>NC_141255.1:295000-735000 GCF_054856555.1 Leptonotus elevatus
GTCTGACCTTGGCAACGCGCGCTGGCACCTGAAAACAAATCTACGCCCGCCAAAACTTAATTTCCCGTGAAGAGAGAAGTTTTGCTTTGCCGTTCCAAACTCACAATCGAAGTCATTATTCGGGCCGAGTATCCGTTCTAATTTCCTCAATCCATTCCATTTCAATTCACAAGAATTCAGCTCGATTTCGACTTTTTTCCGATTCAATTCGATTCGCTTCAATCCGATATCGAAAACTCCACAAATACTAAGTTCCAAAGTAACTGGTCAAAGGATTTAGTTTATCAATCAAAGTAACTCGTGTCATATGATCGGCGGCGCCATTAGGCATCGAAAGCTGCTTTTTTCTTCCAGGTCAAATATTTGAGTCGTTTTCATGCATTTAAAACAAAACAAAGAAAAAGAAATAAACACCTTGTTTTGAAAATGCATTGAGTAAAAAGTACAGATACTCATGTTAAAATGTAACAAAAGTAAAAAGTAGTACTGAAAAAAAAAAACTCAAGTAACGAGTAAAAAGTTGAGATAAAAAAAAAGGGTAAGAAGAATGGAGAGAAGAAAAGAGGACAGCAAGGTCAGCGGGTCAAGGAAGATCTCCCGGCGGTCCGAGGAAGATCTCCCGGCGGTCCGAGGCAACAGAACCAAGAGATTATGCCGGAACAAGCTTGCGTCATCCATGACTTAAAAGCTCGATCAATCCAATTGATCGGTCCAAAGCAAGCGTCCTCCGACGCTGGCCTGGAATCTCCTAAAATGCTGGCAGAAGCGCAGAATGACTCGCGCACTGGCGAGCACGGGTGCGAGCCGGCCTATAAGTGCTTCCCAGCAGGAATGAATGAAAAAGACGCGGAGCGGCGGCGATGGCGATGGCGACACCTGCTCCTCTTGTCCTCGCACCGTCCACACCTGGACGCTCCATTTTTGCCTCGCGCCGCCTGCCGTTAATTCCGCTGCGTCGCTCCTGTAAGCGAGCCCCGCCCCCTTCTCCAAAACGTGTCCCGGGTCATTGGCTTGATTGAAGTGCCAGGATGTCTCACGGGGTCAGCACGTGCGCCGCGACCCCCGAGCGTCCATTTTGAATTGCGAATGTAACAAAGTGAAGATGATTTTGTTGCAACGCGTCGAGCCAAATACAACTTTTTGAAATCGAAAAATTGATCCTGAAAGCAGACGCGGTGCAGACGCGGACAGCTTGGCGAAAAGAGACATGAGACAACTACACATCCCTTATGACCATAAATAAAGGCGAATAAATAAGTCATCAGGTGCGAGAGAAGCGCTTACCAGTAGAAAAGGGAGCAGCTGGCTCCCCTCGGGGTGGGTTCGACACGAGGGTCTTCATCGAGAGCAGGATGGGATCAATAGTTGTCAACATCCTTTGATGTATTTGATTCAAGGCTGTAATATCGCCACACGTTTTGTGCTGCTGGAGATCGGATGCGATCGGCGGTCGCCGTGGCGACATTCGTCGCCACGGCGAGGAAAGTGACACGCCTTCAATCGTTCCCGTGGCTTAGCGTGACTTGCGTTCTCGTCTTTTGGATGCTAACAAAGTCCGTTTGGGCTCAACCAATTGCTTTCAATATATTGTCTTGGAAGCAGATGGGATTTTTAGGCCTTTATTTAGCTTTTCCCGGCTAACATTTCTTAGCTCATTTGCTCCCAAAAACCTTCCATTTTAAATCCGGCCATGTTCCCAAAAACACATGGATGCGCTTTCGATGTGGTTTGAAGGCTTTGATGCGGCTTCTGACCTGAAGAGGGCACTTGAAGCGATGCTAGTTGTTACACAAAGCGGCCAGCGGGTGGCAGCAGAGTATAAGAGATCAACCACGGCCATGTTGCAAAAAAGCTCTTTTCCCACAGCTCTAAATAGATTTGTGAATATTGATGACAAATATACTTTTTGGATGAAAGAGACTCATCTTTCTTTTGGTACGTTCACAATATTCTGTGGGCCTCGCAAAATCGGTCAAAATCCAGTCAAACAGACGGGAGCGAAGGGGGTTGCTTCAGTCAAAATGGCTGGCTGGGTGTGAATTAAGCAGCAAATTGCACCGATTTTGATCCGTTTCAGGGGTGCGGCCATTTTGCCAAAGAAATTGCAGTTGCTCAGGGTTCAGCTTGGCCGCGTCACATGACCGAACCCCCGAAAACAGCTCAGCCATAATCGGTTGTTAACCCGAGCCCTGAGTAAATGTGATGATGATGATGATGATGATGATGATGTCATGTTTCGACTGGGGGGGGGGGGGGGGGGCCACGTGCAACGTATTATTGTGAATCCTATTTTTGGCTTGACTTGTTTAAGTGAAACCTTCCCGGTAAAAACGTCATCCGAACTTCACGCCGCCTCGGCAGTGTAAAAGCATGCGAGGTGGCTTATTCGAACCCCCTCCCTCGCTCCGTGTCAGCTCTTTACACACGCACACACATTCTATTCACGCTATTCATGCTTCATCTTGTCAGACCGGCTCGTTAATAATCATTTAATTGCCAGCAGCCGCCCAGCAGCCTCGTAATTGGCGTGGAGGTTGGAAATGTGCGTGCGTGCGCGCGTGCGAGCGTGCGTGCGTGCGGAGAGCCAGCGGATGGTCCGAGACCCGCAAGAGATTGAATGGAAGAACGCGTTGATTGTATAGCAAGTCGTATTTGCCAATGAAGGATAATCCGTTTACGATCCAAAGATGCACTTTTAGCAACACGTGTTTTTGTGGCTTTATTTGAATGAAATGTTTTTGTTGCGAGCGTGTACTCATTAATGCGCACGTGCGCGCGCGCATTGTCAGTTGAAAGCCCACCGCGGCGCGCGCGTCTGGCCAGCCTGATTTGCGGCGCATGCCGTCCTTTCATGGCCGTAATTACCAAGCAACAAATGCGTGCGTGCGTGTTTTTGTTCTTTGAAAGGCGCTTTTGTTCCGATTGGGGCCAAAACACAAGCTGGCACGGAATGCGCGTGCGCTTTGGTTGCCACGTTGCCGTTTGCAGATGTTTCACACATTCACCAGAGCAGCAGGTGCTTCGTTGATGCCCCCCCCCCCCCGGTAGTACCCCCCCCCCCCCCCACTGTTGTCAGCCTCTGCTACCAGCGCTACATACAATGCTGAGTTCTAATCCCGCCAGATCCGGCGGTACGAGATTTGATCCCATCCCTCATTGACGCAACACCAGAAGTGGCAGCAAGTACCAAATGGACTGGCGCTTGGAATGCAGTTCTTGTGGCGAACCTTGACACGGACTCGGCCGCGCCAGCTGAGACGGTCGAGGCTTTTTGCAGACTCGACCAAAAATGTCGAACCTGATCGGATCTGGCAGCCATCGGTCGTGAAACTGGCAACCTTCCAATCAGCAATTTCCATCACTTGCCTTCCTCAGATCAACGCAATTCATTCACAGGCATCAAAAGATCAACGGCGCTATTGAGAAGCTGCAACCTTTATTGGACGTCTCGCCAACTTGCGTCCATTTCAAAGGTCACATCATCTCTTGGAAACGTGATGTTTCTTTTTAATAGAGCGGCGGTCTCGGAACTCAAAGGCGTCACCTCACGAGAGGCTTCGAACCGTTTCCATATTGGCTTCGACGGCGCGTCTTAGCAATTCTGAAAAGATTGTCGATCGTCCGTTAAATGCGTCCATTGTTTTTCCGTCTCCAGCCCCAAATGAATGGACGGACGGTTTTTGAAGGTGAACGTCTTGATCGTCCGCGGTCACAAAATGGAGCGAGCCAAAGAAGGCAAGGTTGTGAAAATGCTCCGTTTTCATGTCGTCAGCGCAGAAATCCAAATGGACTTGACGGCTCCTCAGCAGCGAGCGCCTTCCTTCGGTCCGAAGCGGCGGCTGAAATGAAGGCCGGCCTCGCGCATTGCGCCTCGTTAGCCGCCGTCTTGTTTACAGTAAGGCATCGATCGACGGGGGGTCTCGGGTTCGCGCGGACACTTTGGCTCCAGCAACCTGGGACAAAAGCTCATCTCAATCACACGCACGAGAACCGAGTCGATGGGAACGCCGGCCAAGCGGAGCGCTGGTCAATACTCGCAGACCCTCGCAATCAAAAGGGCCGAGTTGTCCATTAATCCCGGTTGCTGAGAAACCGGAAGCGGCAGACGTCCATCGGATGACGATCGGAGCCGGAAACAATCGAGACTTGCTGACGGCTTCACGCGACCTCTTTGACCGCAACCGGTCGAGGACGTGGCAGACATTTGCTTTCTCGGCGCAATTCTGCTCATTGACTGCTCAGGCGTCGTCGGACTGAACCGAGTCAAGATTCAGGTAACATCAACTCAATCACCATTTTGACTCAAGCAACCCCCTTCGCTCCCCTGTTTGACGGGATGTGGACTGATTTTGCAAGGCCTGCAGAATATTCTCTTCTATTGCTATCAAAACATGGAAGCTACCAAAAGAAAGATTCGAGTCTCTTCTTTCCTCAGAAAAAAAGTATGTTTGGCATTAGAGTTTCTTCATTATTCACAAACCTGTTAAAAAGCACTGTCAAAAAGAGCTTGTTGCAACACGGCCCTGGCTGATCTCTTATACTCTGCTGCCAGCTGCTGGACGTTTTTTGTAAGAACGACCATTGTTTTGGGTGACCTCATCCGGTCAAAAACCGTATCAAAGCCATCTGTATGCTGTAGCATACAAACAAACGTCGAAGTATGTTTTTGGGAGTGAAGGACAAAGTATTAGTGATGCGTTTTGGGTTTGAATGAGTTCATCGCCCTTTCTTTGCCTGCGAGGGTTCGTTTGGCGGCACCTGTTGCTTTGCAAATTGTCGTCACGTTTCAATAAGCCTGTGATGAAGACCCACTTTTGTGCTGCTGCGTGCGTGTTCAGTCCCGCTTGACTGAATTGTGTGTGTGTGCGTGTGTGTGGGGGGGGGGGGGGGGGGGCAGCTCGATGGGGGGACTGAAAGAAGAAGGGCACCGGGGTTGAGAAAAGGAGCGATAGCGTAGCGGGCGCGAGGCTTTTGATGCTCTGCCAATAACGCTCAGTCGCATTGAAATTGAAATTGCAGGAGAAGAAGCGCCGGATCGCGTACTCCGGAGGGAGCGAGAATCCCGGCGGTGTCGGGGCCGAGACCGCTCTGCATTTCTGTCATGGCTGATGGAGGGATGACACGGAAGGGAAAGACACTTGATTTGGTGGGAAGCGGCTGTTTTTGCCAGGATAGCCCCGCCCTCCTGCCACCACGCAAAAATACAAAAGTGAGAATCGAACCCCGTCCGTCCGGTCGGAAGACGAGTGTTTATCTGACTGAGCTTATTTGGCCAGTGATTGTTTTGTCAGGTTTGTCTCGACGTTTTGTGAAGGTCTACAGCAGGGGTGTCAAACATACGACCCGCGGGCCGGATCAGGCCCGCAACAGGGTTGAATCCGGCCCGTGAGATGATTTTGTCACAATCAAAACGTATGCATTCGTAACTTCACGAGCAGTCCTCAGATGAGGAATGCAACTTCCTGAAACGTCCTGGATGTCATTATTTGATACAACCCAAAGTTATGCTTTGTTTCAAAAATCATAGTGTTAAATAAACACAAATTCAATTACTGTAACACAAATACATATGACAAGGATTAACAATGCATTCTGGGAACAATATGAGACTATAAAAAAGGGACCCATTTCCAGCCTGCTTGACACTCAGCATGAAGGGTTGGAATCGGGGGGTTCGATCACCATATGATTCCTGAGCACAGCTGCTGCTGCTGCTCACCGCTCCCGAGAACGGATTTTGCCCCACTTAGGTGGGTGTGACAATCAGTGAATCTTAATCTTAATATATACGCAAAACAGGTCACCTTTAACACGTCGGGAATCCATACAGGCAAGTGTTGCCGCCGGCCATTTGCATTTGTGTTATTTGTGGAAACAATTGAGCTGCGTCATTTCGGGCTGGCCCACAAAGAGCGAACATCTGCGTATAATTGGCGGCACTTGTTTTGAAGTATATGCCATTATTTTACCGACGAGCTGATATGAGTTTGGCACCTCTGGCCTACGACCTCAATGTGCCTTTTCCGAACCTCAACCATTCGTGTCCCATGTAAAGACGTAACGTGTACCCGGACCACTTCACTGAAAACCGCAACCAGCCGTGGCGGCGAATTGACATGCATGTCAAGATCATTACTGGACTGTTAGCCCACGAAGATAGACGATGTTCTTGATCCTCTGCACAGAACAAGAAACTTGCTCCTGCTGCCAGGTTCACACAAAAGCTTATAAAGCTGAGCCAATGACTTCGCGTCTCCATTTTCTTTGCTTTATTTCCCCACACGAGGACTCCATACGAATATTTGCTTGCCGTTAACCAGTGGAGGGCTTAGCTGCTAAAGCTAAAGCTAAAGCTAAAGCTAGCGTTTCCACTTGCAGACATTGCAATGAAAAAGATTTCAATCGGAAAATGCTCGCTCGAGGTGATGTTTGCGTGACCGCTGGACGAGCGGGCGTGTGCGCAGGGCGATCAGCGTGCGTGCGTGCGTGCGTGCGCGCGCGCGTCTTCCCCTTGTTTACCTTTGATAGCTGTTATGGATCTGCCTCATAATCTTTTAGTAGAACCCGCCCCAATCTCGGAGTTGGCCTGTGAAGTGCCATTTCCGACGCCCTGGGGAGGTGCGTGCGTGCGTGCGTGCGTGCGTGCGTGCGCGCGTGCGTGCGTGGAGGAGCAGCAGCTGCGGGCAAGACGGGCGGCCCCACACGAGGCGAGGCGACGTTCGCCGGCGACTCGTGTGGGAATGAGCGCTGTGCAGAAATGGCGGCAACGCAGCAGCCAGATGAAGCGCCGAAAGGTCGCAAGTGCAATTACACGTGACGTGGAGATTTGAAGAAAAAAAAGGAGATGAAGCGCAGCTGCAAAGCGACGCGCTGCATTCCGTCACATTTCCCGACGGGCCGCAATGGAGACGAATGCGAGGACGTTTCTAATGGTACCGAAATCTCCTCCGAGATGGCCCGGGATCCTTAAAGCGCCGTTCATAATGCTTAGAAGCACACTTATCGCACCTCGTTCCGTCTCCCGAAGTAGTCAATCAATAAGTCATTACAATAAATGAGTAAAGGATGAGTTGCGCCTTTGCTGGGGTTTCTGTCTCGTTGTACTTTGGGTGTCTTTGAGGAGGTTTAAAGAGGCTGCACGAGTCCCGATGAAGACGAGTCCTGATGAAGACGAGTCCCGATGAAGACGAGTCCCGATGAAGACGAGTCCCGATGAAGACGAGTCCCGATGAAGACGAGTCCCGACGAAGACGAGTCCCGATGAAGACGAGTCCCGATGAAGACGAGTCCCGACGAAGACGAGTCCCGATGAAGACGAGTCCCGATGAAGACGAGTCCCGATGAAGACACGTTCAAGTGGGACGCGGGTGGCCAGAGAGTCTCCGGCGGTCAACCAGTTTGGCGAGTGGAGTGAACGAAGGGTTTTGCAGAAGAGAACTACAAAAAAGATGGCTGCCATCTGGATTGTTTTGTCGCTGAGTACACATTGGGTTACTTTTCGTCAAAATTGCCGAACACAGCGGATGGGGTTGAACTCAATTCATCCAAAAAGGGACTTTAAAGCCACTCCCAGTTGAAGTTTACTGTCAAAGCAAACATACAACAAAGACAATTACACATCGCGTATTCAACTCATTCGAACCAAAAAACGTATCAATACATTTTTTAATACTTTGTCCTCCACTCTCAAAAAAGTATTTATACCTTCTTTTTTTTTTAATGCTGGAACATACAGAAGGCTTTGATGCAGCCTCTTACCTGAAGAGGTGGCTTAAAGGTCGTTATTACAAAAAGCGGCCATCGGGTGGCAGCAGAGGATGAGAGACCAACCAGGGCCATGTTGCAAAAAAGCTCTTTAATAATAATAATAATAATAATAAACGGAAACAGATACAAATCTACTTTTACTCCTGATGAAAGAAGAGACTCTAATCTTTCTTTTGGTACGTTCCATGTTTTTGTAACAACAGATACAACAATACATATTTGAGAATCTAACATACACACAAGCGGCTTGTAAATGTTCATGTCCTCTGCTCCAAGTGCGACAGAGGAAATAAATATCCACATCGGACGTGAGTATGTTTTAAGAGTGCAGGTAATAACTCAAACCGCGCTCGGGGGGGGGGGGGGGGGGGGCGAGTGGTGGGGGCTCCACGGCCTCCAGCTGGCTTTTAATGGCACCGCAACAGTCAGTCTTTGCCTCCAGCGCTGCTACTTTGTCCCTTCACTTGTTCCTTTTGCTGTCCCCTTCACTGTCACTCCTCCTCCTCGTCGTCCTCGTCCTGTCGTGGCGTCTCAGAACGCGCCACTCTCGCCGCCTGCTGCATTTTGCAAAATCCCCGTATTGGTCTCCTCGCCACCGCCGTCATCTTTAACTCGGCTCCCCCAATTTCAATCCCTCGCGATTTCTATTCCTCCCCCGCGTTATTTGCTTCCTCTCGCAACGTCCCCCCCCCCTGCCCGCCCCCCACCTGCGTGCCTCCCCAAACCCCGCCTGCCATCCCTCCTCCTCTCCTTCCATCTTTAATCCCCGCTCACTCTTTAACTGCAGCCTGCAGCCTGCAAGGCTCTCAGCGCACAATATGAATGTTTAATGAATCTTATGTCTTTTACAATATCTGTCAAATTTACCTCCACTCTTCCACCTGCCTCGTCCATTTCACAGCATTCCCCCCCCCCCTGCCCCCCCCTGACTTTATTTACTGCCCTCCAGCTACCCAGCTGGTTACAAGCAATAAGAGCCACCCGCGGGATAGTAAAGAAGGGAAAGCATTTCCCTTTTTCACGAGCAACCACACGAGCGAGCGAGTGGAAAATATTTGAAGGAATGTCACCGCTTGATTGGGTCGATGGTCCGACGATTTGAAAGATGTCTCCAAATGAAGCGGAACAGCTGATCGGGAAGTGGAAGGAAGTGTGTCCGTCTTGGCAGCGGCGTCTCGTCCGTTGGGCCGCGCATCGATCCGCAGCGAGGCGACGGTTCTGTTTTGGCCGGGCTGTCAATAAGCCTCGGAATGGCTTTCTGATCAGCTTATTGATTCCGTCGGTAGCAGAACCAGCCCACTGAATGGCCGGCCCGTCGCCTAACGAGGTACCGAGATCGCCAATGTTGCGGCTGTAGGTCCGGGCGGGGGGGCGGGCTCTTTCCTCCTCCTTGCTTACGTGATTTGTATCGAGTGTGTATTGAAAGGTTGGGCTCAGAAGCGGCTCACAAAAACGATTGGACGTTTCTCCAGAACGAGTCCATCTTCTCATTTGAAGTCAAGTCAATAAATGGTACGTTTCGTGGGGAGGATTTAGCTACATTTTTGGTCAGACTGAAAAGTAACCAGAGATTTCTTCCTTTCTTTTTTCTTCTTTTTCTTTTTGAGAGAGCTCAGTATTATTTATTTGTCAGCCTTACTGAGTCGACGTGTCATCATCGTCGCTCTTTTCTGTCTTCCTTTTGTGCCTGCGTACGCGCGCTCTTTAATTCACCTGAAACCCTTCACCTCAACTGGAGACCTCAGGGTTCCACTCGAGTTGCGAAGTAGTCGGGAGACCAGAGGAAGGATCAAAGCTGAAGGAATGATGAAGCAACATGAAATCCAACACCAAGCAGGCATTCACAGAGTTACAAATCCAGAATCGTTCAGCAACCCCAGATGCATCAGAATCCCAACAGGATTGGGAGACGTCACAGATTTGTTTCTAACGGCATTTGAAGACAATTGGCAAAAACGTGCAAAGACTGAGAATGATGTCGTCGTGAATTGTGAGACTCCCACACTATTGCATATAAAAAGTTGGAGCGCCTTTGTTGCATCAACGGTTAACTGTAAAATGCAGCTCGCTCACTAACTAGTTAACTATGCTTACATCCCCAAAAGATGTATTTTCTTTTATTCCACTGCCACTTTACAATCAAAACATGACAAGATAACGGAGGGCTTGCAACTATTGAATCTATTAGTACTCTATTTTATTATCGTACTGAAAATGTTATCAAATAATCAAATATCTGGAGAAAATATATATTTGACTTAATCAAAGAGAAATTATTAATACAACTTTTACTTAATAACCAATGATCTATTTGTTCTCCTTTTAAAAAATAAAAATCGGGGCAAATTGTCCCGGGTGCTTAAGTCAGAAATGGCGCACTTAAGGACTTCATTGTGTCAATTACGCACCTTCGTGAAGTGTGTGCAGTCTGCGTGGAGCCACATTTCAAAGGGGGCGTCGCCTGTCAAATCTGCCGGTGCACGTATTCTCAGAGATTGAAGTGGCGTGGCTCAGTGGTAGAGTGGTCATCTCCCAACGCATCGAAAAGGCTCGAAAGAAATGGACTTGAGCGTGAACGGCAGAAAATCGTAGCAAGCCAAGATGGCGACGCCTTTTCTGGAGGGCAATTTCAAACACAAATATACATTTCATACGTTTCAACTTCGCCTTTCTTGTATCAAAAATGTCCATTAAAAAAAGGCATTCACATGAACTGCCTTTTTGCAACATCACTTGAGTTGAGGTTCGATCGCTTCGAACATCGTTCTGCAAAACATCGTGCAATTTGACAAGATTTAACAAAGACGAAATTCAAAAGATGTCCCGGCGACGCAGCGTGTTTCTGTTTACGTGCATTTGTGCCACAAAAATGTACTTCGCACTGGCACGATCGCTGCAGAGTGCCTCGTTGTCATGGGGTGGAAAAGACATGCGGCCTGCCGCCGCAGGCTTGAAGCAGATGTATTTTCCCACGGACGTGCGCTAACAACGAACTTGACGTGCACTTTAAAGAAGAAAAAAAGAAAATCTCACGATACATTTTGCACTAGTTGTTGCTACGGAGCTCAGAATTTGTTGCTAGGGAGCTGAAAAGTCTGCTAATTTTCAATATTCAACAGCACCATCTCTTTTCTGGCTGTTTTTTTCCTTTCGTTCCAGGATGCGCGTCAGCGTCAAGGTTGCGAAAGCAGTTTAATGTGCGTTGCTACTCGCTGCCTTCATTTGCAGCCTGAACGCGCCACAGAAACGAACCACACTTTTCTTTTTCCATGTGTTGATTCCACCCGACCAACGAGAGCGAGCAGTCGTCCGTGTTTCTTTCTTGTCTTCTCATGCATTAAGCCACGGTGACTCGATGCGTCGGCGTCGGGTTGGTCAACCGTGGACTCCTTCGATATTGAGGAGAGCAAACGTGATGAAATGTTGACATTTTACAACTAGACAAAGCGCCATTTCTACAGAAATGGCGTGGAAATGCTAACATTTGAATGCAAGCGCTTCAATCATTTCAGTGAAATTCTAATCCATTTCCTGATATGACAGTCAGTTGATATCGAACCACGGAACGTACTGGAATGTGGTGCAAGCGGCCTTTGAACCCAGGTACGCTGTGGTGGAAGGCAATTGCGCTAAGCGCTAAGCTAACTTGACTTGTTTGAACTCTTGGCTAATGGCGCCTTTGTTTTTGAAAAGTGTCATCTGATGCTGAAAGCTAAAATGCATTTCATTCTTTCAGAGAAACGATAATCCTGTTCCTGATGCGATAGCGTGGGAATGCTAAAGGGACGCACGTGCGTCATGAATTATGTATGCAAAGAAGTCAAATAGCAACGTCAACATGCGAAGAAGCGAAGGAGTATTTGGATGAAGGAAAAACACAAGATGGCTCCACTATTTAGCACTTACTCGTCCTCAAACAAGCAGAGTGCACTCATCAAGTCTGTAATTATGCGCCACGTCGATAGCTTTTGGAATTTCTTTAGTCAGGCGGCGCCGCAGCCGGCGGAATTTGTCCTTCTGATGAAAACGCCTCAGGCTGCTTCATTTCAATGCCGAATTCGTCGGATCGATGGCGCGGTTGCGTTTGCAAAGCAGAACGCCGCTTACTTGCCGCGCGTCCTCTTCGGCCTTGCGGCGCAACGCGGCGCTTCTTTGGCGCTCGTGAAGCGTTGTCACCGTCGTCCTTCAAGGTCGCCGGCCGCGCATTGAGTCGCTCTGTGGGAGGCGAAGGAAGGACGTGAAGGCGGCCGCGAGACTCTTTTCTTTTTTTAATCATTGCTGCGCTTCGTTTCTTTATAAATCGCCGCCTAAAGACGAAATCAAGTGCACGCGCTAATTTGTCGGCTGGCGTGGCTCGAACTTCCGCGTTTGGGGCAGAGAGCACTTTTTTGTCTTTTTCCCTTAATGGCTTCACTTCACCGTGACCTCACAACGCGCTGCTTTTATTTTCTCCGGTTATCGGACCTCACTTCCGTATCTGGCAGTCTTTGGTCTCCCAAGGAGGAAGAACACATTTGAAAAAGTTTGGCTGATTACTTTGGGGGGAAATTAAGTTGTTAGAAAATGTCGCTCATAAACTGTGACCGGAAATTGCTTGAGAATCCGAGTTTGTTTTTGCATCGCAATTGGATTTTTACCTCGTCCGGGCGTCTGTTGCGTCGGTGTTTTCATGTCATCCATTTTGTCCTCGTTTCTTGGGAGCACACAAGGAGGCAGGACGGCAAAAAGAAGACCTCGCGGTACGTCTTTGCAAATGGACGTCGGCTGCGACGTCGGTGCTTATTGTTCTGGCGCACGATCGCATAACCAGCCGGACCTGGCCAGCGCCGAGCCAACTACGTGAAGTTTGCTCGACTTGGCTCGGCGAGCCGCTCCCCACGACGCGAGCGCTGGCGGCGCACGCGGGTTCCGAAGAGGAAGGGCCCGTTCCGTGCAGTGCGCCCGCGTCGGCCCGGCGACGCGAGCGGCAAATCGTCGGCGTGCCACGTCCACTTACCGTAGCGCCATCATTTTCCCGCGACACGAGCCGACTCGAGCGCTCCTCCAGCTCAAGTGCGGCCAAACGCGAAGGAGCCCGCGACCTTTGTGTGTCATTTGGCGAGCGCCGCGGGGCCGCAGAAAAGCTCTCGGCTGAAGAAATCCAGTGTGACAGCAAGAAGCGGCGCGTCGGGCCAACGCGGTCAATACCTGGAAAATGCGTCAAGCGCAAAAGGCGTATTGATCGGCTTCAATCTACGCGCGAGCGGCGGCGAGTCGAAGGAGAAAAGCCTTCTTTATATTAACGCGGAAGAAAAGCGCACGTTGAATGGAAATGTGACAACGCGGCTGGCGCTGAAACTTCCAAGACGCCAAAATACGTCTTGTAAATTAACCGCAGAGAAACGTGATCACAACCCACCAAATGTGAACGATTTAAAAAAAAGGCCAAGTATGTCAAATGTGGACAAAGTGGGCGTGTCTGCTGAATGTCCCGACTCCACGTCCTGCTGATCTGTCAACTGTCACTCAAAGATCACATGACGTCCTTCCTAACACATCTTCACCTCCCTTACGTGTTCAAAACGTGAAAATATGGCCGCTTAAAGCCCACACTGCAAAAACTGAAATCTTAAGATTCTTCATTAAATGTAACCTAAAAGTACAAAGTTATTTTTTACTTCAAAAAGAATATTGTCAGACAAGATCATTCTGCTTATTTTAAGATACTTCTTACTTAATGATCTTATTTGATCAAGCGGTCTCGTCGTTGAGTCTTCACAGCCAGTTTGAAGTCCTGCGAGGCTTCAAACATTTTAAGATCACGTCAACGTCGAAGGCCCGGAACCGGTTTCATAAGTCAAATGCTCTTATTTTAAGATTTTGCTGAATCTAGTAATAAGATAAATGGGAAAAACAATCAGACAAAAGTGCAATGAAGTCCTTTATTGGAAGCCTTTTTTTTTCTTGTAAAAATGAGTTCGTTTTTTTAAGCTCATTTCTCTAGCTGGGTATCAAAAACAATTAAAAACGGGACCTGTTATCTCCCTGCTTGACACTACAATGTATTTTAGTATTTTATTTTATTTTTAGTGTCAAAATACTATTTTCAAGACTGTTGTGGTTGATATGGGCCAACTATTATTTTCTTATTTATAAATCCAATTTTCTTGTTCTGTCGGCAGATCATTTCGCTTATTTGAAGTAATAATGTTCTTATTTGACTTTTTTCTTCTTCTTAAATTTCCGACTGTCCTTTTTGCAGTGTTACGCATCATCGACCGTTTGTCTCGGTGAAATCCTTTTGTCGTTCGCGTGACATGTTTGGCGGTTTCTAATTCCAGATTTGAAAAACAGCTTCCTGTTTGCGTTCTGCAACACAAAGCAGTTGCGCTTGCAATAGAAATAGGTCACCAAAAGCCCCCATTTTCTTGTATAAGTGCATGAAAACACCCACTCCTCTAATGTATTGTGGGGGGGGGGGGGGTCATATTGCGCAACCATCTCACCCATGGAGGCACTATATTAGCATGGCGCACACAACATCACTTGTCTGTGCCAGGTGTGTACTCGCTGTGCTGGAACACGCACGCACGCACGCACACGCACGTGCACGCGCGCGCGCGCACGCACCGCCTCATGTATTGCCACCCATTCAAGGATGCTGTTTGCCCACACAGAACAGCAACAATAAGTCCCGTACGCTCATTGCTATTCACAACGCATCGTCACACAAATATTCTCTTCCTTGGAAAATGCAAATGGAAACAAATGAGCGGCTGAATGTGGTTTGCAGCGGCTGATTGGCCGGCTGCGTTTTGAATATTGAACCCGTTTGCGCACAGCGTCTTGTCTGGCAAACGCCGTAATTGTCAAGTACGGGAGGCCACGGCAACTTGCTGATGCGCAATTGCCAGGCCACGGTTGCTTCTTGCGAGTTGCTGAGTGAGCGATTTGCGGGAGATAAACAATGAAATCGGGACACAATTCAGGTTTCCCGCGCGACGGCGAGGAAAATCAATCCGAAGTGCAACAGCTGTGCGGCCTTTCCTCTCGCCATGCTTGTAATAAACGGCACCGCAACGTTGGATTTGGTCGAAGCTCATCTGCCATTGTGGGTTGCAAGCAGCCAAATCTTGATTTCTGTCCAGGAGGTTTGAAATTATAATTGGTCTCCTCAACAAATGAAAGTAACTCATCATGAAGTTGCAGGAAAGAAATCCATTTGGCAAAAGTAGTCTGGCTTCGTGTCTTATTGCAAAACAAAATAATCAAACTGCGATTGTTTAACAAAAGCGTTTTGGTCTGATTGGTAACGCAGCCGCAATCAGTTTGAGAAAGTTGCAGGCTGCCGGAAGAAATGGAAACCATTTGCAACGCAGCCGTTCGGTGCGCGCAAACATGAACGGCCGCCGTTTTGAACCGCAAGCTAACCGTGAGCAACGCATGGACAACAACGTAGGAAGAAACAAAAGAAAGATTGCTTTTTTGATGGCACGCCGTTACACATTCAACCGGAAATTGGGATGCGCATTCCAAAATGGCAGTCACGGTTTTGCTCTCTCCATCTTAACCTACCGTTAAGATGAATTCCACTGATGAGTTGTAGTAAGAGAAGCTCGTGATGATTAGACGGGACGTGCGGTCACCATTGAGACGTGATCTGCATCTGCCAAAATGGATTCCGCACCGAGAAAAGAAGTTCAAAACAGCCGTCGGGCCCAACTCGACAAAATGTGTGTTTCTCGTGTAATTCCACACCGTGAGCGAGATTGCGACTCGTGACGTTCCCGGGCCAAGCGCATCCATTTTGTAGCGCATCATTTGCAGTCAACTCAAAGTCTTGTCACTCGTGTCCTTAAAAGGATCTCCGCATGCACGCAGCTGATATGAATCCCACCCGGAAGGTGGTCTTGTGCTGTATACGGTATCAGAGCATGCAGCCCATTTAGGTAGCAAATGTAGCATCAAGGCTAGCTGGAACAAATCCCACATGCTAGCCAAACAAAGATACTTGGATCTTCATGTCGGCGGTCTCTTGTTGAGTGCTTTTCTAAGAGTTCCGGGTTCGAGCCTGCAATCCAGCACATCCGGCCAGATGGAGGTCAGCGGGGCGTCCCTGTCTGCCGGCACCAAAAGGAAATCTGCCGGCCGCTATCTGCCTACAACACCCCTATCACTTGTTGTGTTTCTTGGGTGTGGCAGCACAAAAGTTAGAGCGGCAACATTTTTGAGCGTATCGCATTTAACGCCGCAGTTTTACAGGTTAAATCTCGGGCGGTTATGGAAAAAAGGCTTTCTGTGTTTTTGGCTTTATTGCCTGGCAAATAAGTGCGGATGATTGTTCGTCTCTGTGTGTCCTGCGAATGGCTGGCGGCCTCGCCTACTGTCCGAGGCCAGCTGGGATGGGCTCCAGCAAACCCTGTGGGGATAAGCGGTTAAGATAATGGATGGATGGATGACTGGTTGAGAGGAACCAGTTGAGGTGACTCGGGCATCCGGTTTGGATGCTTCCTGGAGAGGTGTTGCGGGTACGTCCCACCGGCGGGAGGCCCCGGGGACGACCCAGGACACGCTGGAGAAACTTTGTCTCTTGGCTGACCTGGGAACACCTCGGGATCCCGCCAGAGGAGCTAGACGAAGTGGCTGGGGAGAGGGAAGTCTGGGCTTCCCTGCAAAAGCCGCTGCCCCCGCGGCCACTTTTGTTGGGCTGCGCCAGAGTGCGGTTCAGCAACGGATGCGCTTTCTTACGTAAGGCTTGATTCAAACTGGGAAGTTGAGGGTTCAGCGTCTGAGCTCTCTGATGAGTCGAGTCATAACGAAGAAGTGGTCGGTAGTTCGATAACAGTTTGAATGTCGTCATCCGTGGCTTCTTCCACTCGTAATCTTGGGGTCGATTTAAATCAGTATTTTCCTTCTTCCGACTCCTTTCCGAGCATGTTTTGTTTTCTTATTTGACCTTTATTCATTATTCATTTTTTGTTATGGTATTGTTTTGATTTTGTTGAGTTGAATGTTTTTCTGTCTGGTCGGACCTCTCAGCTCTCTAACGGCGTAACAATGACGTGAAAGACAAACCGTACGGGAACATGCGGACGGCGGCCAATCATCGGCCTTCGCTCCCTCCGATACGCGCGTCGGCTGACAAACGCTTTCACGACGATGTCGGGGTCTTTTGCCCTCTCGTTGGGGTTTGGCTGCACGGGTGGATTCTTTTCATTTGCACTACATTCTTTGTGCAAATAGGAAACCCGAGGCACTCCGAACGGGCGCACCCTCTCGAGCCTCACATATATGCAGCGCTGTGCGTCGTCATACTGGCAAATGGCCTTCGTCTCAGGTTCGAGCGGTAATTGGATGTGTGATTACCGGCAGATAGGAAGTGCGTGCAGGACGAGACGAGAGAGCGTGCGAGCAAAGGAATTGCGAAAAGGAGACGCGCGGGGTCGGCGGCGAGAGGACATGTTCCGTCTTTGTGATCTGCCGGCTTAACGTTGACCTTGCGCTTCTTATCTGCGCTCTGACATCCAATCATCGCTTGCTTATCTCCTCCTCCTCCTCCTTATCATTTTCATCTTCTGGTCTCCCTCGTCCTTTCATTTCAAGCCAGCCTCCCCACCTGATCCCAGCGCGCAGCCTTCTCGCCGTCGTCTGTCCTGCCCAAATCCGCCGTCTCGCTCAAGGGAACGCCGGTGACATTCTCGCCATTGATTGGATTGCGAGAGGGCCAAAAGGTGGCGCGCCGGCAGCCGCTCAAACCATTGCGCCGGTCGCTATCTGGCGTGGCCCGTCCACTGGTGGACGGCGTTGGCAATTAGTCAAGACCAACATCTTGTTTACAAGACGGCTCCGACGTCTTCTGCTGCAACCAAAACATCGCACTGCGGACATTAACGCCGGCGCCCACCGGTCTCGCCTCAGACCTTCGAGAATGCTGACTTTCGTGCTAGACTGTCGGACTCCTGCGGTGAAGACCGACGCACGCACGCACGCACAAACACAAACACAAACACGGATGGAGTAAAATGTGGAAACGAACGGCAAACTCAGTCTGCCAAACTCTCAAGACACGTCTGAGATTAAATATTCGCCTATTGATGTATTTAAATATCAATATGGTGGCCGACTATTTGGCATGTTGTCTCCTGTTAAATATGTCACCAAATCTCCGGTGATCCATTTCGTGCTGGTGGCATCAATTATATAAACAGAAAACACTCATTTGTATCAATTTCTGATTGAGATTAAAACGTATGGATTTCCATATAAGATTAAGATTTATTTTTTCATCTCGTTTTTATTTGTATTCATTTGTTAACTTTGAATCGTGGCAGTTTCGTCCTCCGCAATCTTCACCCAACAGGCACTTTTGTGCTCCTATTCAGGCTCAACATTCTCACCCGGCCACAAACGCGTTTTCACCTGCGGTCGGTTCCGGGTTTGCGATAGCTTAATTTGCACAAGTCGGCTCCAGGCAACAAAACCTCCATCCGTCCCGTCACATTTTAATTAAAGGATGTACTTTTCCATGGGCAGAAGTTCTTCGGGTGGTTTTTTTTGCGATTGATTTGCCAGCCTGGGGAGACGTTAAAACTCCGGCAAATAAGCAGAAGCATGTTGTTCGTTTGCGACCCTTAATCTGCAAAAACCTGAATTGGAGTCTTACGCGGATGCCCCAAAAGGAGAATGTTCTGCGTCAAGTGGCTCGTGGACAAGATTCCCGCGCACATCATGAATCATTGATTCTGCTGCGCCGCGAGCAGCGGACGTGCTATCAAGAAGCAGCACATTTTTTTATTGTAAAGCAGCACCAGCGAACGGAAGCTTTGTCATAAGAGCAGCTTTGCTACGCACGCGCAAGACTTGTGGGCGGGTTCGTCAAAGAGCGACTATAAGGCGTCCATTTTCCAGCTCCGGCGAAGTCACTCACCTTCGACAAAGTCTTCTTCATAATGGACCATTGATTGTATTGACTTTGTTTACACACGCTCGCGTCAAGGCAACGTTCGCTGGCCTCACACACATATAGATAGCATTCTCAGGAACGAACGATTATCATTCCGAGAAAATATCATTAGAGAAAACTTCAATGCCCAAAAGGAGGTCGGCCATTAACTTCAATGGCGCCCGTATACTAATTAGCGCTGCTTTATCTCCAAACAAAATGGACTTCATTTACAGTCGGGGAGCTTGTTTGAGTTTTTGAAATGCACACAAAGTGGTCGCAAATTACCAAAAGAATTAGCGCGTTAGCAGACACAATGTGACTAAATTACAATTGAGTCACAATCCGTTCCCCACTGAAAGCTCACTAATCGGGTTATTAGAGATAAACTAAAAGCTCAACGGAAGCCGAGCAAATCATTCAATAATCCTCCACCTGATAAACGTGCGACAATTGTGCTAACAAAACAGCTTTTACTGGAAACAATCGAATGGCAAAACACTCGACTTGTTTGGATCGCACGCCGGCTTTGATACGCACGAAATACGTTGCATGTGACTTGACATGAGGACGAATCCGAGTTTCAAAACAGGCGAAAAAATATGGAGGACCAAAACTGCCCGAATAAAAAATCAATAAATACACGTTTGTTGTTATCAAGCCCATTTCTAGCAATAAAGTTTGAGGAACAAACTTTGAACGTTCTTCCTTGTAAAGCTTTGTGAGTGACGCGCTTCATCATCAATACAATTTGCGAGCAAAACAAAACAATTATCATCACCATCTTTCAAGCTTTCTTGTTTTTGGGATTTGGCTGCGAGACGAAACCTTTCAAATCATGTGAGCTCGAAGCTAAAACTAAAATCAAAATTGGATCAAAACAACAACAACAACAACAACAACAACAACAACAGTTGCTTGTACTATTGAAAAGCAACTAAGAGACGCTCGACTGCATTTTCATTTCAAGCTCATATTGTTTATTATCTAAGGGCCATTTTTATGTCCCATCAGGTACGAAAGAAGGACCGGAGCTTTTTCTCCCGCAACTTCCCGTCTCAGCAGCGATGATGAATGTTTGAGGATGAATGTTGCCGGATTCAGACGCACGTCGGCACGCCAGATCGCCAGCGACTTCATTTGATATGTGGAGTCGGCTTTGCACGCAGTTACTGATGAGACGAGTCCAAAAAAAAAAACGGGCTTAATCACTTCCAAACCGCTTCAAGGACAACGCGGTGAGAACGCACCAACGCGCCTGCAAGCGCGCGTGTGCACGTGCGCATCCACATTTTTGCAATACGAGCCCATGAATACCAAAGTGCACGTCGAGTGGACGATTATCCTTGAGAAAGTATTTGGAGGAAGTGTTTGCTTTTAGTATTCTGCACACAAGATGGTCATTTGCACCCTTGCCACTCGCTCGTGCGCCGGCTACAAGTTGCGGCGAAGACGAGAATGGCGGCGAAGCGCAACACGCGGCCACGTTCAGCCGCGCAAACAAAACAAGACGCCGAACATTTCGACAGGTTGAGGATCTGACAGGCTTGAAAAGACGAAAGACTTCCAAAGACGTCGTCCGACACGAACGCGCACTTTCGCACCTTGAGCCAAGCTGATGATGCAATAAAGAGGAGCGAATAAAGAAGCTTAAATGCGACGTGACTACTGATGCGTTCAATGCGGGAAAGGAAAAAGGGTCAGCAAGCGCGAGAACCGCAAAAGTTGACTTCTCCAGATCGATACTCAACAAAAATATAAACGCAACACTTTTGTTTTTGCTACCATTTTGCAACTCAAAGATCTAAAACTTCTTCCACACACACGATATCACAATCGTCCTCAAATAAAACAGTATCATTCTGTGATAGTGAGCCCTTCTCCTTTGCCGAGATCATCCATCCCACCTCGCAAGTCTGCCATATCGAGATGCTGACGAGACACCGTGATTCGTGCACAGGTGTGCCTTAGACTGCCCACGATAAAAGGCCACTCTGAAAGGTGCACTTTTGTTTTAGGGGAGAGGCGGTCTGGGGACTGACTGGTTTTCTGAGTCCCCCATCAGTCAGTCAGTCCGAGTCCCCCGAAGTTTGAGATCTTCGAGTTCATCTTGTAAAAAATGGGAGCAAAAGCAGAAGTTTAGCATTTCTATTTTTGTTGAGTCTACATTTGAGTTATTACGCGGCGACCTCTGAAGAGGCGCAACTTCTTCAGTTCTCAGACTCCAAATCTCCAATGTAGGTCATTTCTGCACACCTGAAATGCAGAACTGAAGAAGTCTTTTTTGGAATTGTTCGGCGAAGGTCTTCATTTGTCTCGCTCCAACGTTTGCGTATTGTCTTGACCCGATGACTGCGACTCGGCGCAAGTTGTTCCGACTGCCGACCGCTCCACAGTTTGGAAGCGCCGCATCTTCATCCTCGATACGTTGCTTTCTGAACGTCAACGATAAACGCTGGCTCCGATCATAGTACGAGTTAGCAGTTTGAGCATTCAAACCTTTGCCCTCTTTGGTCCCAGGTGGCGTTTGCATCGCGCAGTCGTTGAAGATCCCGAGGGAGCCGAAGCCGGGGGAGTTTGACAAGATCATCCGACGGCTGCTGGAGACGTCCAACGCGAGGGCCGTCGTGATGTTTGCGAACGAAGACGACATACGGTAAGCGCCGACGGCCAGCGAGCGTCCCGCCGGCCGTCTCGGCACCCGCTGCCATTTTCTTGGACGCTTTGTCTGCCGGCTTCATCCACAGGCGCGTTCTGGATGCGGCGAAGAGGAACAACCAGACGGGCCACTTCCTGTGGGTGGGCTCCGACAGCTGGGGGTCCAAGATCTCCCCCGTGATTGGCCAGGAGAGGGTGGCGGAGGGCGCCATCACCATCCTTCCCAAGCGAGCTTCCGTGGACGGTTAGTGTTAGAAAGCGGCGAGCGGAACATTTGGGAAGAGTTGCCAAACAGGAATCTGCAGCTCTCGAGCGGTTTTTGCATTCGACCGCTGACGCTTTGCGGGCAACGACGGAGCGAATGAAAACAAGGAAGGCAGATGAAGAAATCCGTTTATTGGTCTCTGAGAGCAGAAATCCAATCAGGTGCTGCGGCCCGGAGCGCTTCGGCTTCTCTGGCGCCGCGGCCCAATCTGGGGTCAACTTTGGCTCCCTTCAGATCCCAGAGTCGGAGTCGGTTCTTTTCGACAGTCGAAAGCGGAGAAGTCAAGCCGTGTCTTAAACTTAGCAACGTCCCAAAGCACCGTAAACGCGCAGCTTGGCTATTTTACTTTCTTACTGATCCCAATAAGGCGGGTCAGCCGATCCGGGCTTACGCGAGGAAAACTCCCGCCGCGTTCCCGAGGAGCTTCGCAGGTGCGTTACCTTGACAGCCGAGGAGATTAATTGCGGCGGCGCTTGTCAGCGTTTACCGGCAGTCGAGCACATCTGACGCCTGCTGGGGTTTCCCGCCCTCCACGGTTGGCTTCACTCGCACGCCGATGCCGTCCCGGCGGAGTCGGCCGTCCATGGATTCTGCAGCTTTGCAAAAATGTCCGCTGGTACACGACGGGGTCTTAAAATGCCTCGTTATCATATGGAAAGGTAATCGGCAACTCAGCTCAGTCTTTGATGTTCCCGCAGCCTTTGACCGCTATTTCCGGAGCCGCTCGCTGTCCAACAACCGGAGGAACGTTTGGTTTGCCGAGTTCTGGGAGGAGAACTTCAACTGCAAGCTGGGCATGCACGGCAAACGACCCGGCATCCTGAAGAAGTGCACAGGTAAGACTTCCTATTCGCAATATGAGGGTTTCACACGTGAAAAGGAAGTCGAGACGCCGACGTTTGCGGGATTGCGACCGTGGTTTGGGTTAACCCGAACCCTGTCGAAAAATGTCTATTGACTTGTACATTTCCCAGAATTATTATTTACACATTCCGACATTTTTTTTTCTACAAGTATCTGAGTTGTGTTGAATCTGCCGTTCTCCGTCATTCACTTGCATTTACCTCAAGTTGACCTAAAGTTTGCTAGCTTCTGATTGGTTCGTGTTAGTCAGCTGATATATATATACATTTGACTATTTATATTATATATCTATTTAGAGTGGGCCAAATAGACTCATTTTTAATAATAATAGTAATATTTCCACTTGGAAGAAAGTAAAATCAATAAAAAAAAAAAAGAAGAAGTCACTCAAGGGCTGAGGAACGAACTCGCAACCTTCAGCTTGGGAGTCGATCTCGTCCCTGAGACGCGCAGCGCTTGCGTTGTGTTCGTACGTTCTTCTTACGTCCTAAATAGTCTAATTGACTCTACAGAATTGACTGTGTAATAATAATATGTCGAAAGAATCTTGTTCTCGCTTTTTTTTTTTTTCTACCATTAGAGCGGCACACGTTCAAAGCAGCCGCGCTTGTGCGTTCGGCAGTTTCTCCTTTCTCGTTGTGGTCATTTTGCGTCTTTGTGCATGTCGTCGTTGTTGTGTGTGCGTTTGCTCGCATCTGCGCTTCGACCCGCGTTTTTCTGCTGTCGTGTCAAAGCGCTCGCGGCTCGTTATCGGACACAAAGGCTCGCACCGGAACGGAGGTGCAACCGTCCGTGCTTACAAGCCGTGCGCGTGCGCGTGCGCGTGCGCGTGCGCGTGCGCGTGCGCGTGCGCGTGTGCGTCGTGACACGCGACTGGAGCGCAACTCCAGCACAGTCAGCAACAACATTCAATACTTTTGTCTTTATGGCTCGCTGTAATATCAAGCGTAAATCCTGTTCACTGCTTGCCGTGTGTGTGTGTGTGCGTGCTTGTGTGTGTGTGTGTGTGTGTGTGCGTGCTTGTGTGTGTGCGCGTTTGCGTGTCACAGCGGGTGTCTTCGGCCCGACAGCCGTCATTAGTTCCCATAATTAGGTTTGCGAGGGCTGCGACTGACCATCTATTACCCGCCGTGGCATTTGCGCGAGCGTGCGCGTGTCCGTGTCGAGTGCCTCGGTGTCCAACAGCGGAGTCCATTAATTGCAAGCGCTGGAGTTTGCGACCTCCCGATCATCGAGGCACGCAAGCCAATCGGCGGGCGCCGTCTGTTCAAGGTCACCGCGGCGACACACCTGATGGCCAGCATATGCAAATGAGCAAGATTATTATTGCTTGAGAGAAATTGCAAATGCATGAGTGACATGAACGCATCCACGTTCACTCAAGCAACCCCCTTCGCTCCCGGCTGATTTACTGGACTTTTTGCAAGGCCCACAGAATATTCTGTCCTATTGCTATAAAAACATGGAAAGAAAGATGAGTCTCTGTTTCCGTTTTGTGGCAATTAGCGTTTGAATATTGCGACGTTTCATCATTATTCACAAATCGGTTTTGAACTTTGGGTAAATGAGCTTTTTTCAACATGGCCCTGGCTGATCTCTTATACTCTGTTGCCACCTTCTGGCATTGCTTTAAACCACCATCAAAGCCTTCTTTATGCTCTAGCGTAAACAAAACATAAAAAAAGCAGGAATTTGTTTTTGGGAGCGAAGGACAAAGTATTCCAAAAAATGATTTTTCACTTTTGGGGGTTTGAATGAGTTCAGTGGAAATGGAAGCGGTACGGCTCATTTCGATCAAACCAAATAATGAAAAATGAGAATTTGTTTGGCAGTTTTGGTCTAACATACTGAAAAGAATGAAAGCAAAACTGCTGCTTTGGTTTTTAGTGTGAATTATGCGGTGACAAGTTTTCTTTTTGTTGTCTTCAGCCATTGAATGCTTTTAAAAGGCATTTTTGTGAAGCTGCTGGCTTTGCAGCGTTTCCAAAGATGCGCAAGTTCTGGCCGCCATCGAGCATCCAAGAAAGGCCTCGTTGTGTTGCCTGATGGCCGAACGGGACCAACAACGCGTCACTTCCTGGTCATTGAGCAGCAATTAATGGAGGGAAAAAGTCTGAGGATTACAATCAAACCTGCTCCTCTTAATTGATCGTTCATCAACCAAGCCTTGGATTGGACCCATTATTTGGTCCTGATTCTTAATTCTTCAAACTTTTCAATGCTTCAAACTTCTTTCTTGTAAGAAGCGTTTGAAGATACGAAGCCCCCGGTGCGACCAGTGTGGGTGCGCGTGAGACACTCTGAAGTAGCTGCAAATCAAGCGTATGCTAACAAGGTGGATGTAAGGGGGGGGGCGGCGGGTGGGGGGGGGGCAGGCTTATCGGGCTTTGAAAGCCTTAAAGTGGAGCACGGAGACAGATGGCCATCGCGATCGACGAGGAAAGCCACCATGGCAAAGACGTGACGTGACGCGTTGCATTTGTTGTCACCCCCGCGAGCTCAAGTGCCATTTAGACGCCGCCAAATGATCTTTTGTCAGCCCCGTGGAGGACGCGCTGACTTGACTTTATTCACACGTGACTCATGCCTGGATGGAGCCCATGTGCGCACGCACGCGCACGCGCACACGCACGCGCACAGTTGGCTTTATGTTTCGTACCTCCATCGATCGCTGCACTCGTAAACACGCGTGCACACTGAGATGTCTTGCGAGAGCTTTCAGGAGACAAGAAAAGGACATACACCGGGTTTGTAGACTATAAAGTGAATATCAAAAGTCTACACCCCCCCTGTTCAAATGCCAGGTCATTATGATATAAAAAAAATGAGACCATGGTAAATCACTTCCAAACTTTTTCCACACAATTTTCACTTTTAAGTGAGAATTCTGTAATTAGAGTCAGAATTTTGACTTTAAGGGGATGATTCTGACATTCTTCTCAGAATTCTGACTCCCCCCACAATTCATAGCTCTACGTCACAAAGTCAGAATTCTCAATTTAAAGTCAGATGAACTCTTTTACTGCCAAACGTTATCCAAAAAACAACCCGACAGCGCCAGACGATTTTGAGCATTTTCACTCATCTTTCAAGGCAAACAGAATATTGTGCGCTGTGACGACATAATCATAAACCATATGAACGATTGGATTCCATTCTTTTATTAGTAAAGAAGTATGTTTCTACCTTATTCCGTTCTCTAGTAATTACCATTTGAAAATGGCTCATTTGAGTGACATTAAGTGACAATTGAAAAGATAAGCAGAAAACAAGCTTTCTGCACAACAGTGACTTTGACGTGGAATATTTTTGGTTTCGTGACATTCTGCGAATTCGACTTAATGTGGCTTTGATCATTCGCGTCATCTTTGGAAACCTTCTATTTCCTAAGATCCGCCATGTTTTCATGTCATTTGATCCACAGGAGCCCATTGAAAAGGGATCCGATAGTTAGTGTCTGTTCACAAAGCAGCGCCGCACAAGACGTTGCACGTTGAGCAAAACAAAACATCCAGTTGACGACAATTGACGTTTTTGCCGGTAAAAGAAAGAAATCTCACATTCAAGTCAGAATCAGATGTACAGAAGTGAAGACAGTTGAAACAATAAATGAATAACATCAAAGACTAAAACAGCGGCAGAGTCACGTTCGGAGTCAAGAGCCCAAGAATAAAAAATGTGTTAAAGATGAGACGTTCTGGCGCGTTGGGGTTTGAATTGATTGAAGAAATCTGGAAAATGTTGATGTTCATGACGGCTCAAAGCTTCGGGAGTTTTTGCCCACCTTTACGCCCTCAAAAACAACATTTTTCTTTACAATCAGTGCATTGTCACGGCAACAGCGTGGGAACAAATAAAAAGCTTTCAATAACATCTTAAGATGAAACGCGTCAAATTTGAAGACTGTTGGATCAATTCTGTAGGATGAGTTTGTTCAAATATGACGGAATACAATATGTCTCCAAATCGTACATCTCGATGTAACGTTCAACAGGAAATGCTTTCATGCCCGCCCCTGTCATATAATAGGTCGGTGACCCCCGCGACCCCCGCGAATATGCAAAACGGGGCCAAAATGAGACGTTCAAATCCTCATAGCTCAATTCCTGTTCATTTTCGGGTGCCGCGACCAAAGGCTTTTTTTTGTTCGTCTTGGGGGGGCGACACGTGCCGGACAATTTTTTTAGCCGTCGGTCAAACGTAGCGGGACGGGGCTCGGTTCTACCCACGTTGGGGGCGCTACAGACCCATTTTGTTTTGGACTCGTGTACGGCAACTTTAAAAAATCACATTTTTGGCCAGGCCGAACCTGTGTCAAGTTTGGTGAGTTTCCAAAAATGCGACTCTTTGCGGAGAAGAAAAATAATTCCAACAGAAACTAAACTAAACAAAGAAAAAGAACAAAAAAGAGCAGGGGTGTGTCGACTTTTTCTATCCGCAGCTGTGCAGAGTTGCCAGTATTTTGTTCCTTTTGCGGTCGTCGTTCTTCATCCTTGGAGTGGAGACGCCATGGATGGCTTTAATCCCACTAAAATGCTGCTTGGCCTTTATTGCGATTTCCGTCTCCGGTACACGTCCCAAGGCTGCGTTTGCGTCGCCGCACGCTGCGTTTATGCACATCGAAGCCCTTCACGCGCAAACACACGCCGGCGCTGTTCCGCTAATGTGATTTCACCGCAATGTGCGCTTTATTTGTCTCTTCCCGTCCGTCTTGCCGGATGCGATATCTTTGGCTGCTGTTGCGCAACCTCCCCCTTTTCGCTCCTTTGTTTGCGCGGGACGGCTCGCCGGCATCCAGCAGGCGAACCCTCAGCGCGACGTTCCTGTTAGCTTGTCGCGGCGAACGGCAAGCGCGCGAGATCGAATAAAGTGAAACGGAAGAGCCGCAGAGGCAGCGGGTACACGGGCCGGCGCGGTGATGAAGCATCGCATGAATAATGACTCATGAATATTTTATTGGAGCTCTTTGAATCCGCGGTAATAAAACATAATAACAACGCCGTAATGTATATTAAATGCTTATGTCAGCAGTGTGGCACGAGTCGAGGAAAGCGGAGCAGCCGATTGGCTTCTTGTGAACACCCGCTGCTTATTTGCGAATTTTGTCATCGACATTCAAGCGGCGGTTTTCAATCGGACTCATCTTGAGAGGGTCGCCGGTGTTTTTAGGACAAACGTACTGAGGGTAGAACGATAATCGGGCATTTTGATGAATATCGGGAGCGGCCTTTTTGATAAAAGGTCCATTTTAATCTCAGGGAATTCTTTATTTGCATTTTCAGTTCACTTTATGAGAGATGCTGTTTACTCTGGGAACCTTCTGGACCTTTTTTTCTGTTCAACATTAAAACAGCAACGGTATTTGATTCTAATTACCTTGTAACGTAATTGTATTTTTTAAGACACATTATCAAAATGAGCCAAAATTTGGCTCACGGTTGTTAGTGAGATATCTCCGTGGCATCAGACCGATACATTCATCTAGTTTGTATTTATTTGTTTGTTTTTGATGCCTTTAATGGACACCTAAGAGCACAACCATCTTCTGTATATATACAAAAAAACTCGTTCAGAATATTCGCACCCAAGCTCTCGATCCCAACCGTGTTTTCTTGTTTCGGAATGAAAGCACACAAGTCAGCTCAACCCAAAATGATCCTTAGCTCTCTAGCGCCATCTGGTGTAATATGACAAAAACACACTTTTCTACATTTAGTTGATGCCCCAGCGAAGAGATCAATTGGGTAATCGCAGGAAATGCACGATAACACGTCAGCTGTGCAGCGCATCAAAAAACATGAAAAAAACATGATTTATAATGAGAGTCAATGGGCCACAATTTGGACATTTTTACTCATGTGTCGTATAAAAATTGGTTTTCCACTTATAATAATGACAATAATCATTTTGAAATTTTGGACGCTGCCATATTGAACTTCAACATGTTTCGGACAATTGGGTGCAATTTCAGCTCACCCAGTGATTTTTTTTCCATATGCTTTATGTTTGATATTATTATTAATAAAAGCCAAAAATTGGACACTTTCCTAACGAGGGTTTTCATTTAACTTTTTAAGACGTACTGATAACCTTTTGGGAGCTCCCTGAACATTTTTTATTTTTGAAAAGTCTGAAAAAATGTATCGATCTATCTCTAATTCAAATTCTTTCAAACTGTTCTTGTGTTTCGAGAAAACCTCCATACTTCCTGAAAACTGCCAGAAATTCGATACGTGTGACTGCCCCCCCCCCCCCCTTCGGTTTGTTATTTTATTGACACGGCAATTGACTCGTGGCATAAACTGGCAAATGATAGCAAATTGACATTTTACATTGAATTCCTAAACTGACAAACGATTGACTAATGCCGCAACGTGTTGCCTCGGCTTTACTGCCCGCTGGTTCGGTCTCCGATCCTCATTTTCTATTCTTCTGCAATTGATTATTCATTTTCGAAGCTCCCAGACAAGTAAAAGACAACGTGTGTGTGTGTGCGTGTCAAATAGAAAGTAATAAATAATCAAATTGTCCAAGTTTAGGTCTTGGCGTGCGTGCGTGCGTGCGGGCGTGCGTGCGTGCGGGCGCCATTCTGCCTGATGACGACTTGACGTCTCAGGAAAAGTTAACCAATGCAAATGTATTCACGAGCATTCCAAATGATTGCGTGCGTTATTGGGAAGATCGCTCACTTTCATTTCCCTTTTCTTGATTCCTGATTCCTTCTCGGTGCCATAAACCAAAAAAACGCCATCTGGATTTTCTGTTGGAAAGGAAAAAAGTGGGGAATGCATTTCTTTAATGGGACAAAATGGAGAAGGTGTGAATTGAATTTGCGCTGCTAATTGATGTTTAATTAAGGAGCCGGTTCCAATCATTAGTCGGCCCGTCATCCGCGAAGCCATCCATCGCGCGCGGCCATGAAAATGCCTCATTGCGCGGCGCGCCGTGAAGGCGTCCGTCAAGGCGCCGCCGCCACTCAGCATTTTTCAATGGCATGACTTTGACTAAAGCAAATTTAATGGCGGCGCGTCGCATGCGAGGCGACGCAAACAAAACAAATGCGTTCATTGGCGAGCTAACGTAAGGTTTGAGTGCAACGGGTAGAAAGTTGCTCATTTCTGTCTTTTATTGTGAAAAGCTTCGTACGTATGGAGGCCAACATTGAAATCAATTGGTTACTAATACAAAAATCAATACAACTGAAAATAAATTTCTATATGCAACCGAGTGAGACCAGCGTAAATATTGTCCATTTTCAACATCTCTCTTCACGATGCTTTTTCTACCTGCCATTCGTGACAAAAACGTGTGAATATTCCATGCGGTGTATTATTATTATTATTATTATTTGTTGGCTGGCCCGGCTGCGTATCCGAAGGACCGCCTTGAATTGGAAATGGCGACACACGCGTTGACTTTTGCCACGAAGCCGATAGCAGCCGCGCTCTCATCCAAATGCGCTTGCATTCCGTAGATTCTAATCGGCCTCTCAAGGTCAAACATTTCGGCAAATTCAAGTCACTTTGAGGCACTTTGCATCGTTGGAAACTTCATTTTGGACACGTGACGTGCACCTTTTAGCGTCCGCTTGTACGTGTCGGATGAAATGAACACAAAAGCGAGTGGCTGGAGGTCTGCGCTCGAACATGCACACCTGATGCAATCCCGAGAAACTGCACCCCCCCCCCCCCCCCCGCTCTGGCGCCGCTCATAAGGACATAAGCTTATTTAGCCGTCGAGAGGCACGATTGCGTTTTCTTGCAAAATGCTGATTAATGCCAAGGAAAGAAATTGTTGTTTTTCGGTGACATTGCGGCACAACGTTGGCACAACGTTGGCACGACGTTGGCACGACTTCGGCGCTTCGGAACTGTTGCGATGAATGAATGACTCCAATTTGTTACGTTCATTCGATCAGGATTTCACAGGAGCAAACTGTAAAGCACGTTTTTATCTCTTGAGGTCAGATTTATTATACGGAGACAATTTTCACTGGCGGAAATATTTGAAGGCACTTGAGCAGCTGCGAAATGTCGCCATTTGCAAATATTTGCCATGAGAGCGACGCCTCGTGCGATTGGCAGAAGAAGAAGAAAAGTCACGTGAGCGGCGCCGGGCCCACCGCGTTGCGCATCACCGCACCTGCCAACGAGGCGCCAATCTGTGTCAGGAAGCGCGTCCGCCACATCGCATCGAGCTCAATTCTGCCCTCCAAATCAGCTGGATTGAGTTTCCCAAAGACCAAAGCATTTTTCACCTTGTTTTCATTTCATATCGACTTTCCATGCGTTCTTTGGGGTGCAAGTTGCTAATGATAAGACATTTAGCTCAACGGTTACGTAAGAGATCCTCCGCTGTTGAGGAATATAAATTCTATATCGGTTCATTTGACACATTTACCATCAAACTTGCAGGCTTTTCTGCCAAAACATTGGAAAAAACGTGTTTTTTCCCCTGTGATCTGTTAGTGGCCTCTAGGTGGGGCAGCTGAGCACACAAAATGATTTCCTTGTTTTAAGGCTTGCCGCGTATCGCTCGTCCGTTCCTCTGATGGCAAAGCGCATTCTGGTTTTCGTGTCTTTGGGTTACAGTCCGGACCTCCTTTTTGTGGCAGCGAGTTTTTTTTTTCTCGCCATAATTCTTGATTTCTTTGTACTTTGACCTTTTGTCCAGTTTTGTTCTTTGGTACTTTGCAGTTTTGTGTAATAAAGACTATTTGAGTTTTGCGACGCTTTCGGGTCCAACTAATCACAGTTCATGACGATTAAAAAAATAAAATTACATAGAAAAATCCATTTTAAGAAGTCCGTGCCTCAAAGACTTTCACGATCAACGCATTATTTTTAACCTGAGGGCTTCTGATTACAAATAACTAAACAATATTGCATAAAGATTGCAACGCAAAGATGATCCAGCAGGTGACGTCGAGCAACAGCGTGACACGGCGCCGACGCAGCGCCGACAATGCATCAATACGATTTGCACAATGTGTTGACACGCTTCGTGAGGCCTCATCGGCACATCGCTGCGAGTTAAGTGACGCTGCCGTCAACAGGCTTGGATGCTCGTCCTTCGTGCCGCCTCCTGATCACGCGAGAGGAAAAGATACGATTACTCTATTCTTCTAGAGATCTGACAGGGGACGCCCTCGTTTAAATGTTGCTCCGCCCTCGTTTAAATGTTGCTCCGCCCTCATTTAAATGCTGCTCCGCCCTCATTTAAATGCTGCTCCGCCCTCATTTAAATGCTGCTCCGCCCTCATTTAAATGCTGCTCCGCCCTCATTTAAATGCTGCTCCGCCCTCATTTAAATGTTGCTCCGCCCTCGTTTAAATGTTGCTCCGCCCTCATTTAAATGCTGCTCCGCCCTCATTTAAATGCTGCTCCGCCCTCATTTAAATGCTGCTCCGCCCTCATTTAAATGCTGCTCCGCCCTCAATGCGTACATTCATCTTGAAGGAATCCTCCAGAAGTTTGACCACTTTCAGGAACAGGAACAAAATAGCCGCAAACGACACACTTAACTCAATCAAGGACCCGGGGAGACGTTTTAATGACACAAATGGAGGTTATGGAATTGCGGAAAGACATTTTGTGTTGTTGTTCCTCTAAAACTTTCAAAGGAAGGCAAGTTGTGTGCTTTTAAACCACAAGTGGCTTTATTTGTAGTGGGGGATTAAAAAGACATCATATTGGTACTAGCAATGCTATATTTTATATATAAATATATATAATTCAAATTATTGATTCAAATTGTTATTTAAAAGGAATTTTTTCTGAAATCTCGGAAAAATGAAGTTCATGGCAGACAGTAACTTGACGGCATGTAATAATTGATGAAGACGTTGCTCTGAAAACAGATGAGGCTAAAGAAAGCTTCTGCATTTTGTAGTTCAGATTCAAATCAAAACAAAAAGACAGCTGGCAGGGCCCACCCCTGGTGAGCAGCCTACGGTTAGGGCGTGCCCAGGGGTGGGCGCCACCTCCTACTCGCCTCAGTCCACACAGAAAGTTTTAAATATTTTCATGCTCCCAAAGACATATTTATACGTTGTTTTTTGTTTTTTGATGCTAGAGCAAACAGAAGGCTTTGATGCAGCCTCGGAACTGAAAAGAACACTTGAAGCAATGATAGCAAAAAACGGCCAGCAGGTGGCAGCAGAATGTACGAGATCAAGCAGGGCCATGTTGCAAAAAGCTCTTTTGACCACAGATTTGTGAATAATGATGAAACTTGGCTACATGCTAATGCTAAAATGCTGCAAAATGGAAACAGATAGAAATATACTTTTTTTCTGATGAAGAAGAGACTCTAATCTTTCTTTTGTTTTTATAGCAATAGAAGAGGTGGGCCTTGCAAAATCAGTCCAAATCCAGGCAAACAGCCGGGAGCGAAGGGGGTTGCTTCAGTCAAAATGGCTGCAAGTGAATGAGTTGAGGGGCGGGTCAAAGGGCAGGCCATCAGGATGACTTCAGAGGCAGTAGGAAAAAAGAAAGCACCCCGCTACATTGCAGTAAACGGAAATGCTAACCGCGCTAACGTGCGCTCATGTCGCATCGCCTTGACGGTCGCGATGGACTTTTGTTTGGACAGTATTTTGTGCCGTTTGGCAGTTTGTAATTGGATTTAGGCAGAGCATGATTCTAACAATTGGAACAATAGCCGCAAGCTGAAGCGGCAAATACACTCCGTGTGACTGGAAAAGACATCACGGCAACCTCAATTTCGCTACGTTCGCAAGCGTTCGCCGCTCACTGACATTCGTAAGAAGGCTGATGTCGAGATTTGTCCGAACTGATCACCGGCCCGGCTGACCGTGGGTCGAACCCCGACGCAAACGCCATTCACTGTATTTATTGTCTTGCGTTGTTTGTGGAAAAAGTGGACATGAAACGAGGACGACACTTGAAGGCCGAGACTGCACGCGTTTTCCTTTTTTTACGATCGCTGCGCTTAATTATCAACCGCATGCCTAAAATAGTGACGCGGGTTAAGAAGCCTTCGTCCTTAAGAGCTCTCGAACCGCCGACCCACTGAAGGAAGCATGTCCATGTTTTTTCTCACAAGTCTGCCACGTTGCGACGTCACAAATTGGCCGATTTAGCAACGCTGGCAAATGCGTGCGTTTTTTCCCTCCGATGATAACAAATGCACGCATTGATGCGTGCCGCGCCTTTTGTGCGTTTGTGCCGCAGGTTTGGAGAAGGTGGGCCGCGACTCCAGCTACGAGCAGGAAGGCAAGGTGCAGTTTGTGATGGACGCCGTCTACGCCATGGCGCACGCGCTGCACCACATGCACCGCAAGCTCTGCCACGGCGAGCCGGGCCTGTGCCCGCGATTGGCCAACAGCATCGACGGCAAGGAGCTGCTCGGCCACATTCGCGCCGTCAACTTCAACGGTGAGTTGCCCGCTGGCCCACGCGACGTCCGGCGCATCCTTTCTTTTCTCGCGACAAACGCTTTCTTTGACGCCGGCAATATCAACGGCGGACTCCCAGAAACGACATCCAAACGGGCGCGGCGCGAGACGGGAGAAAGACCTTCATTCATTCCGTCATCAAAATTGGACGAGTCGTGGCTCAAAAATGACTTCCGGTGTTTAGTGTCAGACAACAGACGATAAAAGGCCGATGTTGAGCACACGGTGAATTTTTGGGAGAACATTTGACTCTAAAACCAGTTGATTAGCCCCCAAAATTTGCACTTGGAAGTGAGAAAAGTAAGTATTTTGTGCACGGGAGAGATAGAGGGGCCGCCTCCCAAGCTGAAAGTCATCAGTTCGTTCCTCAACCCTTGTGTAACTTTTTTTTTTTTAATAAACTAATAAAATGTACTCACAAAATGTCCTTCTAAAATTTAATTTGAATTTCTGAGTGAAAAAAAACAAATCTTAACTCGATGTTTGTCTTAGGATACGCCAATTTTCTCATACACAGTAAAAATACTTTGAGTCAAATGAATATTTTACTCTCTTTCAAGTGTTAATTTGATTCTGTTTAGAGTGGGACCAAATCGTCTCTTTTTAGTCAAATGTACTCTAAAAGATTTCCTGCGTAGGAATCCTTTGCACCTCCAAAATCATCATTTTTCTGGAAACCTCTAAAATGGCACTTTTTTGGGGTGTTTGTTTGGTTTGTTTTCATTTTTTTGGGGGGGGGGCACATTTGTCCATTGCATCATTGAAGAGCGCGAGCTCATTTCAACTCTTTCGATTGGTCAAACTTTGTACAAATAAATCAATAAAATGTGTGGAATTCATGAAATGAACCAACGTGCGAATATAAACATAATCGAGCCGAAACCTCGTAAGTCACAATTGGGCAAAGTTCATATTGTGTCAAAAGTCGACACGTTTGGTCAGTTGACATAACGGGCGTCATTTTGACCAATTGAAAGTGTTGAAAATGGCGTATTCTCTTTGATGATGACGCAAACAAGACGACATTGTTTTTGGGAACGTTTTTTAAAAATGAAACAATTCAAGGCTGAATTTCAATCCGGCTTTTCTCGCAGCCGGTATGACTCGTGCATGTATTATTGAATCATTCGAACCCATTCGTTTCCGTCCAACACGCGTCATCAGAAAACATTTCTCGTTGGCAGTCGATTGAAATAAATGCAATTAGAAATCCAACAGGATTCCCGCCAGCTCTTTTGTTTGACTGCAGACTTGTTTCCCGTAATCGCAGCAAGAATGTCATTTTCGACAGCCGACATAATCCCGCCCATGACGCTTAGCAGAACGTGCGTACATAATAATACATCGCGTCTGGAGTCATAAATGAGTTCTCGCCAGCGTCCTCGTCCCAAGACGTCTCACTGGCACGCGAAAGCTAATTAAAACGAAAGAAAGAAATAAGAAACGAAGCAGACATATTAATGGTTTCCAATTTGGCCCAATGCAGGTGCAGAATTGAGTCCCTCAGCCCCCCCCCCCCCCCCCTGGGATTTTGCCCCCTCCTGACTATTTTAATTGGGCTCCCTCATTTCCTTCGAAATAATATCAGACGCTTGATATTTTTATGAATGTTTTCTCCGGCATGCTTTTCCCTTCCATGCCTCTCGCTCTGCCAACTTTTCATTTCCTGCGTCCCCGATGCATTGTGCGGCGTCGATGGCCTCCGATTAGTTAACAGGACACGCGGGGAGGAATTCATATGATGAGGATTACAAAAAAAGCCTTTCCTGGAAAGCAGCAAAGCATTCTGCCACCGTCGAAAGGGAGTCGATCTGCGCTCTGGCGCTCGCTGGAGACTCTTTTTCAGTTATTGCCGGCTTAGAGGGCGGCGGATCCTCCCTTAACCGCTTCCACTGACTTAGCTCGGGTTAGCATAACCCGCTGCAGCGTGTTGAGCGCAATCAGTCAGGACACCAGCGAGGACGGCAGACGGCGTCTCTTGAGTTGGCCACAATCGAAGAGCCCGCATTGTTTTCATCGCACAAGACGAATAATTCACGTCAATAAGTCATTGCGCGCTTCCTCGCACTGTTTCCTGCCACGGATGGGCTGAAAGAGCGACCATGTCCGTCATGTTCGAGGTGGCAAATCCAGGTCCAGAAAGTAAAAAAGAAAAGAAAACTGCCACCGTTTGGCTGTAGCTCCTTGTGCTAGCTAGCTAGCAGGTCAACGAGCACCTGGGGGCGAGCAGAAAGAACATTTAATAAGTTACAGGTGTGATATTAATAAGCATAGACGTCTCTCCTTTCTCAATTGGGGCGATGGAAAAGCCATCAGCCGGGCAATACTGCCCTCTAATGGATTAGTCGTGCAATGCATGTGTCAGATCACATACGTCGGGGTTTTAATGGGGAACAAATATTACAGTCATGAAACAAATGTCTTGTATTTAATATGATACGTTTGGCTTTCTTGTGTGAATTATTCTCTCTGGCTACGTTTAGCGCTTCGCTAGCAGCAGTTGTTGACGAATGCACGTTCACGTCCTACAGAAGTGGAAGAAATGTGACGACTCCGTCGTCGAACTCGTGCACTGGATTGTTTGACTCCTGTTTGATTTAAGATGGATGCCAAGGTTTTCAAATCAGTGACGTCCGTCCGTCCGTCCGCCGCGTCGTCGGAAATGGAACGTTTGTTTGTCAGGCAAATGATTTCCCTGACGCGGAGGCTCGCGTTGGGCGCAGTGCACAAAGACGGCGCTCGCCCCCCCCTCGCCTGTCATAACACAGCGCGCGTGCCCCCTCCGGTTGCCGTGGCGACGGCTCGCCCGCGCCGTCGTCTCATAGCGACGTTGCCGGTGCGAGTAAAAGTGTACGAGAAAGCGAATGGAGCGAGACGGAAGCCTGATTGGCGCAGAAAATCAACTGGGGCGGGGTTCGAATTGCGTACGGCCGGCCTGCGCGCGAATCGGACGAACTGTCTCCGTCGGCGGACTTTTCCTCTCTCACTAAATCACAAATGGATGGCGAGCCGATACGTCGCAGCATCGACGGCGAACATCATGACATCCGCGACATCATTTTTGTGCCATTTCTTGATGACCAAAAGTTTACCGGCATTTCCTCCAAATCGACTCCACGAGGAGACGGTTTGGCCGAATCGCGTTAAATCCAATGTGGATACCGTTAAATGTATGGGATGGCGTGCCGTGGGAGGAGCAAAATGGCATTGTCATGTCGGATATTCGACTTCTCCAAAGCCGCAAGCGGATGAAGTTTGAATTCTTTGCTCTGAGCAAATTCACCGAGGCTTTCAAAACTAAGACCCCCCCCCAACCGCCTCTCTGCTTGACCTCTTCCGTGTCCTTGACTTCTTCCGTCTTTCTCTGCTTGCCTTTCTCTCCCTTCACATTCCGTCCCGCCTCTGTTTGCTTCTCACGACTGCCGCTGACTCACCAGCTAATGTTTGCTCTTGTTCTTTTTTTTTGGTCAAAAGCCAAACATCCTTTTTTGCTCCTTAACTCTTCTGATTTTGGAAGATTCACACCCTCAGCAAGCAATAACAACACATTTCCACGTACGTGTCCACAAAATGGCGCCGGGCCAAACTTTTTATTCCTAAATTAACACTTTGCTTAAATATAGGAACATTTAAAGCACCACGATTTAATGATTTGTTTCAAATGTATTGGATGACAGTCCGATAAATATTTTACTTGAACTCATTCACTCGCAGGCATTTTGACTGAAGCAACCCCCTTTGCTCTTTTACTAGAATATTGTAATCTATTGCTTTCAAAACATGGAAGCGAGCAACAGAAAGATTAGAGTCTCTTCTTATGGCTTTGCAGCAATTAGCATTCGAGCATAGCCAAGTTTCCTCCTCATTCACATTCCTGCTGAAAAGACACAAAAAGAGCTTGTTGCAAAAATAACTAATAACTACCATTGCTTTAAGCCACCTCTTCATGCCAGAAGCTGCGTCAAAGCCTTTCTGTACGCTGTAGCATAAAAAAAATGGTGGGGGGTGCAGGACAAAGTATAAAAAACATATTTATACGTTTTTGGGTTTGAATGAGTTAAGATGGTTAAAAACAAACGCGTGAAATACAACGGAACTGTTCTTAGGCAGTGATTCTTTGGTGTGCCACTAGAGGGAGCCAGTATACCATATTTGCAAAATGATTGTAAACAAACACAGACCTTGATAAAAAAAGTTCTTCCAAATTAGTTTTGGGAAATTTGAGTTGAGAGCTGACCTCGGCCGAGACTAATTAAGAAACGCAAAGTTAGCGTGGACAAACCTGGTGAAAGTGGGAGAGCAAATTGCTGGCGTTCCGACGTCTGTTTGTACGAGCGAAAGACAAGAAAAGTTTCTTTGCAGTCTGCCAGGTCACGTCTCCCGCCAGGAGACAAGATGGACGCCGACGCGGGAAGCAGCTTGCGCTAATTAGAGCGGCTTGACTTTGTTGGGGGTGAGCTCTGTACCTGGCATTGTGACCTGGGAGGAAGCAGGTGGGGGGGGGGGGGGGGGTCGTGACGGGGGTCGTGGCGGGGGCGGGGACGAAGCCTTCAAACGGCTGGCGCATGATGAAGCTTGCTCACTCCAACTTCAGGGAGGAGGAGCACAGAAATGGGAGACGACGAAGTCGCCGGCGCCACCTAATGATCTCGGGGAGCAAGAATGAGCTGAAGGGGCCGCAACGACCCGACCTCACGAAGACGACTAAGAAATGGAAGCCATGGCCGTAACGTGGCGGAGACGGCGAGCAGAGGCGGACGGACGGCCGTTGGACAAATGGCGCCCGTAACCACTTGAGACGGCGAAAAAGGAAACGCTTTCAGCTCAATTGGCATCGCGACCGCTCGCTGTCACATGACTTGATGAGCGACACGACTTTGGCGAGCGGAAGACGTGATCAGAAAGACGGGATTACTTTGAAATGCTGAAATCAAGCACCAACATTTGAAAGATGATTCATTTGACAAACGAATGGAGCATGGCAATTTTTCCAACGGCAATTTTTCCATTCTTGTTGCCACAGCAACCAATTAAAGGCTTCAAAGTTGAATCTTTCGTTTTCATGTTAATCAAGACTTTGCTGTCAATCTGGTCAGCGTCTCCTTTCAGTCGGTTTGGCTTTCGTGACGACACGCTGGCAAACCAAGCAGGTGTGTGCAGCTCCACCTTTTTCTTGGGGGGGGGCATTCCACCGCAGTTGAAAACAGTTGACAGTCTTGTTATGTCATTTAAGTCACGGAAATATTGGAAACAGCTCGCCATCGTGTCATTGCTCCCGTTTGAAATATCGGAAGTGTCCCAAAGACATATTTACACTTTTATGTTTTGTTTCTTAACGCAAGAGCAAACAGCTCCTTACATGAAGAGGTGGCTTAAAGCAATGGTAGTTATTACAAAAAGCGGCCAGCAGGTGTCAGCAGAGTATAAGAGACCAGCCATGTTGCAACAGGCTCTTTTTGCCAGTGTTTTCCACTGCTTTGTGAATAATGATGAAATCGAGCTAGAGTCGAATGCTAATTGCCGCAAAACGGAAAGAGATCAAAATAAAAACAATTCTTGATGAAAGAGACTCGAATCTTTCTTTTGGTAGCTTCCATGTTCTGATCGCATTATCTCCATAATCCAGCAGGCGTTCCACGGGCACGTCGTCCTGCGGCTCGTCAGACAGCAGAGGTGGGCAATCGGGGTCTTGGAGGGCCGGAGTCCTGCAGGTTTTGCATGTTGCCCTTCTCCAACACAGCTGATTGAAATGGTCAGCTCCTAAGCCTGATATCCATCCCGTTGATTGGAATCAGCTGGTGTTGGACGAGGGAAGGTCCCAAACCTGCAGGACTCCAGATTGCCCACCTCTGCCTTGGAGCTCACGGTTATTCATTGTTGGACTTGGAACGCTACAAACCCTTTTTGTTGTTGTCTTATAATGAATGGTCTGCTTGCGTTGAATGGTCGCGAGTCCCGCCATCAAACAAAGTGCAGCGTGTCCTCCTCAAGTGTGCGTTGCTGGCTATTGTCTTTTTTCTCTCCGAAAAGCGTCCTCCAAACGGGCCTTTATTAAAGCTCTGTAATCAACTGAAGGCTTGAAAGGGGCTTGAAAATCTTGGCTGCGGGAGAAACGGAGCAAAGCAAGCGAGACGGGACCACGGCTACGATTTTTCTTTTTGGGGAGAAGAAAGCGATGAAGCAAGACTAAAAGTTACGGCGAGACAGACGGGGATCGAGAGTCGAGGGTGCGAGACGGCAGCGGCGGCTGCCGGGCGAGGCGGTTGGGAAGGCGGCCTGGCTTTAAAAGTGCAGACTGCAAAAATGTCAAAATTCCTAAAGGAAGGAAAACAGATGTTTGACTTTCCACCTCAGCTGGAGACAAATTTGCTGAAGTTGAGCTCGGTAAGTGCTTTGGACTCCCAAAGTCCGTCTCAGAAAGTTTTCCTTTTCTGTCCTTTTGAATGAAGCCAATGACAGCTGTGATGGTCAGGGGAGCACATCTGGGAGGAAGGACGCCTTCAAACATATCTTGAAACATATCCAAATCAAGCAAGCAACCCGTTATATACGTTGCTCATATATTCTGGTTATTCTGGAAAACTGACGGTTTTTGTGAAAGGTGACACGTTTCGGATTGTCACCATTTTGGGCTGGCTGACGTCCATACTGGTCTCGATCCAGCCCTGAACTCAACAGCCACCAAATCCCATCTCCACATTCAGAAGCACAAAAAAAGCGAATTGGCGCTAGCCAACATTTACTCGTTTGCTCCCAAAAACGTATAAATACGTTCTGTTTTGATGAACTGAAGACAACGGTTGAAGTCATGGTAGTTATGACAAGAAACGGGCAGCGGGTGGCAGCAGAGCAAAGGAGATCAATCAGGGCCGTGTTGCAAAAAGCTCACTTACGCACCGTTGTCAACAGATTTGTGAATAATGACGAAACTTGCCAACATTCGAATGCTAATTGCTGCCAAACGCAAACACAATGAAAGAAGAGACTCGTTTTTCTGTTGCCATGTTTTGATAGCGATAGAAGAGAATGTTCTGCGGGCCTTGCAGAATCGGTCCAAATCCAGTGACACAGCCGGGAGCGAAGGGGGTTGCTTCAGTCAAAATGGCTGCCAGTCAATGAGTTCATGTTGATGAATCAGACCTGGAGCCAGAGCACAAAGCGGAAGAAACCATTTTGGATTCTAAAACAAAATGATCTTTCTTCAATGGTGTTTTGAAGAGAAATGGGATTCTTCTTTTAGTTCGTACCTTTGAACCCTTTTCTTGTAACCAGCCATGCGGGACGTGTCAAAAATCATCCATGGGCCGCTGCAAAATGGCCCCCGGGCGCCGCGGTTGCTCAACCGAAATGTAAATCACAAGCGTTGCGAGTTTGTCAGGGCCGTGCTTTTGCCAACATGAAAGCTGGATGCTGCCGGTCGCGATGGCAAGTTGCAGCGATCGGCGCAGCTTTTAAAACCAACATCCACCGATGCCGACATTCGAGACGGAACGGATCGTCTTCGGCTCAAGGTAGACGCGGGAAAATAATTCTCCGCTCGCGTCGGTTAGAAAAGATGTGAAATATCAGGCAAAGTGAGGATGACGCGTTCCTAATGCACTTTCCAAGGTTGCCGCGGCGAATCATTTATTTTCCGACCTGCGCTGACGTCAATGGCCGCCTTTCGCCGCCGCCGAACCAAAGAGGCTCCAAAGGCAGCCTTAAACTTCTTTTGACGCCTCTCCTGATTGTTTAGCTTTTTATGCGTCCTCGGCCGCCTCCCGCCATATCGGTGACTTATCGTCGCCGGCTTTTATTTCCATAACGCAGCGCTTCCTCCGCATGTACGCCGTAATTGGATTTCGTCTGGCGCTCGCTCCGCGTCCGCAATCCCGTTGGGTTGCGTCTCCATGAAGGGAATGGCGAAGGGAAAGGGACAGAGAAAGAGAAGAAAAAGAGAAATGAAGCGCTCGTGCGCGCGCGTCTTCACACTCGAGCGCATACGCACTTCATATTGTAAACGGACCGGTACGTTACACGAGCCCAGATTGGACGCGCTTCGTATGCGGCGCCATCTTCTGCCGGCGTGTACGAATGGCGTCATAAATCCTTGAGTCCACCTCGCGTGTGGAAGAAGCGCTTTATTGATAATCCCACAAAAAAGTGAGGGCGGGCGTTGCGCAATCATCGCCGCGTCGCCATGAAAACAGTTTAAATGTTGCGGAGTGTCGGCCGCCTCCTCCGAGGCGAGCGCGGCCGGGGTCGGCTAATTCTCATCGTCTACCATTTTGTGGCCACCAGGGAGCGCCGGCACGCCGGTGGTGTTCAACGAGAACGGAGACGCGCCGGGAAGGTACGACATCTTCCAGTACCACATCACCAACGGGTCGGCGGCCGAGTACGCCGCCATCGGCTCCTGGACCAATCAACTGCACCTCAAGGTGACGTTTTTGCACTTCTTTTTCATCTCGAACCCGTATACCATCAAACGGTTGAACGCCGCAAACTCGATCTCAGCTCTTTGAAATCCACCAGGACTTCATTAAAACAAAACAAAAGACAGACGACAAGACTCATCGGCAATAAACACTTTCCGCATGATGGACGCCAAACCGAGCGTAAGAGAACATGTGTTCTGTTTTGTCAACCTGGTGGTTCTGATATGAAGTTGACAGGATAGCTGATATACGCTGGATATAAAAAGTCGGCACGGCACCGCTTTTTATGTGAGACGTTCAAAAAAATGAAACTATCGTAAATCGCCTTTTCCGGGAGAAAAACAATGAGCCGCTCAAATAATGTTCGCATCCTGACTGGGATGCGGTTGCCTTCAAAATCGCATCCAAATGTATTTGGACTCCTTTTTTGAAATCTAAAGCATACAGAAGGCTTAAAGCAATGGCAGTTATTACAAAAACGGCCAGCAGGTGGCAGCAGAGTATAAGAGATGGAAGCGTGGCCTTTTTTCACAACAGATGTGATGATGAAAATTGCTGCAAAACAGAAACAAATACAAATATACTTTCCTTTCTTTTTTTTTAAAGAGTCACATGCTTTTAATCGACCTTAATTGTAAACATTTGAACTTTCAATCACAAACAACACATCGCGTAGTAAAAGTAGACTCATTTTGGGTTGCTTTTACGATCTGCCCAAAATTGGCAAGTCGATGAATAAGGGATGAATCGGATCAGGAAATGTAGTCTGTCAGAAGCGATCATGCGCGGCGCGAGATCTTTCAGAAAGTTTCCAAACGCGCTCATTTGCACTCGCGCCGACGCGCCGACGCATGAGGACGTGAAGTCATTATTTTCCCTGACAGTTATATTTGCCCCCCCACAGCAAACTGCCAAGCGGCGGATGAGGAACACTCTTCGATTCTCGTTTTAGCGCTCGTTGCTACTTGTAAATTCACTTCAAAGATGTCATTTAGAAGCCGTTCTTGTTTTTTGTTCTTTGCATTTTAATCGTCGCTCTCAAAACGGGTCTGAGCAGGTTGGAGGGCCGCAAAATCATTTGCCATAAATTGCCGCCGTGTGTTATTAAACAATGCGTTCATACTTTATCCTTGCGCCAATTAAAAGCTCTGACAGGATTGCAATAACAATCTTAGCTGCCGAGTTGTGTATTGCTTGCGTTCTCTCAAGAAATAAGAAATGAAAAAATCATCACAATATCGAGGAAATAAGCAACTTCTTGAGACGAAAGACAAAGTTGTTGTTATTATTGCCATTGACATCGTTCAAATTTCAGCACTTTTTTTAAAATCCCATTTCTGAAATAGTCATGACAGAAGTTAACATCCAGTGCAGCCGTTAAAGCAAATGCCTCGCATTTTGGAAGGTCAAGGTTCGATTCCTACTTTTCCTTTTCTGAATACATTTCATCCAATAATTTGACATCCATTTTACTAAAGGTCATTTCAAGTGTTTTCTATATATCAATATTTCCAGCAGTTTGAATTTCCTGTCTGCGAACGTGACGTCATGTGCACATTGTGTATTTGAAGAAGGTGAGCGTGTGCAGTCTCTTTTTTTGGGCCGCAGGTGGCAGTAGCGATCCAAACTTCCATTTTCTGAATTCAGCAACTTAAACATGCATTTTTTACTAATGTCATTATTATTATAATAAAGCATTCCACATGCATCTAAATTAGGGGTGCACCGATTTCTTTAATTTTGGGGGATCGGTGATCAGCAGATGCCTTAAAAATAAACCGATCTTTTCCACCGATCTCATCTGCCTCTTCTGCTGAGATGATGATTTGGCTTTTCATTTTGATTTTCATGTGCAGTTAAAACAACCCGTTTGTATTATTTCACAGCAATCGTTCAATGTTTCCACTAAAACAAAACTGGAACATTGAAGGTAAATTCTGCTTGTTATGGAAAAAATGGGGATCGGCAGGTCAGACTTTTTCAAAGATCGGGAATCGGCCATAAAGTTGCGATCGGCGCTAAATCTTAGCATTCAGCATTCGCATGCAATTTCTCCAGAAATTGCACTTTGTCTAGTTTTGAAATGCGACTTGAATGACTTCGCTACGTTGGCTCCCTCTAGTGGTGCAGGAAAGAAACACTGAATCCAATCTTCAAGCTGTAGGGTGCAGTTTTGAATTTGCGTCCCTTTTGGCCGCCCGCAGGTGGAGGCCATGCGCTGGAAGACGGGTGCGCCGTCGCTGCCGGCGTCCGTGTGCAGCCTTCCGTGCCGCGCCGGAGAGAGGAAGAAGGTGGTGAAGGGGGTCCCGTGCTGCTGGCACTGCGAGCGTTGCGAGGGCTACCACTACCAGGTGCGCACGGGAAGGTCACGCGCAGCTTTCATTTGAAGGTCAAGCGAGAAGCCGTAAGCAAGCATACGTTGCTTCGTTGGGGTTCGGCCAAAGGACGATCAAACATCAAAGCCGAACGGCGGCCGGGCTGCCGATTGTCAGCGGGGACGATCGATACTCATTTTGTGGACACGCGCGGCGGCGGCAAGCGGATCAATAATGCGCTGACACATTTACTGTCGATTTGGGAGCGGTGGAATCGGGAATGGCGCCATGACAGAACGCGCGCGCTACGAGAAAGCAGGCGGAGGGAAAATCAGGTGGCAACTTGAAACAAGTCACTCAAAGGAGCAGATTGTCACACGCGGAGATTCTCTGCCGACACTTTTGTCAACACTTCATTAGTAAACTGGTAATCAATGAGTTATGAATAACTTAAGTGTTTGTTTTTATAATGTTGTCATTATCAATTAGTTATTGAGCTCTAAATGACTTGTTCGCTGTATATTCATGATCTATAACTATTTCAAACATTGACAAACTATTCGTCGATGGCTTACTAATGACTTGTTGACTGTGACGAGTTCGCGTCATTGGAAGGTTATTCCAAAGTTGCTCCTCTTCCTAATCGGTCCCAATGACGTCAACCGAGCAATAACTTCTCTGATCCCCAAATAAGAGACGAGCATTTTGCATGCGGTGGATTCCTAACGTCACCGTTGAATGACGCCTTCTTGTTGTTGTCGGCAGGCTTCCGAGTTGACGTGCGAGCTGTGTCCGTACGAAATGCGACCGGACGGCAACCGCACGGGTTGCGCGTCCATCCCCATCGTCAAGCTGGAGTGGGACTCGCCGTGGGCGGTGGTCCCGGTCTTCCTGTCCATGCTGGGCATCGTGGCCACGTCCTTGGTCATGGTCACCTTCGTGCGCTACAACGACACGCCCATCGTGCGGGCGTCGGGCCGCGAGATGAGCTACGTCCTGCTAACGGGGATCTTCTTGTGCTACGCCATCACCTTCCTGATGATCGCCGCGCCGGACGTGGGCGTGTGCTCCTTCCGCAGGATCTTCCTGGGCTTGGGCATGTGCTTCAGCTACGCGGCGCTCCTCACCAAGACCAACCGGATCCACCGCATCTTCGAGCAGGGCAAGAAGTCGGTGACGGCGCCCAGGTGAGGTTCCGCGCCCCGGCGCGTCCCGGTGGCCGCCATTGGTGCTTTGCGATGAGCCTCGCTCGCAAGCGGCCGTCGCCTCGAGGCGTTCGTCATCATTATGTGTTGCTCATACGTTATTTCTCCGGCCTGAACTGGCGCTCACCTCGTCGTGACGTTGACGCGGGAGACGCTCCTGGCACGCCGTCTCAACTGAAATGTTGATGTGGGATTTTAATGGCTCCGGTTGGAGGCCGTCGCTTTCCTTGAACTGACGGTTGACGGTTGCGCAAGCATGCAATACTTGTGCTACCGCTAATCGCTAAATGACAGCCTGAAGCATTCCAGGACTGGCGTCACCAAAGATCCATTTCAAATCCTTCACGCGCTTCAACGGGACCAGTTTTGGAGGCGGCGACGATCAAGATGAGGAGCACAGGTGGCCAATCCAAGTCCAGAAAGTAAAAAAAAAACAGCCAAAGTTTGGCTTGAGCCGCTGATGCTACCTTGCTAGCTAGCTCCCTAGCCAGCTCCCATGGCGCTTGTCGAGGCGCTATCTGTGACCCCATGCACGATCTGAGGCGCGAACCTACGGCAAATGCACGAGGACAAAACCTACAAGTCATTCCTGTACGTACAATTGGTAGATCATGATGACGTTAGCGTTGACTTTGTTTCCTATTCGACTGTGTGAATGAATCTATCGCAAGCAAGACAACATCAGTAGACGTGTTGTATATCGTTTCCAAAGCGTACCGCCGATTGTACGTGCTTAGATGTTTTGCTTTTTTTTGTCCTTAGTGTAGTTGCCGCGGATTAGCGAGACAAGATGGCCGACCTCTCAGATCGCGCCTTGGCAGTGCTCATTTACCTGCTACCTAGCTAGCTCCCATGGTGCTGGTTTACTTGCTAGGGAGCTAGCTAGCTAGCATCAGGGGCTAAAGCCAAAGGGTGGCAGGGTTTTGACTTTCTGGACTTGGATTGGAAGATAACACGAGCGTCCTTACGTAGCTAAGTTGATGCTAACTTCTTCAGCTAGCTCCAAAGACGTCTTAGTTTGCCGTGAAGATGTTTCGAGATGCTCAGAGCAACTTTTCTTTTTGGCATGATTTTTTTTGACCGTGACCTTTCTCGACCTCCGGCCGCAGGTTCATCTCGCCGGCCTCCCAGCTGGTCATCACCTTCTCCCTCATCTCGGTCCAGCTGCTGGGCGTGTTCGTGTGGTTCGCCGTGGACCCGCCGCACACGGTGGTGGACTACGGCGAGCAGCGGACCCAGGACCCCAGGGCGGCGCGCGGGGTCCTCAAGTGCGACATCTCGGACCTGTCGCTCATCTGCTCCTTGGGCTACTCCATCCTGCTGATGGTCACGTGCACGGTGTACGCCATCAAGACGCGCGGCGTGCCCGAGACCTTCAACGAGGCCAAGCCCATCGGCTTCACCATGTACACCACCTGCATCATCTGGCTGGCCTTCATTCCCATCTTCTTTGGAACGTCGCAGTCGGCGGAGAGGGTACGCGGTTTTGCTATTTCATGCTGCAGACGACGAGGGGGCGGTCCTAAGTGGCTCTTTCAGCCTTTTTATTGATTGATTGCTATTTCATTCTATTTATAGATTTTATTTCCATTTATCTGTATTTTGAATGATATTTCTTAGGTCCATTTTTATTTCTTTTGTAACGTTGCCAGTTTTGGTCCTTTGTATCAAAGAACTTGTCCTTTTGCTTTGTTTTCTTTCCTGTACGTGGAAAGAAAAAAGCAGGCGTCCCAATACTTTTGGGTGCCTTCCTTATCAACAATGCAGCGACAGGTTCGCGGTCACGTTGCGTTTCCGGGCTTCGGCCGAAGCCTCCTCTGCGCATTTGACAACGTTATTGCATTTTGGAACGAGCCCTTTTATAGTTCTGGATTTCCACCGGTCGCTGCCGCGGAACGATTGCGCGGGCTCCCTCGCCGAGAGGCGCTTCTCAAATAGATGGCCGGCAATCGAGTTGTTCCCGATTACGCAAAGCGAAGTGCGGCTGGCTGAGTTCCAGTGCGTCTCAAAATCGAGTGTTTCCAAAATGTACAAAAATGCCAACGGGACTTCTCGTGGCTGGAGCTGCTCTCTCGCCAAATGTCAACGGGCCATTTTGTCATCTTGCGCTCCAAAACCGCTTCAGTACCTTCGAGTCCGCTGAAGCTGCACGACTTCCCTCCCACTCCGACAGAAGAAGAGCCGGCGGGTAAAATGTTTCCCTACTTTGGACTGTCACTCATGCCTTTATTATTTTTTTATTATTTTTCCCTTTTCCACTCTACCGCGGTTGCATTTTTCTTCAGAGGCCGCCGCCGCCGCCGCCGCCGGTGCTGACATCGAAACAACGCTGTCTAAGCGCTCATGTGGGACAGCGAGTTCTTGCTGAAAGTTCTTCCATGCAAATCGGTTCTTCAAATCGTGCTTAACATTGTTTGACAATGTGTGCTTTTTCTCAAAATGGCATTCGCCAAAAATGAATGAAATCAATGTTGAAACTGCGCGTTATATCGATAGCGTAAACATGTTGTACTTTTTATCTTTTAATGGAAACTGTCAAGTCCAACTTAAGAGTCTTAAAGGGCTCACACGGCCACAGTTAGCAAATACGAAGGACGTCCGCTGATCGACTCAAATGACAATACAACAGATATACAAAATACTTTTCAAAAAGAAATTAAAAAATACAATTAAATATCAATCAATCAATACAAACGCTCTGCTGTTTCAGTCATCTTGTCTGCCATTTTGAGCGTGCGAACCCTCGCTCCTGATTGGTGGACTGGTTTCACGCCCGTTGCTGGTTGGCCGCCGTCGTCTGCTTCCTCCAACGTCACTTTTGAATGGTGTGTGTTTACGAACCGCAACAGAACTCCGGGGTAGTATACGGTACCAGCATCACATTTGAGCTCGTTCAACTTTTTATGCGTCACGACCTCGATGATCTGCGTTCAACGTAAATGAAGCTTGGAGACGCTTAGCCAATCAGACGCCAGCGTCCTCATGAATATTCAGCGAGGTTCTCTTTCTGCTGATCCAATCTCCATTTGACCTAACGAGGTCATGACCTTGCATAGATTTTGCTGCGCGGGTGTCATTCATACGCACCGCGGCGCCATGGCGGTGTGTGTGTGTGTGTGTGCGTGCGTGTGCGTGCGTGCGCGCGCTCACACGTGAGTGTGTACCTCCGCTAGAGTGTTGCATTTGCTTTCTGGTCGTTTACTCGCCTAATTAGAGCGAGCAACTTCATGTGTGTTTTTGTGCGACGGCGTGCTGTGCGTCATTGAGATATCCAGCCAGTGTCCGCTTTTATGTGTCTTTTCTAATTGGAATATTGCGTCCAATGCGAAGCATCAGGCTGCTTGAGAGGGAAACAGGAACGGAATAAACAAGTAATGGGGGGTAATTAATGAGGAGAGTTACTGTACGCTCAGGTGGGCTGACATGATCATCAACGTTCTCATCACGTTCTCGTCACGGCCTCTCGTTTCCCGCTCGAGCTTGTCGCAACGCCGATGACAGAACGCGTCTGCGCTCGATTAATCGGATTTAGTGCGGAATTAAACGCGTTTTGACGAATAACAGACATGACAGCAATCATGAAACCGAAGGCGTCAATGCACTACGTTTACTGTCAACCTCATGAACTAATGTCTCTTTAGCTTAATGCTAACACGTAATGCCATACGCATGCTAACAAAACTAGCATTAATTACTTACAAGATGACTTACATTACGACATTACTGTTGGTTCGTATCCACGTGACTTTGCGGCGAAATTCTTTTGGACGTGACTTTTTCTTGCTTGATTCTGGATGAAGCGCTCGTACTTGTGTCCACTTTTCATGGATTTTACACAAGAAAAATGATTAAGAATTTCAGCGCGTGGCTTTTGTGCGTAAAAGGCTGTCTGGTGATGAGCGCCACGTCGTTTGCATGTTATTTTCCAACTGCTGCGAGTCTTGAAATGAGGACGCGAAAAGAAGAGTTGAGAAAATATACAAGTTGAAGAAATGGCCAGAGGAGGCGTGAGAGCGGCGAGAAGAGCCGTCGTCTGGAGACGGGACGAGAGGACGGAGGCAAGGAGAGCGCAGGGCGACAAATGAAACGTGAGAGAAAAGGCTCAAGTGCGGAGCCGAGGTGATACATATATATATATATACGTACGCGTATGTATGCATACGAGCAACGAGCTCAGACTCAGTCAAGCAAGCGCTTGCTAAAAACGGCTGCGAAGGTGACGAGAGCGAATCCTATTAGCAGCTTCTCGAAGATAAATCGGATGAAAATGGCTCCCGTCATGAGCATTCCACAAAACGAATTCAAATCAAATCTCCGGAATGTCTCGTTGCTCGGTGATTGAAATGACGAGCGGCCCCGTCGCGGGCGCTAGTAGGCGAATACGAGGTTTCTTTCAAGTACATCCACAAAGAGGCTCGGTCCCGCTACGGCAATGGAAACGCTCGTCAAGTTCCGGCGTGATGTTGCGGCTCGCTAAGCGGATTAGCTTCATGCTAAATGATGCAAAGAGTGAAAAGGGAGTGAAAGGCGGTTGACGCAAGAGATGGCTGGGAGTTTTTCCCGCCTCATTTCATGTGTTCCCGAACCGTCTCGGTTGACTTTGGCTCAGGGGGAGGCGGCTGTCGGTTGCGTCACCGCTTTGTCAGCTCGTGAGTTCTAGCAGCCGCTGACGGAAGGCAAGTCACGAGGGGCGAGCGTGATCTCGCGTATTCAAGCAAGATGGCGTGCGTTGGAGCGCTCCGCCTTTGCGTCCGCCAACCTTGGTCTGAAAAATAAGGAGTAACAGTGAGATGTTGAAATTTGCACATTTGACTCGTGTTCAAATATCGATTAAGTCAGCCAAACCACCCGACCCTAAAAAAAACAAGAAAAGTAGATCTCTTCAAGTCATGTTTGTCTTGATGATGTAGAATATATCGTACCCGCAGTGTTGTCGCTGAACTCGTTCGTATGTACGTTTATGAACATTTCTGTCAACGAGCAGATTGTGGGGTAAACAAACGGCTTTGAACGCAGTTCATTTCTTCTCCAGGTTGCGAGCAGAGGTGGCAAATCCAAGTCCAGGAAATAAAAACCCTGCCACAGCTTGGCTTTAGTCCAGGTGCTAGCTAGCTAGCTAGCTAGCGAGAAGGTAAACAAGCACCGTGGGAGCTAGCTAACGAGCACCTGGGGCAGCGTTTTTACTTTCTGGACCGGATTTGCCACGTCCGGTTGCCAGGTTTTCTCTTGTTGGAAAAACCAGATCAATTAATTAGGCGGGAAATGCCGTTATCTGACATCCCAGCGCCGCAAAGCACATACGTCATCAAAATGTGATGCTAGCTTGCCCGATGCAACCACTCATAGCGGCGCTGCGTGTTGCTTGCGTAGCCAACGCGGAGCGCGTGTGATTCTGCCACCCTTAAGAGTAACACACAAGACGAAGAAATACACATCGTATGTTTAAATACAAAACACGTTCTGTTTATAAAACATCGCTAGCGCTAATGTTTAAGTCAATGGCGGCTCCCATTCAAATGCTAACAAGAAATTAGCATCAATTCCTTCAAATAATGGCTATTCACACACACACAAACACTTTGGAAACACTGCTCTAAGGTTGTTGTTTTTTTCAGAAGTTGTAAAAACAATTTGTATTAACAGAGCTCAAATGTGACTTTCTTCCATCTCATTGTATTCCATGCGTGCACGGCACCACACTGCCCCTAAGAGGCCAACATGCGCAGGAACCGATCTTTGTGTTTTGTGATTTTAAATTTTCAAATTGTCATGCATGATTTATTTTAGTGTACAGTATTCTTATATGACTTTGCTACTAATGTCCTATTATGATATATTTAATGTATACGTTTAAAAAAAACAAAAAACGATGTAACGCGTTCATTTTTGGACCAATGAACTTAGTTTAAAAAAAAATGTAAATAATGAACTATGACCTGAATTAGTTCATTTTAAAATTTGAATAATAATTGCATGAACTTTCCCGTTTTGTACCATTAGCCCGGCGCTCGTGTTTCTTATTAAAATAGGAAACTTCATCAAATACAAACGTAATTGTCAGCTTGAATGTTTCATTATCTGCCAACAAAAACAAAACAAAATGGTGGAAGCGGAAACGGGTGGCGCTTATCTCAAGGCGCCGTTTTTGCACTCGTCTGACGTCACCTCACACATTTTGACGGGAATTGGATTTGATGCAATCGCCTGACTTGAATATTCTCGGGAAGGCGTCGCCATGGTAACGCAACCGCCGTAAAGCCAGAGCGCGGATGAAGTAAGACGGCATCTTCTCGCTCCCATTTTCCCGCCGTTGTTCTGCGCAGGGACGAGACACATTCGATTGCATGAAATGAAATTCAGCGGCAGGAAACAAAACAGCAAAATGTTGTTGTCATTGTTTTCCTTCTTTCTTTTTTGGGACATTTTCTGAATGAGCAGCGTCTCGTGTTCCGTCGTGATTGCGCCGAGAATTGTAATAAAGTCTGCTTTGGAGGCTTCAGTCGGAGTGCTAATTAAAAAATAACAAGGTTAAATCATCCCAAGCACTTTTTTATCATCCGCACAAAAGACAGCGACTCCTCTCGAGACGGCAATTAAAACACTCGCGTGTAATCAAGTCGGCGGCGGCGGCGGCAATTTGACTCCGCTGATATCAGCCAACGAGCTGACGGCTCGTGAGAATACGATGTGGAGTCTGCAGGTGGAAACGCTGCTTTGGACCTTGAGGGACCAAGTTGTCCATGATCTGCTTTCCACCACATCTTGTCAATGTTGTGGCACGCACGGCGGGGACTCCCCGGATAGCCCCCCCCCCCCCTCCCCCACCCGCGTGCTTGTGTGCAGCAACAACCAAAACCGATCCTTTTCTCCAAGTTGCCATCTTTGACATTTGAGTGGAAATATTTGTCTTTGCAAAATTGCTTGAATTCAAGCGAGTTGTTGAGCACGAATATCAAGAGAAGGCCATATTCTTGCGGGTCTTGCCAAATCGGTCCAAATGCAGTCGCGAGAGTCGCTTGTGTGAAATCGGCCGCCATGAGAAGGCTCTCGTCTCCACTGCCACGCATGGACGACCTTCAGCTTGACAATCGCGCCGTCGTAACGGTAGGAGAGAAAAAACGACAGAAAAGTCTCGTCTTCTTGAAATGACACCAGCACGTATCAAGAAAGGTGACGGCCGCGAAACGCGCGGGAGCGCCTTCCGCGGCGAGGTCATCCATCTTTTGTCCCGTCTTTTGCAGATGTACATCCAAACCACCACGCTGACGATCTCGCTGAGTCTGTCGGCGTCGGTCTCGCTGGGGATGCTGTACGTGCCCAAGGTCTACGTCATCCTCTTCCACCCCGAGCAGAACGTGCCCAAACGCAAACGCAGCTTCAAGGTAAAGTTCAAGTTTGCACGTCGACGCGTCGCAACGCAATCATTTGGGAAACGTGACGGATGTCGACGCAGGCCATCGTGACCGCCGCCGCCATTTCGGGGAAGCTGACGCAGAAGGGAGGCGAGCGGCCCAACGGCGAAGTGAAGACCGAGTTGTGTGAGAGCATGGAGACCAACAGTGAGTAAGAGAACGCCTTTTCTTCTCCACGCCGCCATTTTACATGTCTTCTTCTTCTTCGCCACTTGTTGCTAAAAGCCTGGTTTTTGTGCCGCGCAGCTTCCTCCACTAAAACAACATACGTCAGCTACAGCAATCACGCCATCTGAAGTGCATCCCGAGACAAAAGAGAATAACTCGACCGGAGCGACGGGCGGAATCCAAGCATGAGACATTTTGTATCATTTCACACGGGACGCGGGACCACAAACGGCACGCCGACGCCTCGCCTCTTTAAGACGGAAGAACATCAAGGACAACGTGACAAAGGCGCCTTGACTGGACCAAGACGAAGCCACCAAATGGATGAAAAAAGTGTACCGAGAAACCATGTCGACCTTGTATGCGTACGGGCCAGAAAAGTTCTTTCAAAAGAGATCCGTTGATGGGACTCAAAACATTTGTTTGTTGTTCTTCTCTAATCGTAAGTATTTTTGTGGTTGTGGCAATTTTTTCATTCTTGTCTCACCGTTGTCGATGAATCGTCCTTGCATACTGAGATGAGTGTGTTTCCTCCCACTGTCTTGGCTAACTGGGTTGTGAACGTGTACCGCACCATGGGTGACGCATGCCGCTTTTTATACCAAAAGGAGATTTATTTATAATAAAGGAATGTTTTTGCAAATACCTGGACTGCTCCTCCTTCACAGATGCCGGACGTGGTTAGGGTTGCGGCAATCAGCCGGCCCTTGAGCCTGCTTTTTCAACATCGGCATTAAATAACCGCAGACGTTCAACCGCACCGCTTATTTCCGTTCACGTGCGGCGCAAAAGCGGCATACTTGGTAGCTCTTGTGTTTTTGCCAGCACACAACAACGCAGTGCACAAACTCAAAACCCGATTGCGTCCTGCGCGCGCGTGTTTGATCGATTTCTATTATCTAACGACTTTAGCATTATGCAGAAAAATCAAGCCTTGTGGTTTTCCGGACTTGAGGTCCAAATGGTGGGAGGTCCCGCACGTTTCCGCACCGCACGATCTCTGCGCTTTCGCTTGGACATGCAAATGGGCAGCGAAAGTGCAACTGCTTTGCTTTGTTGAGCTTTCTGCTTTGAGCAGATTCTGAAACCATGAAATCACAATACAGTATTGACGACTTCCTTTATACCAGTAGTTCCAACTAACTATGCTGTTTGCAAATATATTCGTAGGAATTGATTTGAAACTCACAAGTCACGGTGCCAGTATTAACGGTGCATAGTAAATAACAACCGGCCTAACGGAATCATTCAGAATCAGGCTTCCCCAATCCTGCTCCTTGGGCAGGTTTGATATGTTTATGTCCTCCAACACCGCCGATTGTAAAGACTGGGATGGTTATCAGGCTTCTGCAGAGCTCGACGATGAGCCGACTCCCATCACGCAACTCAACTCTATATTCATTAGAGCGCTCAAACGATGACATCTTTTTACCGGATTAAGCACATCCTACAATTTTGATTGATCACGATTAATCGCTTAATAAAAAAAAGGCTTTTTCATCACCATCTTTTCCCCGTCAAATTTGTGTTTTTAATGTTACGAGGACATTTTTGATCCACTGCACACGCTCATCCTCTTTTTCTAATTACTTGCATCATTTAAAATGGAAAAAAATGACCGCAATATTTTGACATGAACAAATATCCTAAATGTGATACACAAACATTTATTAAATGCGCGACTTGAATGTATGTAAATATGTTTATTGCTTAAACACAATTTGTGCTAGCTTAAACGTAGCCATCCGCTGTCGCGCTACAGGATAGTTTATGGTCAAAATTAATAGTGCGATTCATCTGCGTTAATTTATGATTAATGCCATCATTTTCTGTGATTAGTCAATCCGTTAACGCTTTAACTTTGACAGCACTAATATTCATAGTTTTTTTGTTTTTTTCAACAACCACCACTGCAGAGGTAGCAAATCCAAGCCTGGAAAGTAAAAAACATGCCACGGTTTGGTGCTAGCTCGCTAGCTAGCTAGTTCCCATGGCGCTCGTTTACCTGCCAGGAGGCTAGCTAGCTAGTATCAGGGACTAAAGCCAAACTGTGGCAGCGTTTTGACTTTCTGGACCTGGATTTGCCACTTCTGCATCATTGTTTTCTTAAAATGGAATCCAGGGGCAGCAGATACAGTGAAAACAGATGAGGTCCCAGAATTGAACCCTGTGGAACACCACACCTTTCGTTACACTTGAAACCCCTTTTTTTGCCCGACATTGCTCGTATGATGTGATTACTTGCCGTGACGTTAATAATTTGACAGGCCCGCTGTTAGCTTTCGCCACAAAACCGCCACAAGAGCAAAACACATTTTTCACCAGAGTGGAACTCGACAGAATGCGTCCTCCGCGGGCGCCGGTTCGGGGAGCTCCTTTACATAAAAACTAGCAATCCGAGTCCAATCGGTGCAGTCGTCTCCTCCAGACATCTTGCCCGCAATGATTCATAACTCAAACATTCAAGTGTCAGCTTCCACTCACAATTTCATGTCATGGATGGCAAGCGACAAAAGGCCTGCGCCCGCCACGTACGCCTTCGGACCATCGCTGTGATCTCAAAACCTTTTTGAGATGGCTTCAATTATTTTATTTTTTTAATTGTGTGCCACATCGGCCCTTTCGACGGTTCATGAATCAACTGCAGTCCTTTAGAAAAGAAGTGCCAAGAAGACGGAACAAACCTCTGTGAAGCTGTCAACGGGAAAAAAAGTCACACTTCAAAAAGGAATTGGAGAAAGGGTGCAAACTTTTGTGCTCAAAAGCCGCGTTTGATTTTTAAGGCTTGATTGAAGTGAAATTATAATTCATTTGAATGTTGAATAAGTACTGATTTTTAAATCAATAACCTCCTTTACACTAAATGAATAGAACCCAAAACGACAGTACATACATTCCCCAAAAAATGACTTTGTTCAAAATGTAAAGCACTTCATTTTGACCGATCTTTATTGTTTACAAATCATTATATTTCATTTTTAAATATTTTTACAAGCTATTTTGATTTTATTACAGGGATGTAACGTCACGATACGATCATTATCACGGTATCAAAAAACTCACAAAACAAAAGCTCATATGGAGACGATGTCACGTGACTATTCCCCGAACACGCCCCCCTGTGGTGTTCGGAAGCCTATTACTTGCAACGGGCGTAATCGCGTTTACCCGCCAATTTTCCGTCGCATACGCCGATGACCGCTTGCAAACGAGATCGTACAAAAGCTTTCCGACTTTATGCGTGGTCGAAATGCCGTCCGAGTTAACAGCTTCCATCACATCTTGCAGCGCTTTTTACTGAAGGTACGCTAGCAACTTAGCATCTGCTGATGTAAAAAGTCTTCTTGATGCTTTTGGTAAGTTATTCAATTCAACGGTGTCAGTAACATCTATTACAATCGAGCAGCACAAACAATCCAAACGGATTATTTCCCCCACATTTTGCGTGTGCTAGCTTGACGCAGGTTAGCATCTGCTGATTCAACCATCGTGTACAAAGTGCCCGATCACGTGTTTCGCCTTCATTTCATCCAAACAGCTACTGTATAGTGTGAAAAGTGAAAATAGTGAAGTGCGGGTAAGTGGGCTCCCTCTAGTGGTACCCCAAAGAATCATTGCCTGAGTACTATTTGCTTGTATTTTTTTTTTTTAGGTTCAACTTTAATGTTATACATTTTAAATGATTCATCACATCAGTATTTTTTTTTTCTACGATATTTACGCAGTGTTAATGCAATAAAATCTATTTTTGATGGTTGAAACCGGTCAACAGCGGAATGAGAGAATCTAATGTTGAATTTTTGGGGGTTGGACGACTCGTTAGCTGAGCAGAGCAGAACACGTCTCGCAGCGGTTGCGTCTCTATGGAAACAGTCAACTTTTAATGGAGGAAGGACGAGGAGGACGAGGAGGACGAGGAAGGACGAAGAGAACGAGGAGAGCGCCTCGGTTTAATCATATTTGGTGGTCATGCATGACATGACATTTTCCCCAAAACGTTACTGAAGAGGTTGGACTTCACATGGCAATATAGTCGAGCTCTTTAGTGGTGGGCGTCGACAAAAATCATATTTAGTCATAAGCAAGACAAATGAGCGAATTGCTGAAGCGTGTCGACATGTCAGAGAGAAGATAAAAACACAGAAAAGACTCATTTCGATGCTCAAAGCTCGCTCGTAAATGGAAAGAAAATGGCATTTTTCCAGGAGGTCTATTTACAAACATTTTGACAGGTCAGCGACCGTTGCAAAATTTCTGTTGCTAATAACCTCTTTCAAGGCACAGCCACAATAGCTTGCAGGCAGGCAGGCAGGAAGGAGGGAAAAAAGACATGAGTTTGCTGTTCCCGCCAGAACACTTCATCTTATCTGCACGTTGCATGAGCAAGATAAGCGCGAATGTTGCGATGATAGCACATTGAAGAAACGCACACTGAATCGTAATTAAATGTATCATTGTTTCCTCCCCAGCAACGACTCTATCTGATCACGTATAAATGTAGTTTTACTTGACTAGAGAGTATCTCGTGTCTTGTCTAACAAATTCAATTGAATGGGAAGGCGAAGAACCCTCAAATCTCAAATCATCGTTCTCCATTCAAATGAATGGGATTGCTGTTAATTAGTTCCATCCAGCAATTAGTTGCATCATGATAATTCAATGGGCGCAATCCTTCTGGTTTGGACATCCTGGCCACCAAGGGGCAGTATAAGACAGAAAAAGGAAATACCAAAGAAGACAGTAGTCAGGTTTCCATCCAATTGTTTGGAATTGTGTAAGCGCAAAACGGACATGCGACTTCTGCCCGTTTCCATCTGTTCTTCTTTGGCGAATATTGAGAGGAGACGCCGCCGCTGTAGGTGGCGCTATACATCATTAAGAGACGTGATCCACCAGTCATTTAAAAGAGGAAGAAGACCAGGAAGTGACGGCGCCGTGCGATGACGTCGTATGAGTTTGCTTTTGGAATTCTTGATCAACCGCAGCGTCTCTTTGCTCTTTTCCATCTAAAATACAAATAGCATTAATATTCGCCTCTTTAATTCATTCCAAAAAGATTTCAGTTTCTTCGTCCCCCCCAGCCGATTCATCGTTTGGGCCCAACATTCAACGTATGAATTATGTGCTGCACAAGCAGGAAAGCGGGAACAGGAAATGAAATGTAACTGTTAAAGCTACATATTTTGAGTATTGTGGAAACAAAAGGAAGACGTTCCCTCCATTGTCAAGAAAGAACAGAACGGGCGTGACATTTCAATCGCTCATTGAATGATTCAAATCAAGCATTAAAAGCGGTTTAATGGCGATGAAGCAGATGAACGATTTTAACGAGTGGAACGAACACACTCGTAAAGTGTTTGAGTTTAGCTGCAGCCAAGCTCGGATTTGTTCTGGAGTCGCCGCTCACAACTTTCCAATCAGACGCACGCGGTCACTAATTGGATTCTCGTGGTGTCAAAGCCGCAAAGCCGCAAAGTCGCAAAGTGAAGAGCGATGAGCCCAAACTTGTAAAAGTGTAAGAAATGGAGCTAAAGATGCTCGTCCAGCGTCTGGGTGGCCATTGTGCTTCCTTGGCACAAACCATCCAAACGGACTTTTTTCCAACCAAACTATTTTTGCACTTATTATCTGAGAAAAATCCAGACTTTCAATCTTGAGGCAACATAATGCTGCACGGCTCACGCAGTCAGTCAGACAGTCAACACTTGATATTGGTTCATAATGAGTAAAAAAATGAATAAAAGGCCGCGTGGGGACAGATTAATGGTGTCAATTTGTGAATTTTTTTTATTAATCAGCCAGCCAATTTGCTCGATATTAGCTCTTTGTACAGTTTAGGACATACAATCAAACATTCCTCAAGCCCCGCCCCTCCGGAAAAAATACAAAAAGATCAAACCATTTTTCTTTGTTTTAAAGTTAAAGAAATACTCAAGTGTAAAACAGTCAAATGTTCTGCTTACAATTCATATCTTTGTTCTTGTAAGATGTTATCATGTGAATGCTTATTATTATTATTATTATTCCAATTTTTGTCCTTCAACTGTACAGACATCCGAGTGCTGTTGCGGCTGCTTCACTTGAGATGTGACCTGGGTGTCGTCCGTCAACAACGTCGCTAGCGGGATCAATAAGAATATTGTCTGTCCGTCCAAACGTGTCCCTCCTTCACAGCATAAATAAATTAGAGGGAGAAAAAAAATTCTCTTTCCACAAGAAAAGCGACATGAATGTCAAATTTCAACTGCTCCAGTTGGCTACTTCACAAGAAGTAAAGTAAATCTACTCAAGTAATAATATGAAGACAATATACGTATTGGTTGGTAGTTTCGAATCCATGTCACAAAATATGAGTTTCAAGTCAACCTTTGATCAGGAACCGAATCGCGAGCTCAACAAGCCCAGTCACGGCTCCTTTCGTTCCACGGCCGACCGGACCGTGCACTTTTTCTTCGATAGCAAGCGCACGTGAGAAATCACACAGGATTTCTATCTGAAATGGATTCAGGCGCTTCCCCGCGCTGGACAGCGTGCGTATCGAGCACGTGCCGTCTTGGGGCTGCAGAATCGATGAGCCGGGACCTCGCGAGGCCACAGTTTGCATCAGCGCTTAACGGAAAATGCGCTCGATGTCTTGCTTACTTGTGATTGGCCTTCTAATGCATTTAATTGATATTTGTCTCCTCTTTCGTAGCCCCGCAAACTATCAACATTCCGGCAAGATTGGTGTTAAAGTATTGCTGAATGCTATCATCGTTTGTTGATGCAATTTCCTTCTTATGCTTTTGTCCCTGGTTGTGGATTGATCAGATGAGATGGTATCTTCGGGGGTCAATGGCTTTTCAGAACGTTTTGTTTGGAGCCTTGGAATCCTCTAATTAGTCTTAAGGGATTCGTTCCTTGGAGCTTGAAGGACAGAAAGTGCTGCCGCCATTTTCAAGCAATAAAAAACCCCAAAAAAATCCTTTTATAAAGTATTGCCAACCTTGGATTGTATCATAAGGGTTCAAATGACACCCCAAAATAAATACATTTATTTTCCGCAGGGTTTCCCCAAACCAATCGTACATTCAAAGGAGCGAGAACTACTTTTGACTCGCTTTTTCATATCCTTGAGTCTGTGAAATGGTCTCGACAAGACATGAACCCGGAATGAGCCGCAAAGTCTGAAAAGTTGACAAAGTGCTGCAAATAAAGGAATAGATTACCCCGCCGTGTCATTTTGCTCCTCTCAAAACAGACAAACCCGGTGCCGGTCCGAATGGGATTTGTCTTGTCGCTCCCTCCCAGGATGCTTTGCAGTCGAGCCACCAACGGCGAACGGCAGAGTACGGCGGCTCCGCGCTGGGAACGGATTCCGCTTTCCTTTGAAACATTCAGCCCCGAGTCTAATCTCGTCCCCGGCTATCAAGTTAGCAATTGCAATCGCAAACAATGGCGCGGACGCTCGCGGCGATCCCCGCGACACCCTGGGGCGGAAAGCCCTCGCCTTCGCAAATATTTGTAAATGTCAGCGCCAACGAGGGCGAAAAACAACATTACCACTTCACCGCTGACATTTCTGTGCACGGGTGCGGCATTAGAGAGAAAAGTGCTTGATAACGGGTTCCAGTCGTAGACCTGCGATGCTTGCTTGACCTTTGTTTTCTTGACCCTCACAATGCGGACGTAAGCCGTCAGGAGAAATGTGTCTCCGGTCGCAGTCAATGTCATGCGGCTCGACTTAACATCATTGAAACGAATGGAAATCCATTTCCGTCCCTCCCCGTTTTCTTTGGTTCTGCTTCGTGTTTTGCATTGTTTGTTGGTATCAAGCGAAACGGACTCAAGCTACATTTTTACACTCACGATAAAAAGACATGCCCGTTGGCAATAGTTCTCGTACGTATTGTTTTGATTCCATTACTTACTGTGAGTAAAAGCGATTCAAAAGTGGAGCAATTGCATTGACGCGTATTGATGATCCGACTTTCGTGACTTCCTTTCGCCACAACTTGTTAGAGGGCACGAGTTTGGGTTTGAGGAGGTACCGCTGTCCCGCAGGCTGAAGGAGGACGTGGGGCCTTAACAAGAGGTTGCTGTGGACGTATTAAAAAACGATCCATCTCCCACTTTACGGCTTTCTGCCGCTGGGGCTCGGGGCTGCCCGACTCATTACCTCGAACCCGCTCGCTGCGCATCCGTCATCGTATCGCCTTCAACTGACACGTCCCAAATGCACGCTATGAGATCCACTAATGCAGAGTATTATTTAATTGTCCCTTTTCTGGGTGAGCACACGTCCAGATCTTCAAGGCATCCCGAGGCAGTCGCAGGACCGACTGGATGAAATACTGTGCGACTCTGCTGAAATGTGCCGGGAAAACCTCAACTGACCTCATCTGAATGGCGGCAATTCTACTTTGCGGAGCTTCCAGAATCCGAATTACAGTCGAACTCCCAACTGGAAGAAGGCGAGTGAAAAGCATGAGTTTAGGGCCACATTAGTGTCGATTGCACTTTTTGGTTACGGGGGCTTTTCATCGGGCTGGTACCTTCAAAGGCAGAGGTGGCAAACTCAGGTCCAGAAAGTCAAAACCCTGCCACACTTTGGCTTTAGAGCCTGATGTTAGCTAGCTAGCTAGCTAGCTCCCTAGCAGGTAAACGAGCACCATGGGAGCTAGCTAGCTAGCTAGCTAACATCAGGCTCTAAAGCCAAAGTGTGGCAGGTTTTTGACTTTCTGGATTTGGATTTACCACCCCTGTTCAAAAGGACATAGACTGGTAAAGCTCCTATAGCGTACATTTTAGTCACCCAAGTCAATAACACAGTTGCCATAGCGATGCATAGGATAAACCAATCCCAAAATAGTTCAAATTCCCTCAAACTACTTCCTGCTTCAGTGTCTTAGAACCATAAGAAATGTAATCGGACCAAACAACAGCAAAGCATTTAGACATTTAGAACACAATCTTTACAAATTGTGATCACATATTTATTGAGAGGCTTTTAACATTTTCTGTGAAAGACAAAAATAGCTTAAATATCATTGTTAAAGTTTGCTTCAAAATTGTTGGAGCTCACCAGAGGAACATGGACACAATTTGGGAGGACCAAGTATCTAAAAAAGCAAAAAGAATGATTAGCCAACAAGATCATGTTCTATGTAAGGAATTCTCTCTTATGCCTTCGGGCAGACGTGCAAAGGAAAACTAACCGTTACTCAAAGTCCGTCATTTCCTCTGCCATTAAGCTTCTAAATGCGGACTATGCAAATGTTTAACATTTTTATTTGAATTATTTAACTACTCTTAGTATTATCGATGACAAATTGATGGATTAGTGGTTTTGAAATCAGAAGTCAAGGACAATAGTTTGTTCAGTTACTGTTCAAGATACTGTAAAAAGATAATAATAACAAAAATATTAAAAAATCATGTATTACATATGAGAGTTTGGAATGTTGGTACAGATTTCAACAAGGATGATGAAAGTTGACACAGACACATAAAATGATGTGGCGGGCCGCATCTGGCCCCCGCGCCTTGAGTTTGACACCAGCGCCCTAGGCTAAACACTGTCCTAACAAACACGTTTGTGCCAAGTCATAAATCATCGCCTTCACGATGCTAAATAATAAGCTCGCCGAGCGACAAGCGCGCTTATCACAGAATGACCCGGAAAGCGGCAAACCCAGCAAGAAGAAAAAACAGAAGAAGACGTTCGTGCTTTGCAATTCAATAGTCAGCTCTTTGAAATCAGCTCCTATGCTTTTATTAGATTGTACTTTTCACAGTCCGGATCAGCCATCAACCGTGGGAAGACTTTACAGTAACCGGAGCGAAACATCGTCATCGTGTAGCAAAAACGGCAAAGTGCCCTCGCAATCGAAAGAGGAAACTTGACCAATGCCATTGAAGCCAAACGGGAAGCAGGCAAAATAAAAACGGAGTCATTGATTGGCAACACGTGACACATTTGAAGAGTGTTTACAAATGCGTGTGCGCATTAAACCATCGACGGCACTTTTAGCGAACTGCAACTTTGCCTTCATTGACGCCCAAACGGTGCCGACCGAATTCACGCGTCGGGTCGCTCATGTCCAAAAATGAAAGCGGGCAAAAGAGATGACAAGCTGTGATTTGATCCAGGAGACAAGCAACCAGTTCCGATTCACGGCAAGCCTGCAATCGATGTGAACTTGGTTCTTTGGGGACCGAATAGGTGGCCATGCCAGCTGCTGAACCCAAGCCTTCAAAATATCACACTCAAGTCTCTTCCACGTTGCACTCAGCCTACAATTCCGGATTCCACAACTTCGAATGTTAGAGCAACATTTTTAGTTCGACTCTTTATGAGTCACCGTGGAGCACCTTTTTGTTTTTAATTAGAGTTCACGATTGAAATTCCAAGTATTTGCCAAACAGCAGCAATTTTCGTTAGCGAGCCCCTGTTGCGTTCTTATAATAAACCTTATATGCCACGTTTGACTTATTCAAACCTCGTTCTTTATAGATCAATAGTTTTGTTAGTAGAATCCCGAAGCAACAGATTAGTACAAGCTATTTTATTTCTCCTCATGTAACAATTTCGGAGAAGGTCTCATTGGTATTCTCACCTGTTTTGTTCTCCTTCAACATGGAGGAGGAGGAAGCGGAGGATGCTCGGCGGCGTTTGAGATCTGAAGGGCCTGATGAATAATAAGTGAAGTTCCTTCTTTAATTCTGTCCACACAACGTGAAACTCGCCGCTTTCTGCTGTCGCAAAGTCACACAAAGCGTTTTGCCGCCCTTTTGGTGTGCGCGCCTTGGCCACCGGGGGCAGCATATACTACAATTGTGGAGACACAAGCAAAGAGTTTCACTAGTAAAAGACTCAGTAAGATGCAGTCATGTTTAGCGCCCCACCCGTATGGATTTCTTTGAGATCATTGGCAGAATAAAATTCTGACAAAAACAACATAATGAGTAAAATACCCGTTTTCAAAAATAAAGATATGAATTACAGGTTAAAAACTTGACTATTTTACACCATTTTTCCCTTTAGTATTCATTTAGCTTCATAAAGGAGATCAAAATGGACCCATTTTTTTTTGGGGGGGGGGCTATTTGAATCTTTGTTTTATATTGTGATGTGTTCATGTTCTCAAAAAAGTAATAAATAAAAGGGCAGTTTTTTTGCCGATTAGAAAAGAGCTAATATCGGGCCAAGTGACAGTCCTTTGCAAAGGATAAAGAATATATGCCTTTCAGTAGGAATGAATGAATCATTAATCTCCTGCAAATTTAAGGAAAAATGCAACATTCAAATAACCGCATTGTTTTGGGGGAATATTTGAGATATAAAACTTGTTATAGGGACTTGATTGTGATGAAATAAAAGTGTCCTTGAAAGTGAGAATACAGACTATTTGGCTGTGGCGGTGCTTTGAATTGCACAGCTTGGTGTTGAAAGTCCTGCATCGGGTTCGATCTAAAATCCGGCTGGGGGAAAAAACACTCCAAGGTGTGTCCGCCAAAGCTAATTAGTCGTTGGAAAAAGTGCAGACAGACAGGTTTGTGCAGATACGCCTCCAGGCATTCAAAAAAGGCCGTCCAGCGACCTCCACGCCGATGATTCCCCGCCGCCTACACACTTAAACCACAGCGTTGGAAGCTGTCTCCTCTGTCACCCGACACACCAGCAAATGTTGTTTTTTTTCTTCTTCTTTCCCGAGGCCGCCTAAGTGGAGCGCTCCACTGCAGCCGAGGCCCAGTAATTAACTGTCACAACGTTTCAAAACTAACAAATGGACTTTGTGTCAAGGAGGGCCCATTAATTGACTGGGCCGCATTGGTCCATCCTGTGCCTATTATCTCCATTACGGCTGACTTTCATGTCCGGGGCGTCCGCTCCCTGCTCGCCCTCCAGTTTCCCTCCTGCTCGCACTTGCGCCCATTCCCTGCAATGCTGCGCTCGGCTTTCAACACATTTGGGAGGACGCGCCGTGCGCGCCACTTCGTACGAGAATGAATTGAATTGAAAGATAATCGAATTGCGATTTATTTCGCCCCCGTCCTCCTCAATATTGCAAATGAATATGCATTACAATGAGCTATACCAGATTTGTTACAGATGAACGTTCAAATGCTAAAAGAAAAGCAAATGAACCGTCAAGTGGTATGAAAGATTCAAATTGCTCCCAAATTGCAGCCCAAGTGATTTGAAGATGGACGACATTGTGATGTCAATTTCCATTGGATGAATTGTCCATTCGCCATTTCTCATATACTGTAATAATACGACATGGGCACAAAAATAGGTACAGACGGATAGGCTTCATCCACTCACGCACAAACATATACCCCCCCCCCCCCCCCCCCCCCGGGCAAACCTACTTAAAGCTTCATTCCACGCATCCGCACTGGCGTGACAACCCGAGGGCGCACATCATCCATATGTGCCGCTAAAATGGGAGAAAAACACATGACAGTCGAAAAGGCTTCATCGAAAAATGATTCAAGTCACTCCATGTGCAAAAAGCGCCATCCATCGGCCATCGGCACTCACATTTGTGAGCTCGTGCCCACGTCAACCTCTGCAAATATTAAAATCATCAGCACAATGTTTGGGATTTTACAGATGTTCAAAGTGTTTTCCTCACCAAAGAAAACGCTTCACATCACATCTCCACTTATGCCCACTTGAACAAAATCATGTGGGGATTTTAAACATGCTAAACGTCTTCGTCTCCCTAGGCAATCACTACAGAAGCATCATATGGGGAAAACTCAACATCCAGAAAATGGGAAATAAAAGTCCAACAAGAGTCATTTTGGGGATTGGTCGCAGCAGCGTTAAGCTTTTATTAGTGCCTGTCCACTAAAATAAAAACAAAACAAAAAAATACATTTTGGGGCAATCAACACAAGTAGCGCTTGGTCGTTGTTTTTTCAAGTTAAAGTCAAGCTTAAAGATTTCTTGACAATATGTTATATGTGACCTCGCTCGTCTAAACATGACATTGGGATTAACATGACATTTGTGGAATAAAAGGTATGAAGCAAAATACAGACGTTTTTATCTATCTCAGGGGCGGCCATTTTGACACTTGCTGTTGACTGAAGATGACATCACAGCTGATCAGGGCTCAGGCAACGGCCAATCACAGCTCACCTGTTTTCTGAAGCTTCGCTGTGATTGGTTGTTACCTAAGACCTGAGCAACTGTGATATTCCATTCATCAGAGGTGGCAAATCCAAGTCTAGAAAGTCCAGAAAGTTAAAAAAAAAAAAAAAAAAAAAAAAAAAAACTGCCACAGTTTGGCTCCAGGTGCAGGTGCTAGCTCGCTATCGGCCTAGCTAGCTCCCATGGTGCTCGTTTACCTGCTGGAGCTAGCTAACTAGCTAGCTAGCTATCATCAGGGGCTAAAGCCAAACTGTGGCAGGGTCTTTACTTTCTGGACCTGGATTTGCCACCTCTGCCACTAATGTAATATTAACCAGAATGCCATATTTAGACCAGTGGGGCTGCATAGAACATATTATTGTAAAAAAAACAAAAACAATTATTCAGCTATTAAGGTTTTTTCTGTGGAGAGGAAGATCATCAACGCCTGTAAAGCTCAAACTGGTGGGGCGATTGTTGAGAATCAAGCGTTTTAGCCCGTCCCAAAAATGGGAGGAGCCAGTCATTCGTCACGCAAAATGAAACGCAGGCGCGACTTGGGCAGCGGCTCCTGTTTATCGCTCGCAACAGAGCCCTCTTGCGTTTGCGGCGCCGAGACCCGCGTCCTCCTTGCCGGTGAGACCAAAGCATTTGTGACAGCACTGGCTCGAAAAAAAGGCTTTCAGCTCCTCCAAAGTAGCCGTTTACTGGTTTTCCAGTGCAGAGAAGTTCTGGTGTGTTTACACAGCTTTTCACATCACATCACTGCAGCAGGTGGAGGAGTGCAACGTTGTTTCGTGCTTGCGTGCTTGTCACTTGTCGAACATGGAAACCACATTTCAGTGAGGGTAAGAAAAAAATCAGCTGAGGGCCTTTTGTGTTCCCAGCGGTCCGTAAAGGCACGCTCCAATGATTTGAGCGGAAAAGAAACTAAAAGCCCTGACCTCAAACCTATCAAAGCCTTTTGAACGAGAACCGCTTGTGGAAAACTGGACACGAATTCCCCACAGACGCCACCAAAACGGGGCTGCCCAAGTCCGGCTCTCGACTCTGCCGTGTCCTAAACGCTACGCTAATACGACACGTCGGGTTCGAGTGTGGCGTCGAGGAAGGTGGAGAGGCCTCATTTGATCACATTAGCCTCAGACGCCTTCGAGGCCTTTTGTTATGCGCCCTAATCAATGTTGTCATTCGCGTGGTTTGAATGCAAATGTGGCGAAAAGGGTCCAGGTGCTTCATTTTCACGCCTCCAAATAAGTTTGATGCTTTTTGGAAAGCAGGTAGGCCCGGGTTGACTTCTCAGTTGGTGAGTGGTATGATTGCCTGCGTGGGCACACCGGAGCAATTCAAGTATTGTCCTGACCAGACGCAAGCGCTGTTGCGCAAGAACTGCACCACTAGACCATATGGATGTCAATCTTATATTAAATAAAAATAATAAAAAGTCTCTCTCCTCCAAAACACCTGATTCAAATGACCAGCTCATCAGCAAGCCCCGTAGAAGCCTGGTAAGGATCCTGAATCTGATCATCATCAGGTGTGTTGGAGGAGGGAAACAGGCAGCACTGCGGTAATTCCATAGCTGTGTTCGAGGTTGCTTCCATGCATCAAGCGCTGCTCTCTCTCTCTCTCTCTCTCGGTCAAGGTTTCTCTGCATCCAGCCCGCTCAAGGGTCTTAGCCAAGGTTTTCTTCGAGGATATCTGAAACCTGCTCTCTTTTTTCCTTTTTCCTTTTGGTAACACAAAATCATCATACCTTTATTTAACCAGATAAAAAACAAAACGTTGAGATCAAGGGTGACCTGACCAAGAGGTCAACAGCACACGTCTTTTAAACGGAGACATGCATACAATCAATTGAAATGCATTTTACAAATGTATGATGTCTTCAAATAAAATGTTGTTACTTTGTATTTTTGTAAATAAAGACTCTCTGTTTCTCAACTTCCGAGTCTTGTCTACATTTGGGTCCTAACGAGACTTCAAATGTTGCATACTGATATGATTTTTATCTGTAGTTTAAAAAACGTACAATTGTAAGGAAAACTAAGCCAAGTGCTCTTTCTTTAAAAGGATCTTTCTTTGTTTTTGGATGAACTTTTAGGCATCAAAAGCATGCGTGGTATTCGTATTTAGTATCGGTATTGGAGACTACTCAAGAGTTGAGTACTCGTACTGGTATTGGTCTGAAAAAAAAACATCCCTACTTTTAGGTGTGTAATTAATGAGCAATGGAGTGAATTCAAATTTGGGGGACAAATGGGCACATTTAGAAAAGTTGATTGAAATTCAATATCGACGTCTGACTCGTCTATTGCTGGATTGGAACCGTTTGTTTATTCGTCCACTTTTGCGTGTCTGCGGCGTCCTAACGTAACCGACGCGCTTGTGATTTCATGTGGTCAGAATGACAGTACGTACATTTGCGGCGCGTAGAGGAATAATAAGAAGGCAGCACAAACGGATTGGCAGCGTCCAATCAAAGAACGGCGACCCAACCTGAGAAACGAGCCGTTTGCGTGCGCGCGTTCCAACCACAAGCCTCCTCACGCCTCACTTTGCCGCTCCCCTTTTGTTTCCATCTCCACGTCCGAGCGCTACTCCTCACCTTCTCCTCTCGCCAAACAGGAGACGGCAACAAGGCGTCGCCTTGTGTCTCCCGCGTTGTCCCGAGCCAGCCACGCATGCGCGTTCATGCCGACTCATGTGAGAGCAATGAAACACGGCCGCCCGTGCAATTAGAGCGTTGCGCACACTGTGACAAGATGGCGCAAATGTGACATTTTCACTCGAGCACACATGCACATTGCACAATGGCGTCTCAATGTACGATAAGATGCAAATGTCACTTCTGTTATTTATTCTATGCTAGCCAAAGTATCCGTCGACACCTCATTGGGAACGTTCATGTTGCATTCCATCGTGTCAATTTGACCTCTTACTTGCTTTACTTCTCAACTTGACTTGGGGGCTCGGTTAGCCTTCTGTTGAGGAACAGCCGTTAAATGTCACCCGGCTGGCGACCGATCAAAGCGTGGAAAGACGTGGGCAGCTCGTACCCCCGCCACTCACTTGTCGTGGCAAAATCCTAATCAGACCACAAGATTAGGTGGCACGTGTTCAACAATGCATTGTCATGTGCAGGGGAGTGGAACTACCAAATGTAAAAAAGTAGAGCGGGAATTCAAGGAATGAACCACCTCAGATTTTTTTTGTAGTGGTCCCACCGATTAATTATAATCGGCTGATTATTGCCCTTCAAACATGAGCCAATTGTGCCAAATGATTGATTATTTTCCCCTTAAAACGTTATCAAAGAAAACCAAAGTTGTTGACGCTGGGAAAGTACCCAGAATGCACCATTTTGCTTGTGTAGCATTAGCAACTAGCAAGTGTGTAGCGAATGTTATTCTGGTTATTCTGTTGTCTTAAAGCGTCCTTTAAGATGTTTAATGACATCCCAGTTGGAGTTAACTGTAAAGTTAAACACCCAAAGATAAGAATGACATCCACTGAATATTTAAATACAAAACATGCTTCGTTTTGAAAAAATCGCTAGCCTAGCGCTAATACTAAAAGCGAAGGGAGGATCCCATTCAAATGCTAACAGGAAGATAGCATCCACTTTGGTAGTGTTTTTCCTTCAAATAACGAATATTCACACACAAATGCTGTGGGAACACAAACACAAAGATAAGATAACACGACGCAAGGGCACAAATTCTTCCCAATGTGTGAAAAACGAGTTATTTGAATAGAATTCAATCGGAGTCCAGTCCAGTAACTTTCTTCTGTACTCCCTTTAAGTGTGTACAAGCATGGATGCACTGGTCCCGCCCCTTGACCTGTTCATCCAATCACATTCAAATACTTTCATGAAGGCTTGACACATGAAACTAGTTTTGGCAGCTCGGGTCTGACCACAACATATCAAGATCATAGAAGTCCAGTCCTGAAGTCAGCTGGAGAGTAGATGTTAAAATTATTCTACTGGTCTATAAAGCCCTGAATGGTTTGGGCCCTGAATATATTAAAGAAATGCTCATTGAATATAAACATAATATTGCTGTGAGTTCAAAGCAAACACGGTGAATCAGCATTTAGCGTTTATGCTGCACATAAATGGAATAAGCTGCCGACAGAAGTGAAATGAGACGTTCAAAAATAACGTTCTAATATTTCAGATTTTTTTTTTCTCCCAAATCGTGTTCTTGCGCTGTACGTTCTTTTAGTAACTTTTTATTTCTTTACTTTGCTTTCAAATGTCTTCAATTCTTTTGTTTGTAAATACTCAATTATGTGAAACACAGAGTTAACCTGTGCATGAAATAAGCTACACAAAATTAGATGCCTTGCGGCAATTTGTCCTTTTCGCACAAAAGCGGTTATTGATTGACCACCAGTCTTTGTTTTAGCGTCTACGGAGACATTGTGCTTTGATGTCTGTCTTTTCATTGGTACAGAGGACGTTTCGTGTGTTGGGACAAACCAATTCCACAACTTTGCTCAATAGAAGCCAACTTTCTGGTCTCATACTGTCGTACCGTTGTGCTCATCCCATGTTACCATAGCAACAGCAGTGGTAGGAAAAGCAAAAGAATGAACAGGATGAGAGAACGAGCACACCGCAAAAAAAGAAAAGCAGCGTGAAAGGGAGTGCTAATGAGTTAAGAATGAAGGGATGGAAAGATAGAAGATGAAAAGCAGGAAAGAAGACGGCGACCATGAAGAAGAGGTTGAAAGGTTGCAGCAGCCCGCTTGTGACGCACGCACAAGCGAATGGCGGAGCCGCTAGAAGGTCACGGCGTGAAAGCGCATCGGCGTATCGTGCTCGCGGGGTGGCGGCGACGCCCCCCGTCATCATTGACACGCTAGCGGGACACGGTGGCCTGTTGGCGGCCTCAATGGATGGAATGAAACGAGTCTCTTGCTCAAAGTAGCTTGTTTGCTCAATGTGTCGACTCGGTTGGATTTTCAAGTCGTGGAATTCTGACAGCAGCGCGATTGGACATCTTCCGACATGGAAACTTCTTTTTGTGTCACACGGTTGAGAAAAACACGGAGTTAAAATAGGCTCAAAAATGTTGTACACGTGAAACTGAAAATTCATGTGTTGAACTTGAATAGGGTCAAATGTAAAAATGCATTCAAAATAAAAAATGGTGTGAAGCGTTTTCCTTTTAAATAAATGATTTCTTTTCACTTTTCGCTTCCATGTATGTTGACATTGGAGGTCTTATTTCTTTCAGTTGCATGTTTTTCTTTTCAGATTCAGATCTTATATTTTTCAGCTTCAAATCTTTTTTCAGTTTCAGACTTTTGACCTGAGCGGGCCGTGGAATCATGAGTGACCACTCGCCACATAGTACGTACCCGCACAAGCCTGTGCCACTTTAAGACAAAGGAAATATGTCTTAAGACATCTGTTGAAGAGGCATCCCGTGTCTTCAAATGTTTGTCTTTAGATGTCTTGAGACACAGCTATCCATCCATGCGTCTTTTTTTGAAGTATCAAAAGTACGAGTGTTATCGGCTACTGAAGAGTCGAGTACAAAGTGGTATCGGACGTCTCTAACAAATGTTGTTATGTTGTAGTTTGGGTCAAAAAGTTCAGACTTGTGTTGTGCGTGACGTATGCTTTCTGCTGTAGTGAGCCAACATGACAACGCGCGTCTGCTCGTCCTTCCTCCTTTTGACAAACGAGGGCATGAAAACGAGTCTTCCGCGCGCCAGGAGAATTGCCAACGCTTTCCTTTGGCCCCGCCTCTTTAATCAACCTGGTCTTATCTCCGCCTCGCATCCTCACGCTTGAAAGGAAGCCAGTCTCCACGCTCCCGCGGCCGCCCGTTCACCTTGCGGCCGCCTCCATTGTCTTCGCGGCACTCCGAGTCTCTCGCCCGCTATCTGCCGTTGACTTCATTTGACTTCGTTTTCAGCAGTCAAAAGTTGATACTTTGCCCAGAATCAATGTGATCACTTCATTCCTTTTCATGTACAATGAATACCTTTCAAAGGACTTTTTTCCACTTGCGGCCGACCGAAGATGACATCACGATTGGACGTAGGAAACGACCAATCGTGGTTCCGTTTGCTCACAAAACAGGTGAGCCACGATCGTCCGTTAGCGCCTTCCTCAGCACAGGTGATGTCGCCTTCGGTCGGCAGCAAGTGGAAAAATGTCGTTTTTCCATTCTGGATGTTAAAATGTTACCTTTTTACTGCTAAAAATGGCTCAATGAGTAAAGTATCCCTTTAGGCGCCATGTGCCGCTTTTGCTTGACATTAGTGATGAAACAGCCGGTTATAAACACAGGAACAAAAGTAATGGGACAGCTGCTCGCACCATCTGGCTTTGTGCTCATTGCGGGAACAGAAACGGGCTTTCCTAAAAGGCTGAAGCACAAATGAACTAACGCTCTGCCAATATTGATTCATGCATCGATTAATGTCTCACACTATTGTCCATATGTGATATCAATACCGTAAGGCGCAAAAGAGCTAATTCATTAAATCCACAGGTATGGATTGGAGTAGCATTCAAATAAAGTGATTCCCATTCCTGATTTATAGCCTGTACAATTTTGGCCACATTTCCTTCCTGAGCTTCTGAATTGTTTTTCCCGTCGTGTTTATGTGGATATTGGATAATAAATCCTCATTGATGGGATGCAGTCCAGACTTGTGACGGCCCCAGCGTCTGCTTAATTTGCACTGAAGGACAATTTTCTCTGCTGTCATCGTCTCACGCTCACCTTCTATTCGACTCTCAGTACTTTTCTGGCCCCTCGCATCCTTTTTCTTCATCCTTGGACTCTTGCGTTTCAAACATGTCTTGCCTTTTTCTCCCTTCTGTGTCGTCTGATCGATGTTACCTTGTAAATAGTTTGTGAAGTTTGTCCGTAGCTACCTTTTGCACAGCAACTCTCATGGCAGCTAGCGTATAAAGTTATCCACGAGGGGTTGCCGTGGCAACAAGGCGCCCATAAACCCGTTCAAAGATCTGGCCCACAAACACACAGGCAGCAAAGTGGATTCTAAGGAAAAAGGTAAGTCTTCAGCGCTTAGCGCTAATTTGACGAGAGTGTGATTATTTTGGACGGATTACATTGTGACAATGCGGCGGAATAATGGCGGCTCGTAAACAATGCTTGCTTTGTGAGCTCGTTGCGACTGTGGGAGAGGATCAGGTAGGCTTTAAAGCGCAGTCGAGCGCCGCTTGCAATCAATCGCATTCAATCAGGACGCTTAGGGACCTTTTGCCATTTGTTGGGTCCGGCCGGGGGAGTCATTCAACACAAGAAATGCGTGTTTATTTTTTCAATCTGCGTTTACAAAGATGATGCTCACTTTTGCTATTAACTGAAGGATGCATGTACCTGATTTATGGTCATTGCCTGGGCTAAACAAATAAGGCAGTAGAATTAAATGTTTAAATCGTAAAAGCTGAAATCTTGGAGAGAAAAAATCTTTTTGGGTGTGTTGCTTATTAACTCATTTAATTTACTGGATTTGGACTGATCTTGCAAGGCCCACAGAATATTGTGTTCTATTGCTATATAAACATGGAACCCACACAGCGGCATCATGAAAAGTGGAGTAGGGCACAACAGTGGGCACTTTACATCCATAAGCAGCAAAGCCTACACAACATATTCAAATTCAATTCAAGATCACAATATGGTGGAAAAGCGCGATATAAATGAAGTCGACTGGCATTTAATCATAGCCTTACAAATGAAGGCTATGAACAAAACCTTTAAATGGTTCAAAATAGGGCTGTGCAATTCATCGGAATCCATTTACAATTTCAATGATTACACTCCACAATGACAAAATTGGCATAATCGTGAACAACATTAAAAGATTATTAATACTCATTTTGAGTTGTTTAAATTGATATATATGTCACTTTGTTGTATTAAAATGACTCATTTAAGTCCAAAAGGAACTTACAGCAGTGTTTTTCCTCACCGATTTGAAAATATGACTGGAACGCCGATAGCTCACACACGCCCGTGCAAGCCGTTGAAGTCACAGGGCGGCCATCTTGCTCCTCCCATCTCGCGAGCAGACTACTTTATAAACTATAAGGCAAGGGTGCCAACCTTTTTTCAAGTCGCCGAGATCTCCACTTTTCAAGTGGCCGAGATCTCCCACTTCAGCAGCAACATGGCAAACTCACACCCATCTTTTCCATCCTGCTGCCACAAACTCTTCTCATCTCACATTTGCCATTTTCAACAATAACCATAAGCAACCTTCATATGAAAGAAAGTGGAGGGAGAAAAAGCGGAAAGAAGACAAGTCCATGACTTCCTACCTTGGTGGGAGAGCGGACGTTGGGAGGAGGCAGCTCGCTTCTCCTCATCAGGAGTATTGGACGGCGCTGCTTGCAAGGCAACAAGGTGGCAATGCGCTTTTTGCCGCTACGTCCTCCTCGTAGCTCGCGATGGTGTCGAGTTTGAAAGTGCCGCTCTGCATTTCCTTTCTTGGCCAACGCTTGCAAATTAAACCGACGGGGTTTGAATGGCAATAAACGGGAAAAAAATGTCTGAAGTCCTCTTGTTGATGTTGAACAAATGGAAAACATCATAAATGCTGGTTCTACTAAGTATTGTCCCAAACGTTGTCCAATTTCGATACTGTAAATGTATATGATCATATGCTGAGAACCGTTTCTTGGGAGGAGCAATATGGCGGCCTTAAAAGTCTTGGCCTACCGGCTTTCCAGCCATATATTTACATCAGTGCGATACTCCCAGTCCCACCCTACACTTCCTCCTTCTCTTCTTGTCAGAAGCTGCGTCAGACCTTCCTGTAGACTTTTGCATGACATTGAAACTGTTCAGCCTTAGTATGCAGTAGGGATGTAACGATATCCAAACATCGCGATACGATATTATCACGATATTGTGGGGAGGTTGGCGATACAAAAAAAACAACACAATATTGTGCTGCTTTTGTACATAACAGCAATGCATACAAACCACAGACACAATATATTGAGGCACTTACTTGCGAATGCACGCACACATTCAGTTCCTCCGCATATCGACTCGCTTCACAAGCATTTTACATTCCCAGGGCTTAAAGTACAAAAAAAAATCCTGAGCCTGAACTTTTTCCGGGGAGCGACGTTGCAGTGTCCAACGTGCCGACATCAAGCCGTTACTATTGGATTCGTGGCCGTGGATGGACTGGCCATTTGGGAAACTCGTGAAATTCACGACGGCCAGTCCTCCCCAAGCGTCAAGTCATCTCTTTCATTATCCATTTATATGATGTATAAGTGCAGTATATATATCTCATGCTGCAGCTATCGAATGTTTTGCTATTCAAATATCCTACGGAAAATGTATTGAATAAACAGGTATTTGGATAAAAATAATATTTTCGTGTGGTGAAAGAACATTTATGAGTAAAGAAGACATTAATCATGTATTTCCACTTACTAATGATCAACTAACTTCTTTTCTTTTCTTTTATTCACTTAAATTAAAATGTATTTCGCTGGCTAGAAAGTGCGGGAGATTTGAGAGAAATCTCTCGCAATGCATTTTGGAATGACTTGCGTTAATTATGAGGCAACCTCCCTCTCTACCCTCTCTTGAAACACATCTTTGTTCTTTGGCATTTGACTCAGCATGAGACTCATCTTGGTTTCAATGCTTAATGGTGCCTGCTGTATTTTGTTATTCATTCATTTCTTTTATTGACTTGGCTACTTATTCATTTAGCCACTTAAGATAATTATGAATGCATTTGGTGTCATTTTTGTTTTACCCGTCTTTATTCCATGACTGATTTTTACTCCATGTACAGCACTTTGTATGAAATGAAATGTCCCGTCGATTTTGGTCTGTGAGACAAAGTGACGTCACAGTTGCCATTTTGCCGACCGTCAACCGCACAGCTGAGTGAGCTCGGTTTATTTCAGAGGAACGGCGACTTCAATTCTGTCAGCATCAAAGTGCGCAAATCGTCCCGTCGATTAGACTGCCTTTGGAAAGTAGTCCGATAGCTGCAGCCGCTAGTATCGTTAGCACGCTAACACTGTAGACGCCCGAAACACTGGCAACAGGCAACAGGCACCGTGCAATACAATGTCAGCGTAATTCATTCTTTTTTTTGTGCCCTTGATTGGCCATCGAACGTGATTTCTGTACAAAGTTGTTCTGTTGACTTTGCTCGCAATAGTTTACGCCGGCAATAAGAACGGCAGGCAACGGCAACGTTCCGCAAAACGAGTCAAGTCATCCGTTGCGCCGCGACTGGCAAAAAGCTCCCGGGAAAAACTTCAAAATAAAAGCGTTTCTTGGCATTGCGCTCCACATATTACTTGCTATGGGAAGGTTCATTTTGAAGTTGGCCTTCTCTCCGCATTGGCGGTGTTTTGCCAGACGTGTCCAACATTCCCCACATGTGAACTGTTTACTTTGCCGGAATTGTCATTGCACATTGTGGCTCTTACGCCGGAAATCCGGCACCGTGCCGGAGTACTTTAAGGCCTGCCTCATCTGACCATTAGCGTGGATTTTAAACATATAAGGGCCAAAACATGCCATGTGAAAATGAAACTACACAAAAAAAAGCCACCAGGTGGTGCTAGAACTGCATGACTGGAAATCAACCTGACTTTTTAATCAAATGTGCTGCATTTAATATCGTGACATGACAATGATAAAATTGAGGCCGTTTTAATATCGCAATCTCACGATATTGCAGTTATTGTTACATCGCTAGTATGCCGCGTGATTTACTACAAGGTCATGCATTCCGATTCCGATTCCAATTCAGCGTTCCATAAGCTCGGGAAAAACAACTCGTTTGATTTGAGCTCTCGAGGCTTTCCATTTTCAAGTATTACTCGAAATAAGGCCTTGATGCGGCCTTTTTCGGAATATTTGTCTCCAACCTTCGGCGCTTTTCCCGCCGTCCCGACGCTTGAGTGTCCAATGTAGCGTTAAATTGCCCCTTTTACTTGTGTCGTGGTGGAAATGTCTGCTGGGAATTTGTGTTAATATTTGATATGTTAATATTTGTCTTGCTGTCAGCCAATGAATAATGCAGAGCAAGGAAGGCGGGATGGGCTGTTCTTTTCATAATTGCTGTGACGTGGCCTTTGGCTTGTTCTTTCATCGACACTTTTTAAACGTTTTTGTAGCATGAGCGGTGGTTGTAGAAACAATACGAGCCTGATTGCAACTCCTCCCCCGGCGAGCTACGTTCCGCTCAAGCTGCAGTTAATGCTGGCAATTATCATGTACTTACATCAATACCTTGTATTTGTTTTACCTTTTATTTGTAAAGAACTCGCATTCACTGTTTTTGAAAAAACTAAGTGCTATCGTACCTCAGATGTTTTTCGGCTCGACTGGACATTTGATTTTCTCAAGTAAAATAAAAGTAAAGCTGCTGGAATATCAATAATACTGCGGGCGTAACCAAGCTTTTCTCCCAAAGATACGACAGCGCCTCCTGCGTGTGCGACGCGGTAAATGAACTCCCTTTTAATCACCCTGCTGAAATATAATTAGCATTTGATTTGTATTCGTATGGAAGTGGGCTATATCCGCGCGGCTCATTAAGCAAATCAAACTCTGACTTGTTTGCTGTTCTCTCCCTGATTTCACATGATGGGCAAAGAAAAAGAAGAAGAAGAAAGCAAAGAAGGGAGGAGAGATGAAGGATGCAAATAATAAACAGCCTTAAATAGATGTAGAAAACATTCTTATGCATGACTACTCCCCTGCATAAGTGATTAAAAAAATGCGATCGCACATTAACTGTGCAAGTGAGACCAAGTGGAGGAGGTCATAAATAAAAAGTGAACACATTACAAATGTGATTTTAGATGCGTCTAAAAAGTCTCTCTCGTCTTCGATTGATGGTCTTGTTAAAAATAAAAAGACAAAAAAAATAATTCTAATTGTTAAGAGATGGCTGTAAATCCGAAACACAACCACCCCCCCCCCCCCACCCCCTTGTCTGGCTCCCAGCCAAGGCAATTCTTTTTGGGGAGTTTGCCGGCGCTGCTTTGTCAGCTAAATTCTGGAGACCCGCCTGCAGAATATTCCTGTCAATATATCGTCTTACAACCATTCGAATGGACAGCCCATAAAAGCCAGTCTGGAGATGGCATAGCAATTTTCAATAAGATAAAAAACAAGAATTACAACATTATTCCAAGAACGGAGGTGGGAATTCTTGAAATATTCAATCGTAAAATGGAGGACAATAATAGATGATGACACAACAGCAACAAGTGCCAGTTTTCACTTCCAAATTCTTAAAATTCATCGCTGCAATGCTATAGATCGGAGGTAGGCAACGCTGGTCCGGTGAGCTTTAGATATCTCACTCCTCCAACACAGGTGATTCAATTGGTCAGCTCAACAGCAAGATCTGGAGAAGCCTGATAACGATCCTCACCTGTGTTGGAGGAGGGACTGCGCTTCTCTTTCTCTACTGTACTGTACTTTTTCGTTGTGGTGTGATGGCATCAGTGAAAAACGCACTCGCAAATGTACTCAAATCCTCATTGTTGCTATGTTCATGCATACTTTGGTTCAGCGCTGAGTTTGTGTGTTTTACAGCGGGCATATTGTTAGACTGCTAAGGGGTCCTTGCGTGCGCCGTTTAACGTCAGGCACATTGTAGGGCTGGAATTGAGATTGAAATCACAATTATTAAAGCAATTACTCATTGATTTGAAAACTATATCAAAACTATGAGCGTCGCTTTACGCCCATTCACATTAAACACTATTCTTTTTGTCAAGTATAAAATAACTTTATTATATTCATTCTGCATTTTCAAACCTAAGCATTACATTACCCTCTTTACATATACACGTACACACACACACAGATTGGCTTCACATAAAGACCTATTTTGAAGGACAGACATTGAAAGAAATCTAAGCATCACGAAGGATTAAAAATCCAATTCGCCATCACGCTTGTAATTTGCAGCAGAAGAGTGAGGCAAAAGTTCTCTGTAAATTGGCCAATTGAAAAGCAAAACATGAGATTAACGATGAGTCAACATCTGCCCGGAGTAAAGTCGACTAATCCACGAACGGGTTCTTCCCCAGCAATGCACCCTTTTCTGCAAAATCTATTTGTCATTTCCCCCCAATGAGTGGGTGTGAATATTTCAAGGTGAAGAACGGATACAAAAATGAGTGTCACAACATCACATGAAAATGCATTGGAAACCCCTGAGAGTTGTGGTTGCACTTTTGTGTTTGTGCAGGCTGTGTGGGCGATGATTGACAGCTCAGTGCTGTTGGGTTCGTCCACTACTGCCAGCAAACCCCTGGAGAGGAGACGCACGCACGCACGCACACCGGCGAGGAAGCAACCCCAGACGCGCACACACACACAATGACTTTTTGTCTGTTGATCTGACTTTTGATTGCCATTGTTTTCATTGATACAGATGTGTGTGTGCGTGGCCGGGCGCTGAGGTCGAGTGTGTATTAAAGCAACGATGAAGCACTCGAATTCAATTGGCCGCTTTTCAGCATTTCAAAGCACTCGACCGGCCCGCCCGCCTGCAATTAGCTTATGTGCTGATTGTTTTAACGAGGAGCAGTAGAGCGCCGGCTCGCCTGTGCTTTTTTTTTGCCACAGACAAAACAATCAGGGAATATTTTAGTCACGTCATTTGGACGTTTGAGTCGAAATAACGCGGAACGTTGCGTGTTGCTACGACCACAAGCAAACTCATTAGGATCAGGTGCTTTTGTTTGGATTTGGAATTAATGTTGCCCCTAAAAATCATGGGCATTTAATTACGATGTTCAGGGGTTACATTTTGTCTCGGGATGCCTTGATCACATTTTTATTTTTCGGCACCCGAGTCCTTGTCCTTTGAGTATTTGACAATACCACGCCCTGATTTTATTGAACTTTTCTTTTTTTTTTTCAATTTACCGGGAATGTCCCATTAAGATTAAAAAAAACCTCTTTTGCAAGGGATGGGCAGAAGTTACAGTTCCAACACAATATAAAATGACATAAAAATGATACAAAATGCTCTCAATGTGGATTTAAAGAAATAAATTCTGTTAATTTCCGGTCCTTTCGCAACATGTAGAAGCGGCAGAGAAGTCAGCAGTTAGCAAGAAAATGTTATTTGAACACAAACTATATGAATGAACACTTCTCCAATATATGAGGGCAATAACGGACTTGGAGATAAAAATGTGCCAGTGAGCCAACCTCCTGCTGGCCAAAGGAGGCCATCCCACTCAAGTGTGAGGGTCGCTGTGATGGGTTACAATTAGTCGAAACGCGGATCTGCGTAAAACTATGCGGAACACTTTAGCGGCAGCTGACGAGGTTTCGCTGCTTCCTTCAGAACGACTTCTTGTCTTGACCCTCAAGCTAGCGAATGCGCTGCCGTCAGCGTGTCCTGGCAGTGCACGCTTTCCAATATTTTGGCAAAACATTGACATTTCTTACCAAATGTTACACGCTCACCTCCATCCATACAGCTGCTCTGCATCCCAATTTATTTGTATTTGATTTGATTCCGCTCTTCACACTTCGGCGCTCTTCCCACTAACAAGTCAAAACTGCTCATCTCTTATCACGGGTACGATAATTAGCATTCCAAGAGGCTCGGGCGCTGTAATTGCATGCTCGTGTATGCGAGTTAATCTACAATTCAAGTCAGATTTATTTAGAGTGCATCATCAGCCAGCCGAGGTCCCAGAGCACATAATAAAACACGCACACGGATAATAAACAACAAAACCTACGTGACACTAATCCTCCACGCCTTGTGTATTCAAAACAAGTGTGGCCGGGCCCTGCGTGCGCGATTAGGATATTGATGCCGCTATTGCCTCCAAACAAAGATAATTAAAGATCCTCGTGTGGCACTTAGTCACCTTCCATCACCGCTTCTTAATCCTACACAAAAGCAAATATGACAATGGAGTTTATTACGCTCATAACATTCTTGTTATGCTTGCGCTTGAGCACTCGCCGCTTGCGATTGAACGTGGACACCGCTGCCAACGATACACAATAATCAACATATTCATAAATGATGTCTCGTGGTGTCTCGCGCTGCTCAGATCGGTGCTCAACGGATTGTACGGATGCTCGACTGCTGTCGAGTTACAAAAGGCAGGATGAAAATATAGGATCAAAGCGTGTGGGGGGAGGAATGGATGCCTTTTGAGTGCATTTGTCTCATGTAAAAGTCACTAATGGAAGGTAGAGTGCAGCACATGTACCCTGGGCCACCATTGTCTGGGCAGCATGGCCACCGTCGCTGCTTTGCAGCTTCCGCCCCCAAAATGGAACATAGCTTCCTCAACTACAGTATGGAAAGCTTTAACTGGAGCATCCATTTTGGACAGCAGCTCCACTAACTTTTCATTATAAATGGCCTGTCTGCCTGCCATCCTGCCCCAGAAACGCATCTTCGGTGTACACAGTGACACAGCTGAAATTGTTGCTCAAACTCCGCAGTAAACAACTACAAATATCCAGTGTTAGTATGTTAAAAGAACACACCACTATTAACTCATTTTCCAGTGTTGGATTGAGGCAAAAAAAGAAAAGAAATTTAGGCTATGGTCTATGGCACTTGTGTCAAGATGCGGTCCTCGAGGGCCTGAGTCCTGGCATGATTCAACCATCAGGATCATTGACAGGCTCCTGCTGATTAGCTTCAATATGAATCAGCTGTGTTGAGCGTGGGAAACTTCTAAAACATGCTAGACTCAGGGCCTCGAGGACCGGACTTTGACACCACCGGTCTATGGCTACGGTCTCTATTCAAGTACTCTTGCAATAGTATTTTCCTCACTTAAGTCCACAAAAGCTCAAACTGTGGCAGTCTTTAAGTGGCGTATGTGGTGTTGTCATCAAAAGGTGTGTTAGTGGCTTCCAAAGTTGTAACGAGAGTAAGTTCTCAGTTGTTTTCCTCCGCCACATCACGACAAAGCGTGACAGAAAGACACCTAGTGACGCTCCATGAAGCAGGATGTGCGCTCTTAACAGGAGGCTCTGCAAGGCTTTAGATTGCCACGAGAGCATTCGTAAGCACCCCGCAGCTTTGACGTTCATTTGTTGAGACAACAGTGCCCTGGGACTTTGCTCGTCTTGCTCCCTAACTTCGCCGCTCAATTTTTTGTATGGCCCGAGGCTTTAATGTCAGGACCAATGGCATCCCGGTTTAAAGTGTCTCCTTTCCTGGAAATGATTGCTGTTAATGCATTAGCCTCTGGCCTCTATTAACTTTCCAATAAGACAATGCTTGTATTAAATTGTTCTCTAGGTGCATTATAGTAGAGAATTCCCAAAAGCTATTGGACAGACCGCAGACAGTCATTCACTGATATTACACTAAACTAGACCGCTTGGAAAGGTAAAGGTAGGCTAAAGGAAGCTAAAGGTATTCGGTTCTTCTTCGTTCATGTTCTGCTTTGGCTCCTGTCCTTTTGTGCGCTGTCAGTAAAACAGGCCATTAAATGAACATATCATCAATTCTCTTTTTTCCAAGAGGAGCTCAGTAAAAAGAAGTGCGCTGACAGACTTGCTGGCAGTTCAGTGTGTCAATAAGACTTGTCAGATATCCAGCTTGGCTGTGCTCTCCAGGAGTTGTTAACATCTCTGTGATCACACTGTGAACATCACATACAGACATACACACGATGCGCACACACATTGACATAGACACAATTTTTGGTATCAAACAATCCAAATGAGGTGCGCCAGGCTTCCTCTTCGACTCCAACCTTGTTATCCACAACCAGAGGAGCTTTTATAGAAAAATAATGCGCTGGAACAAAGGGATAATTGACCTATTTTTGACACCCATTTCTTGAGACCACGCTAGAATGATATCACGAGAGATAACTCGGTCATGCTAAATCCAACATGTGTACAATGAGAGGATACTACATAATGGATAGTAGAGCTTGGCCCGAGACAGCTGAATGAAGTGATCCATGGAAAGGAGAGGGTAATCATTTTTGCCAACAAATGCTACAGTGCCTGGTCACCATTTACATAATCGTATGCATTGCTACGCATCCTGTGAAAACCAAGAGCAACATCTCATCTATGACATGCTCTACTCAAAAGCAAACATCAGCAGACGGAATCAACTTCTGATGGTGGTAGCCGAGGGAGCGCCTGAGAGAATCATCACAGTATTGCCATTCAGTATTAAATTCTGATGGACTGACTTGTAGTATTTGTCTTTTTACCAAGTTGATGAGTGACCTCTTCCAAATGAGAGGAGAGTAGACAAGTGGACGAGGCTTGAACAGATCGCGGACCAATTTAAAGTGTCTAAACAAAGATGATGTTGGGCTGAATAAACACCTCAGACAGACAATTTGAATTGCAAATGTGTCGGAGACAGACGCCAACCTGTTTTGCTGTGGTCAGACGTGCCTTTGCATACAGAGAAGGATCCCGTCTGATAGTCGGAGCTTCCTTTGATGCCCCTCCTGGGCGAGTACGACCTGCCGCGCCGAGGAGCCCGAATCATAGTCGGAGCGTTTGCGACGTGTTGGCGGGAAGATGAGCAAAAGAGCGGCGTGGCATCAGGTCCGCCATATGGCTATCTGATCTTTTCAGCTTGGACCAATCTGCCAAACCCGTGGGAGCTTGGCCCGGTTCACTGCGCGCTCCATTTCAAAAGCATCTGATAGCAGTGCTTGCCTCAAACGGAAGATTTATACCCAAACGCTACGGTCGCAACTCTTGGCTGAAGGCATCGCCATCTCTCACCACTAAAGTCAAACAAGCAAGAAATGTGTGATATGACCCTACACGTACAGATATGTGACGACATCAGGACTCAATTCAACCTCGGCATGCCCATGGCTCAAATGAATCCTTCAAGCAAATCACCACAGCTTTGGCCCAGCCAGGTGTTGCAAATGCAAATTGATGATACAGTAATCCTCACTGCAATTCGATTTGAGCACTCAAGCCACATCGCGAGCCGTTTTTACGTTGCGCCATTAAAAACAAAAAGCCTATTACTTGTTCTGAAATGGTTTGAGTTGCCTGGCTACTCAAACAGGTCCTTGGCACCGAGCACAATTAAAACACTGACAAACAATCTGCATTAACTACACAAACACAGAGGGAATTGTCAAAAAAAAAAACACACACACTTTCAGTCTCGAGGCTAGTTTGCTCAAAATATTACATCAGCATCTGAGGGCTACTTTTACCTTACACTTAATGCAGAGACTGATATTCTATTTTAATACCAGATGGGGAAAACGCTTCTCTTTGTTCTGTGGCACTAATTACACCAGAATGGACCAACTGTCTTTGGGTTTTAAATAATGGCCCATACTACTTGGCCAAGGTAAAAGAAATGACTCATCTTACTAAATCTTTATGAGATTCTTTTATAAAAGGTTGTATCATCAAGATTAAGGTAACTGGAAATAAAGGTCACATTGTTACATGTTTACTTCAAATGTATTAAAAGTTATGGGGGGCTGCTTCAGAGGGACACTCTGGTCTTGTCTGGTCAGCATCGCTTGTCAGAATCAGTTCTTAGGGCGCCAGGATGACTGCCTCTGTGATATCATCAGCTAGCGGGAAGTGCTGAGACAAAAACACAAGCTCCTTGTGATCAAAGATACTGAGGAAGCCCGAGTGAGGGAGGACTGGCTGAATAAAACCCCTGGAGACATTCATCATATCTGCACACCGCACACACACAACACATACAAATTGTCAGAAAAGTTCCAGGACTATAGTCACAAATATATTTCAACTAAAAGTTTTGCCATTCCATGCGGGACAGACCATCTGTCAGCACAAAAAGATCCTGTGATGTTTGCTTCATTCAGGGCGCTGGACAAAGCGAGGAAGGTGGCAGATCCAGGTCAAAAAAGTAAAAACCCTGCCACAGTTTGGCTTTAGCCCGTAGTGCTAGCTAGCTAGCTAGCTCCCTAGCAGGTAAACGAGCACCGTGGGAGCTAGCTCGGGAGCTAGCTAACTAGCACCTGAGGCTAAAGCCAAACTGTGGCAGGGCTTTTACTATCTGGACCTGGATTTGGCACCTCTGGAAACAGGACATACAACAACATGAACCTGCTCGCAATGCCCTGAGCGTCCAAATATTCCTGACCAAGAAGACCATTTCCATTTTGGAGCAAACTTCCTACTGACTCGACCTGGCTCCGTGTAATACTTTCCTAAACCCACAAGCAGTTTTGAAGACATAGATGACATGGAGGATCACGGAAGAGTTCTTCCGGAAGTGCATGAAGGCGTGGCAGAGAAGGTTGGTAATGTCGGTTCGACTCCAGGAGAATTACTTTGAATTGTGGAAACCTGTAGTGTGGATTTGAAATAACTTTATAGCGGTCACACCAGTCCTGGAACTTAACTGACACCTCATATGTATGCAACATCGTAAATAAACCAGTCAAGACAAGTTTCTACTCTGATTGCGACATTTTCCCCATACTTACAAAAAGCAACTATTGAGCACTTCTGAAGAAGTTTGTATTGTCCTGTCAGCCGCAGGTGGCAAGAGGGCATTGAACAAGCTGGCGTGTACCCAGAGAACCCAATCAATAATTGATGAATGTTTTTTTAAAAGCATGGTGGATTTCATCCAAAGAAGTGAAGGATTTAACTTTGCAAGAAAGATTTTGTGTCCATGCAAATACGTTTTCTAGCCTGCAGATAGTCCTACAGATATAAGAGCGGTTTAAAAGTTTCATTCGGCGTCATTTTGAGCACGAGCAGGCCAAATGATTCATGAGACGCAGACAACGCCTACCTGCATACTTTCTGCTTCTGTGAATAGCATCCATCAGTGAAATTCCTTTGGTTCATTGCGACTGCAGGCTTTTCCTCCTGATTAACTCGGGTATGTTTGCACAAAATACCGCCGTGGTCAGAATAGTGCAGTTGGCGAGCCATTCATTAGGAGGCAAATTATGCTTTAGTCCTCCTTACGCAATGTTCTGTAGTCACTTTGCAGCAGACTGGAGAGGAGGAAGTGTTATTCGGTGCAAAAATGGAGATAGGATGCTAAGTGCCTATGACTTGTGCTTATAGGCAGAATACAAAACTGCGACTATGGTTGTTTTCGTTTTCACCAATGACTCACGTTCCTCTCTCAAACGTCCCTCTTTGTCTCCTTCCGTCTGTCCTTGACCACCTTGCGACTCACGCGCACCAACACGCACATGAGTCATTACTCTTCCATTTTCCTCCGATTAGACTGTTTCTCTGCGGAGTTAATACGAGACTGGCCAATACAAAGAGAGCCGGCTTCGTGTTTGCGGAATCTATAGCTTGGTTCCTTCCCCCCCTCGTTTAAACGCATGCATTCATTGACTTTCCAGTGTAGCGCCATAAAAAAATAACTGTTGGTGTCACACTTTATGGTTTTTTCACTTTAATGATGTGAGAGTCGCGGGTGATGGATGACCGCAGGAATGAGCATGGACGTTCAGGATGAGCACAGTCTGTTCTGTTTTCCACCGTTGCCAAAAAGAAACGCACCCGCGCCTTCGGCGTGTGGCACCCTCACCCGTCTTAATCCCACAAACAGGTGGGCCTCGTTTACTATTGGGTCTACTTCCAGGCGAGATTAATAATAATAAATTGATTGCGGCAATTACAGTTGACATATCTGAATTAATGTTCATCAACACACCACAGCTAATAACTCAATGAAGTAGCTGGTTAGCCCGTTTAGCCAGAAATTCCTCTGAGTGTGATGCAGTGCAGTTCAACTCAACCACAATCATGAGAATGCCATATAATTGACACTTACATCACAAGCTTGACAAGTTTATCCTACGATAAACACACAATAGATGAGGCCAGTAAAACTTTAAAGATCCGGCCATTGTTAGTGTCCTTAAGGATATGTGCAGTATCCTTGTCACAGTATATTACAATTCCACCTAAGAAAGTGCAGCTCATTAGATGGCGCGAGTGAAACCAAAGTTGTGGCCGACACTTGCGGGGTTGGTTTATCCCAATGGATCTGTCCCTCTCATCTAAATGGGCCAGAACTCACAGTTGCATGTTTATGCGCGATAAAAACAAAGTGCTGGATCGGAACCGTTGCTCACACCGTGACATTGGGGAAGCTTAGAGCTTCTCTATGTTGTCCTCGCTGGCCTGTTTTCTTTTCCTTTTTACCTCCTCGCCGAATGGTCCGGAGGGCAATCAGTGTGTTTCAAGACTTGATGAAGTGGAGCCTATTGTAGAGAACAAAGGCTTACTCCATCTTGGTTCTCGCTGGCTGACACTGTCGGTCCCTGGGGGAGTTTGAAGCTCTGTGCCAGTTGCTCAGTCTCCTGCCTGGTCGTTCTATTCAATGGTTACAGAATCAGACACGACGACAGAAAGGGAAGATTCACAGCGGGGTTCATTGGAGACTGCGACAATGACGAATGATTACATGAAACACAATTTTGTCATTCAAAGCCATTTGATGTCAACTGCGCTTCAATCTTGTCTGTACCGTATGAGGTGAGTTTCAGGATTGGTGACACAATAGATATCTTTCATTTCCAAACTAGCAGTTTTCCCCTTCAATGTGTGCCAGATGATCAACCAGCACGTATGCAAAAAGATCCTGTGGCGTTTGTGGCAGGACAACTTGCACACGCTCACAACGACCTGAGCATCTGACAGTTCCTGGCCGAGAGGAGCCTCGTCGTGCTGGAACAACCTCCATAAACACACAACCCCCCTCACCCCTCTCTCTCTTTTTGTTTGAATACATGCACATAAGTTATCCCCTATTTACTCTTATAGTATTACAAAGCATGCCTTGAAAACAGGAACTGTGCCTTATCACAAGATAGCGGCTGAAACACTTTGCGAATGAACTGTTGAAACCTTCAGCGTCGAAGAAAGACACGTCTGTATTATTATCTGTATGATGACTCATATCCTTCAAGGTTGCTGCTGTGTGTTTCCTCTCCCCCTCAGAACGACAACCGCTATGTAACGAGTGAATACAATAAAAAGAGGGCTGGGCAGAATGTGCTTCAGAGCGGATAGAAGATTGTAACTGAGTACTCTCTGTTCTCGGTTCTCCTCGCGAGCAAAAAAATCATTTCAATCACTTGTCTTCCTTCTTTGTCTATTATTTATTAAATGTCCATCAAGGGGACCAATTCTGAACAACATCAAAATGGCTGTGAGGATAGATGATCCCAGAATAATCCTTCCAGACATGCAGGAAGTGGAAGATAGCCGCCAAGGGGATGACTTTAAAGGGTAAAACATGTCATTTGGATCTTAAACACTGTATATCTATCTTCAGTGGCACCGTTCCTGGAACTTTTCTGACTCAGTCACACAATGAGTCACACTCACACGCGAGTTTGTAGCGAAAAACAACTCCAGTGAAGATCAGTTTGCAGTGTATTTCCTCAAGGAGCTGCAGCAGGTGCATCTGCGTATTAGCAAGAGACTCCGTATCAATAGTATCAGTTGAAGAACCAATGCAAAGATGCTCATTTCATATTGAAAAGAGAAGCGGTCGCTCACAGCAGATGGTACGTGAGTGACAAGACATCATGTGTGAAATGGAGGAAGGAAGGTCCTCTGGGAAAGACTCCACTGTCACAGCGAAGCGCTGCCTGTCACATCTTTTGCCATGTTCCACTTGGTCTCTTTTGTTTGTGTCAGATTGCATTTCATTTCTCTCAGGAGCCTTACAGTGCGCTACAGTGAGGAGATAATGGGGTAAAATAAGGTAAAACTACTTACTGATCATTTGACACAAACATAAGAAGCGTAAATCACTGGGGGGTTGCTTTTGTGGATGTATTCTCTGTCATGTTTCTTTCTCTCTTTTTCTTACTTTGTTTCTTTCTTCCAAGATCTATTTCGCTTCATGCTGACACTTCAGCTTTCTTCCGTCTTGTCTCATCTGCTTCTTTAGCGTCGTCTAGCCTCTTGCGCCAACCACCTCTGGCAGCTTTTCAATTCCTGCCTGTGTATTTCCAGTTCCCACTGCCGGGAAGCGCGGCCCGGCCTCCCTTGGGGATAAACACACAGACAGGAAGGAAAAAAATGCTGCTATAATCGCCTTCGGGGAACACAAACACACTGTCCGGTCACACATTATGTTTACTGGCGATGTGACAAAAATCTTGGTAGGTCATTTACGATGTGCTGTTTTCATCAAGAAGTCTATGGAACTTGACCTTGTACATTTACCGTGTAAACGGGATATTTATGACATTTGTATGACATGACTACGTTTCAAGTTTCGATCTGGAGCTAACTATGTTCAACAGATAGACTTTTACGGTCGCCAGTCCAATTTGCAGCCACAGGTGGCCAACATCGTTCAAGCAACTACACTTTCTGAACCCAGAGGAGCTTAATCGTCTGCAAAGCTCTTTAGCAGCTGTTATTTACATGAGAGTGCAGCTCAGGTGGAGCTCTAATTCAATGACATCAGCTCGTGTCAGTGGTGACAAATGGCAGAGGGGGGTGACGGACTAATGTGCGGCGGGGGGGGGGGGGGGGGGGGGGGCTCACAATTCCACAAAGTGGCTGACTGGAGCCCATTGGAAGGAAATATAGAGTCCATTAATGTCGCCGCATGGGCCGGCTGAGTCAGGGGAAAATTGTTAGGGGGGCAGTTTGCGAACTAGCTTAGAGCTTTTTTTTTTCTTTTACAAGTCTACAAAAAGCTACGTACGCAATGTTCCTGTGCAAGCCAGTGTGTAAAGTTGACTTTTTGGGACATGGTATATACTATCTTGCAGTACATGCAATTTGCCGGACTATGTAAACCTTTGAGAATCAACACTCATTCAACAATCGATGGAAGCGGCCCATGGGTCGGGGACAGGGCTTCGCTCCGGCTTCAGCTGGGTTGCGCCAAACGTAGTCAAGCATAAATGTCACAACCCGGTCGCCAGTCACATCCAGTCACCTGACATGTCCACAATCCCATTATTAGTGACTAATATCTTATTGGGCTTTCAATTTGTCTGTTGACGTGTTCACAGCTGTTGGGGACTCATTAGCGACTTGATGTAATTGTTTTTTAGCCCGAACATGATTGAGCACATTCGCCCCAGTAATTGTTGTAATCCATTTTGCTTTTACAGGTCTTGCACGAGGAGGTTTTATACATGGTGTCGATGTGACTGACCCCCCCAACGCCCACCCCCCTCCCCACCCCCACATCATCTGCGTCACTTCATTAATGGCGGGCTTTTGTAATTAATTCACGATCGGCTTAATGTCTCCAAAGACGCAGTTTAGGGAAGGAGAAAAGCTTTATAGGATTAATCCAAAAGCGTATGGCTTCAATGACGTGTAAACAATAAAAACATTTGTGCTTGTGGACGTCCAGAGTTAGACAGCCTTACGCATGCATACCAAACACTTATTAACACCCATGTGGCCCCTTACGCACATACATACACGTACACAACATCATTCTCATTAGTGTGCACTAATGAATATACATCCAATATTCGCTATTAATAAACAAAGAAAGTAAATAAAGCAATCGCTTTTGGACTGTAATTAAAATCCTCATATTATTGTGAACAAATGACCTTGACAATAGGCTGCATAAATATATTGAATTAGTGGTAGAGGCGCATCCTAACACGTTCAGACCAATATTTCACTGTGGTTTAAATGGGCTTTCATTCAAAAGGTCATCATAAAAATAAGCTGCATTTGTGGCTGTGAAAGATTCCATTTCAACTCAATGTTGAACCTTTACAGAAAACAGCAAAGTTCGGGTCATTGTGACAGTTTTACATTTGAGTCCATCACTCAAACAGTGTTTGTTTTTTGACCGAGGGTTGCTTGCAGGCTGGATTTGGCCTCTACCAACCAATGTTAATTACGCTTGGCAATAAAGATGATCCCATCGTATCTGCCTCAGTAGCTTGTATTAATAGCTTCCATTTCTTCTGACCACAGTGCTGAAGTAGCTGCCAACCACACGTACGTGGATGACCTGCAGTCACTCATTGTCACTGCTTTCTCAGGGAATGCTAAACTAACTTGCTCCGCAGCAGCTAAGAGCTGCAGTTGGCTACTAGCGTGGCGAAACGGTGGCCTCCTACCATGCGGAGATGATCCTCGAAATCGCTCGTGCTCGCTCGCTTCACGGAAGTGCATAAATACAGTCCTGGCCAGCATTGCCGCAAGAAGCAAGGATAGGAAAAGCCACGCTAAGTGCTAAGCTAAGGTGAAATGTAGAGTAGTGAAACGGCACAGTACAATTTTAGCAGAAGGGTTACATGTTTAGACTCTCAGCAGGCGTAGTCAGTGAAGAGCAACACCAGCAATTGCCTGGAAAGGACCCCGACATGATGAGAGTCGGATTCGGTAAGGACTCGAAACCAATCCGTTTGTTTACATGAAGTGGAGGTCCGGTTCAACTGGCACTGGCACAAATACGCAGACGCCAGGATGACACTCGGCATACAAAATAGCGTCATCGTGTCCGGCTCAACAACAGAATGTCATTTAGCAGCGATACAAAAGGGATTTGCGGAAAACCCGTTGACCCGTATCGTTCAGCTGAGACAGGCGTGCGGCCCACTTCCTCTGGCCCTTTGCGGGGTAATGAGAGCCGGTCGAAAGTGGTGCACCCGGCCTCCCTGGATCGTTAACTTCTCACAACACGAAGCGCAACTGGCACAAAGGTCTCACAAAATGAGCTATGGAAGTCCCAAAGGTCCCATTAGTCACTGCAGGATTTAGCCAAGCAGCGGAAAAGTACTCAGCATGTGACTATTTTTCAGCTCCTTAAAACTCAGGGGGGAAAGGGGGCGGGGGGGGTGTATTATTATAGACATGGGTCACTTGCGTGCAGCGCAAGTAGCGCAATTATGCTCCCATTCAGACTCTTGTCATTTTTTTGCTGACACCATTTGAATGTGCTCCTCAACATATGAATGGAAACGCCACAGTACATTCTTTGAGTGAATGCAAAATCCATAGAAGGCATCTCTACTCCTTTGACGCGGAGACGGCTAACGAAAGAACTCCCAGCCCTACCTGCAGCTAACCACCTGCTGCCCACTGAGATTACTGAAGAATTTGTAAAGAAAAGAACTGCTGAAAGAGCAATTGTTTCCTACTCGTTAATTCCCTCGCCCTCTTGCCGTGTTGGCTTCCATAGTGCGCTCCTCTCATTGGTCGGGATGATTGATGACAGGAACGCTCCGCACATCTGCACTAACCACGAAAGAACCTTCAGGAATCCGGGAAAATCAAGCGCATGGAGGCAAGATAAGAGATGTGGTTCTACAGAGTGGAGACAAAATGGAGCCCTGTCAAACATCATTCTACATTTTAAAAGGTTGTTGTTCCTTCGTTTTTTGGGACATTTTTAGACTTTTCTGCCTTTCTGTCGAATTTCTGACATTTACATTTTACATTACATTATTTTTGACATTGTATACAATTTTATGGACATATTTTCTGCCTCTTCCTTTTTTTGACACTTTATGGCTGTATATTGACTTTTTTTTATTGACACAAAGACTTTGGCAATTTTGTGGACATTTTATGCTCATTTTTAGGATTTCATTTTCTTTCCTATCTTTTCTTAAATCAATTTTCTGACTTTTTGCCAAGTTATGCGGATTTTCTGCCTTTTGTTTTGGGACATTTTATAGTTACTTTTTGAATATTTTCTTTTCTTTTCTTCGGAATTTTTGGCAATTCCAAGGACATTTTATGGTAATTTTCTGACTTTTTTTGGTTTTGGTCATTTTATAGTTACTTATCAAATGTTTGCTTTTCTGACATTTTGGACAATTTCATGAACATTTGATGGTAAATGTCTGCTTTTCCTCCTCTTTTTTGGACATTTTATGGTCACTTTTTGGACATTTTTAGGCAATTTTTAACCTTTTTCCTTTTGTCTATTTTTCTGTTACAGTTTTTGGAATATTGATTTGTTCCTTTTTTGTTATCTAAATCATTAACTTGAAAAATATTGTATCTAAAAAATTCTAAACAAATACGTAGAATAAAAAAAAAAAGTTGGCTCCACAAAGAGCTGCAGGAGAGGAGACTTAAAGAGCCGCGTGTGGCTCCGGTTTGAACTGCTTGAAGTCTTGCAAGCAGAACCTCTCACCACTCAAATTGGATTTCCTTGTAGTCACCCAACATTGTGTGTACACTGCATATGAAGAAGTATAATATTTCATCATGCTTGCACTACCACCCCCCTCCCCCCCTCCCATGTGTGTGTAGGGTCGGGAGCGAACAACTGGTGACTGACGATAATAAATTTGGTGAAGAGGTAAAAAGAAAAAAAGGCCATGACAGGATGAGAGGAAGGGAGTTGAAGGATGAGTATTTCTACATGGCCGCTCCTCTCATTACTTGATGGCGCTATTTTGCCAATTGCTCCATTTCATCTTCCCTCCGTGACACCAGCAGGCAGACGGACAGGAGGTCACTTTGATTTCCCTTTTTTACTCCCCAGTATCATCGCATCGATTGCTTCACGAGAGAAAGTTGTGATGAAGGATGAATTTAAATGTACGTCACATCTAAGTTGTTCTTTTTTCACCTGCATATTCATATCTTGCATTAACATTTTTGTTGTACTTTGCACTTTCAGGAGCTCTGCAAGATTTTTCTTCCCTCCTCGTCGGTATATTACAAATTATGCGTTTGATGAATTAATTGGTACCACTGCTAGTGATTCTCTTATAGCTGACTTGGCAATAATGGAACTCAAACTCAGCTGGTTTAGATTTGCGGCAGAGTGGTTAGAATCCAATCAGATATAATGGGTGCGATTCGGCTGCCTTTGTATCATCAAACGCACGGTATTTGGGATTCAAATTGCAGTTTTAGCTCAGAGCAAACAAAGGCTCACAATAAAGGTCTGTTTTTGAAGCTTTATCTTAATTCCGCAGATCTTGGAAATAAGCTCCGACAAGGTTTTGAGCAAGGAAGAAAGACAAATAAATGGGGAAACACACAGGATTAAAAGTGTTGTGGCGTTATGCCGATGAGCTTGTTTGTGCTCTTGACAGTTGTCGAGGTAACCCCATTATACTTCCCTTGCATGGTCTGATTTGTCCACAAAATCCTTCTTTTGTCCGAAAATATTCCAAAAGTCAATGACATCAATTGTCCCCATCTAAACTGAGGCAAGCGCGCAAACACTAATCATCTCATTATCCCCTTGTTGACTGACAAAAATACATTCAGACACTCGTGGGAATTTGAAGATATTGTTTATTTGCGCTACAAAGCCCAGCGCCGCCGATCCACAGCATCCAAACAGCTTCATTTGGTATTAAGAGCTGCTTTGTTTTGACAAAGTTGAGTCAAGCCAATCGAAGTTTCACACAGCGTCAAATGAAAACCACCCCAGAGCGTTCGGCGGAAACCCGATGGGCCTCAATTCATGAAGTTGCATTTCAGTTGATGTGATGTCGAACGACGCAATATGACCTTGTTGAAAAATTGCAAATTGCTTATAAAGTGAGTTCTTTTCGATCTTAGTGTGTGAAAACTGCAGAGGAACCGCAAACAAACATCGTGCACGGTGTCACGTATATGGTGACCTGCAATTTTCAACTTGGGGGTGTAATGGGCTATCGTTCGCACGCAGGCAGGCAAAGAGTGATAAGCGTATGTCGGAGAACATTGTGTGGTTTGCCTGGCGTTTTCTGTATATTTATAGAACATGGCACACTGCATTACATTTTCCAGGAAGCTATTCAGCTCTAGTTTACAGTATTTAAATCTCCTATTCATGTCTTCAAATGTGTACGCTTTCACGCGCCAACGGGCACAGCAGAATTCTGAACTGGGGGCCGTGCAGAATCGCTGTAAAAGCACCCCAAAAAATGTGTTTTTGTTTCTGTTTTTTTAAACACATGCTCGTTTCATAGTTTGCTGTTGTGTTCATGTTACTGCCTCCATTAAGGAGGGTACGTTTGAAATTGTGTTTGTTTTGTAATTAGCAGGATTACGCACAAACTCAACTAAACCTTTGCTTTTGAGAGGCCGAAATGAGTTTCCTCTGTAGGGTTTCCGGAAGCTCGGTCATTCGGGAGGGACTCGGGGTCGAGCCGCTTCTCCTCTGCATTCAGGCATGTCCCGCCGGCAGGTGGCCCTGGCAATGACCCTGGACACGAAGGAGAGAATATGTCTCTCAGCTAGCCTGGGAACACCTTGGAGGAGCTACGAAGTGGCTGGGGAGAGGGAAGTCTGGGCTTCCTTGCTAAATCTGCTGCCCACATGACCCGACCCCGGATAAGTGGCAGATAATGGATGGATGGAAGGATGAAATAAGTGGGCCACCATATAGTGGTTTATAGTGGAAGTACATAGGACACGAATGAGAGTAAGACCAAAATAGAGTTATTAAACGGTTCCAAAATAATAATGTCATGTGTGAAACAGTGGGACCTGCAACCCGCGGGTGAGGGGCGTTTACAAATGTGAAATCCTCCATTACCGGGATCAACTATTCTGTGGAGTAAATTTGACTCTATTTAGAGAGGGACCAAACAGACTCAGTTTTAGAGTAGGCCAATATTTACAATTGAAAGAGAGTAAATAAAAAAAATAACATTAAAGCTACTCAAGGGTTGAGGAACAAACTCACGACCTTCAACTTGGGAGACCGCACTGACTGCCACCGGAGCTATGCCCCTCCTACTGTTTGCTTATCTCCAAGAGGAGACCAAAAAAGCGTTTTTGCTCTCTTGAAACAAAGATTCCAGCTTACACGAGTGATATACTAACACACAGCAGGAGCTGCGTGGCTCAGGGACTAGATAAACTGTCTCCCAAGCTGAAGGTTGTGAGTTCAACCTTTGAGTGACTCTTATTTGTTTTTTTCAATTCTTTAATTTACTCTCATCCAAGTGTAAATTGTACTCTAAAACGGAGTCAAATTTCCTCCACAGAATTGACTGTGTAATCTCCTCACAAATTCCCTTACAAGCATGTGCATCCTCAGCCCGGGGACCAGAGTGTCCTGCACCCTGGCAGGAGGTCCAACAGCCTGCCATGCCAGGAAGGCCTGCAGGACTGGCAGAAGTTTGGCAGGCGGGCATTGTACCGCATTCATAACCAAAGAAGCGTGTCCCAGCTCATTTTCATCTCGCCTTCAACCAGGTGACACTCCGACATTGGCTTTATTGGGATTTTTGTTCTCGTGACAAAAGCAAATCGACGATGCTGATGTTTACTTCAGTGGTGTGAAAGTAATCATTTGAGAATATTGGATCCTTCTCGAACAACAGCAGTTAAGCCCAGGCATGACATTTAGCTCATTGAGCCGACTTTTGAAGAGAACTCTTTTTCGGGTTTTCAAGAATTAACATTTGTAGGAGGCTGGGAGTTGAGTACCGCTGACAGGGGGTCGGGTTCTATCGGGCAACCAAGTGGCACATTGCTCTTGTGGGCTTGCTTTAAAAAAAACACACACACACACACACACACAAAACGAGGTAGGATATTATGCTAATCCTACAACTGCTTTCCACATTTAAAATCAGTTTTGCACGTCACACACGCACATGAAAAAAACTTCCTAAAGTATGCACATATATTAAACAACTTCTCAGACAACACAAATTGTAGCGTTCAACTGTATGTCCTGTTGCATTAAAAACCAACACACACACAAAAGAAGCCCGAGGGAGGCTGTGGGGGGGGGTTGGGAGATGAGGTATAGCGGGGTTAAGATGTGAAAACGTTGCTAAACATTTTTGCTCGACATGCCGGGCTCATTTTCTACTTGAGTGCAAAAGTAGAGAAGCGGTGTAAAAGCCTTAATACATAATTCACCGCCATCTGTCCACAGCACATGTTGTGTAATAAAAGCTGTCTTGTCTCCGTCTCTCACACTCTCGCTGCCATGTAGGAATACTTGCACTTATTCTCTTGTCCCGCCCCACACATTTGACCCGGCTCCATTTACATGCCTGCTGTCAACGCCGTTTGCCGCCTCTTGCCAATCAGTGGCGTTGGCATTCCTCATGACTCGCCGGATCGATAGCCCGGGACGTCGCGTGTCTGCCGGTTTTGCATGCTCTCGGGTCCAGACCGGAGGCCGACAATGCAATAACGATGTCAAGCGCTTTCTTTTCGAGTCGGAGGCTGCCCCGCGTGGGAGGCGACGGGCCTATCTTCGCTTTGTGTCTGTGCGTGTGGGTGGCATGCGCTGTGAGGCTAAAGTGGCGGCCCGCTGATTAGTCGCTTTCAATAAACAGGTGGCTGATGGCCAAGCGTGAAGATGGAATTATACCACGTACATCGGAAGCTTGGTTTTAGATGCGAGCCACGCGCCAACGGGCTCCTGAAAAAATCTGCTAACCACGCTGTGCAATGTGTTGGGTTTGTAACAAGGCTCACTGGAATGTTTATGCTGTGTAATATCTCTTGAATTTCATCGATCTTGCGGACACATTACAGAGTCCAATTGTGTTACACTGACAGCGAGCTTCAATTGAAATGTAGAAACACAAGAGGGTTACCATCTTCAGAGTGACCAAGTGTTTTGAATGGTCCCTATTTTGTTTTTGAAATGAAAGAACGCTGCTGCGTTATGTCCACTGCTCATTCATTAGCAGAAAAGCTAGCGGTCGTAGCGGACGAGTCCTTTCGGCCGATCGGACTGAACCCCGATTTCTGTTATTCATATAAGAACGCGGCGGGAAGTGAGGAGTTATGAGGAGACGGAGCGTGGCCTACTGCGACCGAACATTTGATTTCGCCAACAAAGTGCCGTAGCAAATTGTTTGCTGCTGAAATGGGATGGAATAAAGCCCAATTTGAATAAGTAATATGACGTCCCATTCATTCGTCTTTTTCTGTTACTATCGTTGTTTAAGTCACAGGACCGAAAGGTTACCGGCGAGAATTAGTCCACTATGTGTGTGTGTGTGTGTGTTTTTGTTTTTGCTATATGGTCGGCCCATATTCCGGAATTTTACAGATTTGTGGGGCCATTTTGTGTAAATCAAATCCCATCCATTAAGTGGTGGTAGGCTGTACTCAATTAGCAAACGGACACCTATAGCATCGGCAATCATAGACAATCTGTTGTGGTAGAAGAGTACCAATGCGTTTCTCATTGCACTTTATGTTCTTTTTTATTTCCATTCATCGTTTCAGCCCTAAAACTGTACGGATTGTCAAGATCCATCTGTTTTTCAAATCATCACTTTTCAGCACTCTGCGGCACAACCTGTTGCGATGGTGCTTATTTTCTTGGCGTGCCCTCCACTGTAATGTGACGAATCCAGCTTTCCTTCGAAATGACACTTTGATTGCTCACATTTGTGCGGCGCTATTTGCTGATTGCCATCTTATTTGGCGCCACTTCCCCCCTTTTAGTCATCGGTGTTCTCTCGAAGCCATTTACAAATCACTGACCATAGATTTGCTTTTCCCTATTTAGGGTCCACCCCAATTATTTTACACCGCACAGGCCAGGGAAAGGTCTGCTTGCTTGCCAAATTGCCACCATACATCATCAGCACATATTTCCGATTCTTCTTCCGGCCAATAGCTTAGAGATGTGTCTGTTTTCGTAAAGTGGCGCTCTTATAAATCCTCCTCAGTCGATGCGTGGCAAAGAGTGACACACAGGAATTGTTGCATTGTTCGAGACCGCTAAACCCGAAAGGTAGTCTAGGAAAGGCTGAGGCCACATACATATTTAAGACGGAGGGGAAAAAATGATTCCTCCAAGAGCTACCTTACATTTATTATTCCTCCTTTTGCTCCTGGCTTGCAGCAAGGAATCTCTTTCAAATAAAAGGACGCTGGCTTACATAATGGCAAAGGTTTCTATGCGGTGTACTTGAGCCTGTACAACACTTTCTTCCGCAAATGTTTCGAACACATCACATCACAACATTCTTGGGCGCGACTCGAGAATTAAAGAGCAGGTGTAGCAAAATGCTAATGGCACTATCGGTTCAAGTTGCAATTTGCTGCCTACGTCATCGTCATTTTTCCCCTTGAAATAACACAGAGCCAGCATTGGCTAGCTAACTGCGCTAATATGAGGCTTGGGCGGGCCTTTTTTTTTTGCATGCTAATATGTAGGCTCATTCCTCCCGCTTTATTCTTTCTGTACTTTACTTTAGCACTTTGTTGTTTCCTCAAACTTCCTCAGCTTGTTTTGCTCTCTCGCCATGGACATTTCAGCAACCCCTTAACCCTTCAAAAGTCCTCCTTTATTGCAAAACAAGCATCTCTAATGGAGCTACGGCTAATATCGACAGCCGCTGGCAAGCGGAATCCAACAGCATCCTCTCGTGCCAAAAGTTGCTGCATTGAAACCAGGATTCGGAGAGCGTCTGTTCCTTTAGGTGCAAGCGATATCAGCAAGGTAACTGCTTGCACCTTTTCTAAAACCAAAAGGTTCCCCAAAGTGTAAAAGTCAAAGGAACAAAAAGTAAAACTTACCAAAACATTGTACAGTACTGCAAATAAAATATACCCGAGGACAATCTTTGAGTGTGTGTGTGTGTGAGTGCTGATAAGCTTGTGTAAGCGCTCGCCCACAATAATTGTTCTGCTCTCTGATGTCATTTGGACGTGTATTATTACGGCTTTTTATTATTATGATCAATGCTGCGCAATAGCAGCGTTTTAAAAGTGTAGTCAGTAAGTAATCTGGCCCATTAGGAATGACATTTCAAAGTTAGATAAAAAGGGACCATTTTCATAGCGACTCGGTCAAACTGCTTTGCCTTGCTACAATTTTCTATATTGTCAAGAACTCGTCATCTTTTCCCTTTTTGTCGCTCTCGACTTATTGTTCTTAATACTTCACGTGACAGCTCCAACGGCTGCTTGTATTTTCCTTGATCTTTTTTGTATCCCTGAAAAGTTCAAAAGCACTCCAGCAACTGGAAGGTCAGTTACGACACACGCAACTTTGTGAGCAGACACGAACCACTCTCATAGCGTTGTGACTCTCCAAACCTCCACAATATGTAGGCAGGATCGCACTGGAGTGCCTACTGAATATAGAAATTAGATTGTGCGATAATGTCTCGAGCTACAAAGATTGTACACATTTCTACAAACAAGGTCAACGTTTTCAAGCGGGTACAGTGTGGGATCGCTGACACGCGTACATGAAAAAAAAAAAAAGAAAAGGATGTTCTAACTCCCAGCCAAGTAACTCCCATCGCTCCCGGCTGCAAAGTCCACAGAATATTGTGTTCTATTGCTATAAAAACATGGAACCTACCAAAAGAATGATGAGATATTTGTATCTGTTCCCGTTTTTGCAGCAATTAGCGTTAGAATATAGCTACGTTTCATCAATATTCACATTCTTGTTGAAAACACTGACAAAAAGAGCCTGTTGTAACATGGCTGATCTCTTATACTCTGCTGCCACCCGATGGCTGTTTTTTGTCATAACTACCCATTTCTTTAAGCCACCTCTTCATGTCAGAAGTTTTATCAAAGCCTCAAAGTATGCTCTAGCATATAAAAAAAAATAAAACGTATAAATATGTTTTTGTGAGTGAAGGACAACGTATTAAAAACGTATGTCTATACAAATAAAATGTACAATTTACATTTAAAGTCATAGTAATACTCCATTACAAATAAGTCATGCGACCAACATAGCAGCTGTGGCTCACTTGTTTTAAGTGCTAATGCTAGCTCTGTATTGCTAGCGCTGCGCTATCCTATTCTTTTGAAGCATTATGGTCAAATCTTGCTACAATCTTTTAACCTCACAAAGTTCAACATTCAATCAATTCACATGATTTCAAACTTGAATGTTCACAACTCCTGTTTAATGATCATAATGACGCCACCTGGCGATACAGACATTGTGAAATGTCCTTGCCTTTGCTATGAGCATGAAATTCATTAAAGGTATTCTCATGGATCATTATCTGCTGGTGAGGGCAAACAATTCAACAGTGTGAAACATTTAAATGTACTTTCAGTTCATGCAAAAATGATTGAAATTTGAGTGTGTGTGTGTGTGTGGCGTGGGGGGGGGGGGTTCCAATTTTCTCCGTGGAGCAGAGAGGTGATTTGGGGAAAGATTCCGACTGAAAGGTAAGATTGCTTGCAGAATCAAACGCAGATGCCGAATACGCGAGAGAGTGACTCAGCAGCGCCAGACAAGGCGTGTGCAAGGCAAGTCTATTGGCATGGGGGGGAAATTGAAAAATGAAGCGGATGGGAGGGAAGAAAGAATGAAGCCAATGCGGAGCAGAGACGCACAACAATAAAAGTGTCCCTGTCCTCAAAAGCATTGTTTGGAAAGAAAGTAGCCCGACGCACACAACACCTGTAAACTTTACAAAGGCCTCCTAACACATTTGCGCTACACAAAGCTCACATAAAAAGATCTTTTTTGAATGAATGCATTTCACCTTCAACTGCATCTTTGTATTTGTCCCACTTTCTGCTTTATCTTGTCCACTATTGTGATGAAAAATGCAGTGGGGCCAAACGCAGGACTGCCTCACTGGGCTATATTTGTATTTCCACGCAGCCTCCGACAGGACTCATGAATAAGTCATTAAAGTCATGTAAAAGGCTGAAATGTCTTGCTTGAAACCACAGAAACAGAATGTTTTTCTTTGTTGGCGTTAAGTAAGTCTGCTGTTGTGAACTAATAAGCAGGGGATGATGTAAAAATGTTTGCCTTCACATTCTGGCCCACTTATTATGGAATGAAATGTGACAGCATGAAAAATGGATTCATATTTCTCACTGCACAAAGTGCATTTACTATTACTAAAACCGTACGGTCGGCAGTTTGTTAGGATTGTTCTCTCCGCTACATCGGAGTTCATCATCCGTGACCCCGTTGTGTCCAGGATTTGATTGGACTGTCGAACAATTGTCACTTATTGTGGGAGGGTCTGGAATGTAACCCCCTAGGGTGAATCGGGATTCACTGTACCAAAAATGTAAATCATATACATACTGTAAGAAAACAGCATGGGACCTAGGACTAAACCCTGTGGGACTGCAAGTTGCTCATGAATGGTCTATCAGTGGTGCCAAGTCGAATCACTTCCATGACCACGATCGTAACTGAAAAAATTCAAATCCTATTTCCATATTAAAATGATTGTAAATGCCTTTAATCCAGTTGACCCCCCCAAAAATTCTCTATTATTGCACTTTATAAAAAGACATCATAGAGGGAAAAATAAATAAGGCAAACCTCTGTAGTTGTTCAAGTCTTTGAATGAAGTGATGTTACCCAACCATTTCACACATGAACAAAATAAGTCTTAACGTGTCACTGACCGGATCAATGAAAACCACTCCCACAATGCAACAGTGAGTCAAAGTCAGGGCAGCTGGGTGAAGAGCGCTTAATTGAAAACACAAGGACGCGTGTCGATAAGAGCGCTAAAGAGTGAGATGCCACCTTTCTGCAAGTTTTGTTTACTTCCGCTCGGCTTGTTTTTCCTCGCTCCAAGCGTGAATAATTGTGCGTGTCGGGTAATGATGGCGGAAATGGGCGCTGGCGGTGTGCTGGACTCGCACTGTGAGTCTGACTGATACTCTGACAAATAGACCGTGTATTAAAAAAGTCACCTCCGGCTGAACATGTATTTTCATAACATTCCACTTGAACTTTTTACTTGACGCGTCATCTCATTGTGAGCTACTTTGTATTCGTCTGAACACATGAGCCCATCATGACGTGGTCATATATTTACAATCGAGTCATTGACAAATGTGCTCGGAAACACTTTTAATCCAAGTTCAATGTCAGTATGAAAAGTCGGGAAACCTCCCAATTTGTGACAGCCGCCATTGTGTGCCTTGATATCGCGGCGGAACGGTGGAGTTCAATTAGTCACATTTGTCGCTGTCTCGCCAAGCTTGTTTACACTTTCTGCCAGGGACAATGAAGTCCCTCCCATCAGCGGCGCACCAGCAATTGTTTGGCAGTTTGCAGTGTTCAACGCGGAGATCGTTGCGCTCTTACATATGGGCCATTGCTGTCGATAAGATTTCATATGGCTGGCGTGCTGCTCACGACACGACGAGAAGGAAAATCTCTTTCACACTGACATTTATAAACGGGAGAGAATTACAAGTAGTGGAATTACAACTTACAACTAACAAACAATGCAAAACACCTTCGTCTCATGAATGGCATTGGGTCACATACAGAGGTGGCAAATCCAGAACCAGAAAGTAAAAACCTCGCCACAGGATTCGCCACCAGCGGGTCACAATGTAGTAACCCTTCAAGAAATGTATATTTCAACACGATCGATAGAGTGACACTTTCAGACAGATAATATAACAATACTCGCAGGCCGATGTTCTTCATCCTCTGAGATGAACGACTAATATTACTACAGCCTGTGACTGGATGAATGGTTTGATGTATTATACTGCCCCCAGGTGGCCAAGACGCACAATGCACAATGTCCATTGAGTTACAGCAACAACAAAAGGTTGTGGGAAAAACGAGTTTATGTTATTACTGTGTTTTCATCAAATGGGCTATTCTCGAGTGATCATTTTCTTATTAAAAAAAAAAGAAAAACACATGACCAAAAAAAGTGCTTCAAGTCTTTTCCATTCATTTAAATGGAAATAAAGGTTTGAGATGAAAGAAATTAAACTTGTATCACAAGGCGCCATTACATCTCTAGTCTAATGTTTTAGCAGCTACACATCACACCATTTGAGATTTGCATTCATGCCTTGATTTCCCTAACTGGATTAACTTTTGTTTTTTCTTTTTTGGGTGAAAACGTGGCAAACAATAGACTGACAGATTTTCATCTTGTGTATTGAAGTGTTTCTCTTTCTGCAACGTTGCCCATGTCTACATGACAATTTGATTGCTAGATGCACATATTGGCTGTCAGAAATAAAGCATATTCCAAGGATGCTCGGGATATTGTAAAGTATATTGAGTAAGCGCATCTTCAGTAAGCAAGCATACCCCAAAAAAAAAAACAATTGACAATCAGGAAATAGAAGCAGAAGGAGAAAAGGTGTCGTCGAGGGAGGAAGTAATAGAGCATGCCAGTGGGAGATCAAACAGCAGCGATGAATAAGCGGGAATAGAAATGCAAGAAAACAACACATGGTGACAGCTGAAGTGAAAAAATAAAAATCATGAAGAAACAATATTGAGCAAACATCAAACAAGAGAATGACAAGAGCTAAGGTAAAGTGACGTCATGGGCAAACTTAAACATAATAAAGAGTGACGCCACCTCCCCACTGGCTTTTCTTGAATTTGAGACGCGCACTTGGTTATTGCAATCATTCTTTACAAATAAATAAATAAAAAATGTGCTGGACGCCTGCACGTCACGCTTGACTGCTGAACGCTATTGATGCAGTGCAGTGTGCAGAGGGGAGGGGACACAATCTTGTCATGTGCCAACATATTGCGCGTTGGCGCCGAAGCACGTCGACTGCTAATGCCATCCCTCGCTTGGGGAAATAATATTATCTTGGGGGGGGGGGGGGGTTGGAGCAGGAGCAAATAAGAGAAGAGAAAGGTTGCGATAAGAAAAGGGGGGAATGCAAATGAGAAAGCGCTTGTTGGCGAGGAGAAGAAGCGCTTGGAGGAAGAAGTGCAACACAGGTGAGAGGGAGTGGGACGAGGATGGAAGTGCACGTTGAATTATGGATGCGTTGGAAGCGACGCATGGTTTCATGCGCTCGCCTGCAGCGTGGGCGGCTGCATTGATGGCATCTGGCACGCAGGACACATGCTGGATTAACCTGCCAAAACTCATGACGCAACCGCATCGTAACACGGGACGCTCCGAGAGATTTTCAAACCCACGCATTGTTTGAAGACGCTTCAACGCGTGTACCGTACATGTATTGTGTGTAAACTGCGGCTGAGGTGATAAGGGTGACGTTTGACAGAAATCCATTTTTTTATCAATATTTGGGGGGTGAATTGATGCTAATGTGATGAAAGTCGAGTCGAGGTCGATTCATCTATGGTTGTCCATATTTTTCAGCACACTACAGTGGTCCACCACCTTTTTTAGCAGCAGTAAAGATTGACTTGTTGTTAGTGTGAGCCGTAAACATTTCACTCCTTAACGGCTCGTTGATTAGCAGGCCAGTCGACTGTACTGCACCGCATTGGCGTTCAGACTTCAAATCGATTCATCAGTAATCACGTGTTTTTTGCCTCTTGGTCAAGCAGAAAATGGACAAATAACTTCGGACCCATCTGCTGCTGTTGACGAGTCGACTTTTTTACGACTAATTGGTTCAACTCTAACAATCATCATCATACGTCACATTTACATCGGATTCTGCCCTTGTCCATTCTTTTATAATTATCAGTAGAAAAAAGGTCAGTTTCACTCTATGCACTGTTTCTCCCAGTGCACTCTCAAACTATAAAATGAGGCATTGACTTCTTTTACTGGTGGTTGTGTACCAGTAAAGTGGTCTCCACGTTTGAAATTTACAGTGGCGAATAGCCATCCCCGCTGAAAAAACGGAATTGGCAAGGACGCTTGTCAATAGCAGTGAATGAGTTTTAAACATTTGAATCCATGTACATTTTTAAGCCACACATGCATCCATCTATTTGGTAACGGGAAACTACCCCAGTGACTTGGAACCAACTGTAACAAGAATAAATGAACTTCTGAGTATATGACATAAGCTCACTGTCAAGAGCACCCTTCATGAGAACCACTCGTTAGGTGCTCTAAAATGTAAAAAAAAAAAAAAAAAAAAAAAACTGTAAAAAATGACAAGCATTATTTTACAGTAATTTGTTGTAATTAAGTTCCACTGTAATATCCCAATGAATACGTGTATAAACTATACAGGATTTGATTTTACAGCATGTAACTGTCACTGTAAAATCCTGCATTTTAAAAAACCCTGTAACGTCACAACAACACAGTAAAAATTCAAATTAAAAAAGCAAGAATTTCACAGTATTCAACAGCAGCATTACAGTGTAATAATTTACTCAAATATTCTCTGAGCCTGAAGACACCATTTCCCTTTTCTCTGAGAGGACAACAAAGGCACTTCCTCATCATATTTGGAGATTTCTTGCATGATTAATGAAATATAAATCAATGACAAAGCTGCTTCCCGAACCCTTCCGGCCGAGCTCATGGGACCTTAGATCAGACAAAATATGAATGATAGTGAATGAGGGGAGAAATATTATCTTTTGGTCCCGTTTGAGTTGTGACATGAAATCCAAGTATGTCGTTAATGGATTTAAAATGTACATTTGAAGTTGAAGAATGTCATACTTCGAAATGACATACTGATCGAAATTAGGAGCAAGGACTTGAAGAAAAGTTCAAAGTGAAAAAGACAAAGAAAAAGAAAAAGCTCTGCCAAAGGGTGAAAAGACGAAAAAGTATTGAATGTTGAAAGGCTGGGGACGAACGAGAGAGACAATCAAGTGTGGCTAAAGACAGACACAATATGAGGTGACCAACAAAGGGAACAATTGCTGAAAGGATGTCAAACGGTGGGGGACGATGAAAGTGAGGCCGAGGAGTAAGTGGAGTGAAAATGAAAGTCAGAAAGACATAAAAGTACGAGGAAATTGATGAAGGCTTAACCAGGACAGAGCGGCAAAGCACAGAGTTGTGCTCGAAAGGTCAGCGCAAGAGGACGTTAGGGCGCCGGATGTTTGATTTGACCTAGCAGTTCCCATTTGCGTAGATGCAGTGCGCAAAGTGGGAGGGAAAAAGTTTGGAGCGCATTTTTGATGCCAACTTCGAATGTCTCTGAAATGTTCTTTCGGGTCGTTGGAGAGCACAAGCAGACTTACGCAATACAACGTTGCCCACGAGCAGCGCGGCCACTTGTCTGCATATCGACGGGGAGCGTGGCAGACCTAATTAGGTCTTGCTTGGTCAGGGCTTTGGTCGGCGGTCGGGACGAGCCGCGCGGCTCACACCGTGACTCCTGACGTGCACGGTGTCAGCCATCACCGCTGATACCGGATGAGGGCAAACAAATGACTGCCAGTAACGCCGGAAAGCCTTCGTAAGAATGTTAGAACATCCTGTTACATCAAAATGGCAAAGCAAAAACAAAAAAACTCAACGAAAATGTCTTCATCTCGTGTATGTCCAAATCAAATCATCATTTTTAAAGGTAATGTAAGATGAGTTGAAAATGATATTGAAGTATATATACTGGGTGGGATCGCATTCGCGGTGCCGGGGCTGAGTTTGCCAGTCGGGAAGCTGCGGACTCTTGGGTTGGCCCTCCGCCAGGGGGGTTGCGCCCTGGTGCTACCGTGGTCTTGTCGGGCCGAGCAAAAAAGAAAAAAGAGAAAAGAAAATAAATGATATTGAAATGTTTTGGGATGATAGTTTGTGGTGTATTTCGCTGGCGTCGGGCCAAAACCGCAAGTCACAACTTGTTCAATTTTTTTTTTTTCTTAAAAATAAAAAATTAAAAAAAAGTCAGTCCACATGTGTAGGTGTTATTTTTATCAATTACGGACCACGCTAAAGTATTAAAAATGTCTTTCTCTCTTTGATGTATAGTTAAGAGTTGAACAAACATGCCGTTGCGTCTCGACCCCGACGCCAGCGATTTACTGTTTCAAACTACTATTCTAGGCAGTTATAAACATTTGACCATAGGAGAAGTAAAATAATTGAATGGCGGCGCAATGGTGTGAGCGCTATTCATTTTCTCCAGCAGAAGACCTTTTTTGTCATCATACATATCAGCTCCGTAGATCAAATATCCTGTGACCTCCTTTGAGAGCAACGAAATGCGATTGCAAATGTTTTGAGTTCTTTCATATTGCAATAAGGTGCTTTGAAGCGCTACCGTTCCGTTATGATGGAGCGGCGGCGGCGCTCTCACGAAGCCGGCCCGATCGTGCCTACTGCTTTTACGTGGCAACGTTTAGTCTCAGTGAGCTGTGAGCGGCGCTTCAGCGTCAGCTCTCTTGCGAACGTCTCCTTAAAGATCCCATGTTTGTCCTTAGCTGGGAAGTCCGTGAACGAGCATGAATAATGGCGCCCCAAGCCCGCGGCTCACTTGAATGGAATGCGGCCTCGCTGTCAAAAGGGTCACGTTACACGCTTGCAAATTGTCGACTGACATGCCATTTATTTTGTACCTACGGTTACAACTATGTACAGTATTTCAGGAAGAAAAATGTGCCTTTCGAGGGAGCAGATGTGGAAAGTTTGAAAACGGAAATGTTATCAATCAATCATTTTATTTTTCACCGGGACTGCCAGTGGTGAGGCCGTCTAAAGCACCTCGCTTACAACGTGTGTGATCCGGCAAAAGTATGTAGTGATGGGAGGGCATGGGCGGGACCACCATTTTCACTGGGACTCTGCTTAAATCGACTGCGATTGGGCTCACGTCACAGCAAGAATGACGGAAGTACGAACCTCTCGTGAAAACGTGAAAAGTGCATCGAGTATTTGGAGTATACGGTGCATGCTGCATCTTCTGTCCAGACTTGGAGATAAGAATTCAAGCTAGCAAAGTCATTTCTATTATTGAATTCCCTCACCCAATAAGATTGATGAATCATAAAGAATAGGGTTGATAAGCAGTGCCGAGTCTTAACAATTCCCACCATTCCATTATGCAAATACTACGTATTGCGCATGACTTCAAAAGCATCAGAAATCTACTAATTAATATGCACTGTATTACAAAATCATCAATATACAAAATAACCAATCGTACAAAAGGACTTAGCAAAATAATGATGCTCTTTACAATCAATTCCAAGCTGTGAACTGTGTGAACTTTGAATTTGTCTTGAGAAAGCATAAAAGCTGTCTCGAGCATGGCCACACACTCGACAATAAGCTCAATGGACTGAACACAACCATCAGATTCTTCCCACCGCATCTTTTTGCTTCTTTTCTCTCCGTGTGTTTTGCCACTCGAGGCTCTCAAGATGAACACTCGCGATTGGCCCCACAATGGCGGCGAGTTGGGGCATAATTGCTCCCTCCTCCGAGCTACCGACTGCATGCGCGGCTAAGCCTGTCTAAGATCATCATTTCAATTTGCTCTTAGCAAGGTTGTCAACACTCCAGTGTTCCTGGGGGGCGCGCTTCGCTTCTGACCCGCCGACAAGTTGCTAATCCTGTTACGCCGCAAGAGATAACGTAACAAAAGGTTCATACGGTGAAGGAAAACAAGCTGAAGCTCAGCTCCCCGCCAACATCATCGCGGCATGACATGTTATTAGGAAAAACATGAGGAATCTGTTCAAGCTGCAGCGGGAGCACCAATTTAGCATTAGGTTCGACGATATAGATGTACGTACCGACAGACTTCGATGAACAATATTTGAGAGACATAAGGCTTTTGTGTACACAGAAAAAAAAAAAGTGAAGTCAGCTGGTAAAAAAGGGGAGCAAAAATATCAATGTTGCACATATTTTCCAATTCCGTGTGTATTTCTGCTCAGTCGAGTGCGTTATGTTTTGTACAAATTCCTACTAAAGGTTTGAAGGTAATACGAAAGATGGTTTGGACTTCCATACGTATGCTTGTTATGTTTATGTTGTCATGCGGCAGAAGCTGTAGAAGAAGAATGCATATGCCTCCGCTCAGTTCGATGTCACGCGCTGTGACAGATTGCTGCGTATGCACGTACGTTTGTTTGTGTCGTCCTGCGAGCGCGCTTGCAGACAGTAATGGGATTGGACAGATTATGCTCCAGCCATTGTTGTCATGTCCGTGTTTTACAAATGCCTCTGCCTCCTCGCATGAAGCTGTGACAGCCAATCTCTCATCTTTGTCACTTGTCCTTTTTTTAAACTTTCCCCAGGAAGTTTGATTTGATCCAGTTAAAGTCGTCTTTGCGGATCAACGAGCCATTTGTGGGAAGAATTTGATGATTTTCAACCAAAAATGACTTGCGTGTCGACTCCCGCATGACGTCATGCCACGAGAGCGACAATAAACACATGATGAAAAAAAAAGAATCATCTCTGTTGGCCGCTAAGCGACCGTCAAGATGTCCAAGCGGATCATTCGTCAAACAAACGGACTTGAATGACGTACGGTATGTGCGCTTTAAAGCTCAACATGGCTATTTGTCTGCCTATTTACAGCTCGAAACTAAACAAATACTGGATACATAAAATAAGATGCTGCTTACGGTTAGGAGAAATAGGAGGATGGATCTCTCATCCAATCCGATAGACCCTCCTCGCTGATGTCAATTCACGCAGAATGCTTACTTTCTGTTTACCGTTCTGGAGGACAAGAAAAAGAAGCTTTGTTATTATTCGGCCGTTCAAAAATGCTTGTCATTTTACACTTCATATCTTGCACTGACATTTTGCCTTGTTTTTTCCAATTCACACACGTCCTCGCCACACGCACGCACACGCACGCACGCACGCACAGACCGACACACACGCAGAGCTACTGGTAGCTCACTGTAGGTAACTGCAGCTTGCAGCGAGCATACGTGGCACATGCATGCTAAAAACAAACGGTAGCATGTATGCTAATATACGGAAGTACATGTGTTTTAAAATGCCAACTGGAGTAAAATAGTGACTTCAGCTGTACTTTATATTCATATATAATTCAACTATTTAACTCACGGTTCTCACGTTATTCGTTGCCATACACTTTAACAGGCGTTCACAATCCATTCACATTCCGCGGCGTAACTCGTCCGGCCAGTTTGTTTTGGTGGATCGCTCCAATGCTTCTCACAACTTTACTTGGAACGTTTTCTTGCTTCCTCCCTTTCCGAACCAAGAATTCATTGATGTGGAATTGTCTTGCGGCTGCTCTATTCCCGTGCACAACCGCGTAACTGATAGATTGCAGTTTAACTCTCGACTCGAAGTTGACGCCATCTACGGAGTCAGCTCTGCGGATAGCGCCCGGTCGCTACACGTCGCCAAATGGGTGGGGAAAAATGAAAAAGCGAAAATGAGAAATGCTTGGCCCAAAACCGAAACGCCGAAAATAAATGATGCCCATTTTTCATTGCATTTATTATAATTCATTACAATTATAAAATGAATATCAAATATTTAGGCCTATTTAGCACGGGCATTTCAACAAAGCACAATATCAATTGAAATGCGTCCACACCACAGACATCAGAGACATGTTGGCGAATGGTCAATTAAACACCGAACGCAGGGTGAGCAACTGAGCATTTTCCGGCGGTGCAATTTCCCTTTATAGTCAATGCACAGTACTTTGCACCGGCGGGCACGGGTGCGTGCGGTGCGGCATGGTGCGGATGACGCATTCACATCAAATTAAATACATTTCTTCGCACCAGCTTTGGGAACGGACTGCAAAGTCACACGGCGTCCTGTACAGATCTGTAGTCACCCGGAGATAGTGGTAAGTGTTGACTTCTTTAAAACTGGTGATAGCAATAGTGCGAACATTAGCTCAAGTATTTAGCACGGCCACCAGAATGCAAGTGAAAAAGTGGAAGCGCTCGAGGGGCTTTCATCAAAGAAAAAAAGGAAGGTAGGTATTGCTTGATTCATCCTTTTTTGGCCATATTCTTTCGGCTCAAATTTTTTTCCGGCCAAATATGCATATTTTTGCCATTTTCGGACGGAAATGAAAGCAGCGTGGGAATCAGCATCACAAGCCTAGCAAATTCGTCCCATCACTTCGTTTATCGTAACAGGTAGCACTTTGCGGCGCGAGCGAAACCGCCTGTGTCGTTATGCTCCTGATCACGTCAGCTTTGCATTTCTGGTGCCTTTCTTTTTTCCCGATTCGTCATCGTGTTCGCCTGCTCGTTATCTCATTATCCCATCAGTCAGTCAGTCGTCACTCAGCATCTGTTTCCCTCACACACACAGACGTCTGCGAGTCAGCACCATTAGATGGCGAGTCCGTCACTGGCTTGCCGCCTGACGCTTGTCTGATTCATCCTTGCCAGTCGCAATCCATCAGCATAATCCGCCGATTGTTCGCGATGCAATGTGGCATGTTTTGTGAGGGCTAATGCGGCCCAAGGAGCATCGAAAGGCAACGTACTGACTTGACACGAACATGGATAACGACGTTACGCACTCCCAGTTCTCATTAACTGGCTCAAAGGATGGCGTCAAAGCAGGTCATTATGTGACAAAATCATATCAAAGAAGCCTGGTGTGTGTTTTTGTTGATATATATATCGCAAACTCAACCGCCACAACAATACTGATGTGTCAAAAATTCTGATTTATCAAATACAATTGTGTATTTATAACAACCACAAAGCTTTGCTTTATGCGAACGTCCGCTAGGCTAATGCTAACACTAGGGCTGGGCAATTAATTGAAATGTAATTGTGATTTCATTTTGGCTTCTCTGGATCATAAAAAAAAACATTATAATCAAAGAAAAATTATTAATGAGCCAGGATGTGTTTTTAAAATACTCATACCAGCAATTACTGTAAAATCCCAATGAGGGGCTAATAGAAATTTAGCATTAAGTTCCAGGAGTGATAGTCTTTCAAATAACAAATAGACACACACAAACGTTGCAACTCGTGGTGTAACAGTTCAGAGAAGCCACAGTTCAGTGGGCTACCGTACCTGGGTTTTAGTCCAAAAAGCGGAATTCTCGTTTTCTTTTCATTCATTTTTAGCAGACAGTAGTGCTAATAACAGTTGGTCCAAAATAGTGTCATTTAGAACTTTTGGACTGTACCTGAGAGAACTTGGTATAAGATGACCACAAAAAAGTACTTAAGGCTCAACCTTAAATTCAACTGTGAATTAAATTCAATTCTATGAAACCGTAGCAGCGCAAACGGACAAAATGGCTTCTTTCCCCAACATTTTGCTTGTGGTGGGTGGCTAGCTTCACGCAGGTTAGCATCTGCAGCTGTTGTGGCACCTGGTCCACAACAGCTGTCTATTGTAAAAGTATGGCATTTGCACACTAAAAGTGGCAGAAACTTTTGTATGCTGCCAAAATGAATGAAGTTATACTGCCCCTGGTGGCCAAAACAAACGCAGCAAAGACTGATTAATGGCTCTTTTTTCTTTCAATTTGGTTCAATGGGGAAAGATGAACGGAGCCTTCCTGTGTCTCTGTTGCAAGCTGCTGATGACACTCTAAGAAATGTGTGCTTTCTATCAACGACGGTGCGTGTGGTCTCGGTTGGTAGGTAGGCAACGGCATGCGTGTCGTCATGTCACGGGCCAGTGATCTGCCATAGGTGTCATCAAAATCGAAAATACGACGGCCGCCTCCTTGTTTCCCGTCAGCTGAACAGACAATCGAGCTGTCCGTCATCCTTCTTTCTGCCTCACCTGAGATAACACGTGAACTTCTCAAGTTCTGTCTCACAAGAGGACCGACCGCCGTGATTATTTCGACGCAGAGAGGCAGTGGCGAGCTGCGGACCTCAAGACGCGGCGTGTCGGAAGGAATGAAAGATGGAATCAGTTTGGCGCAGGCAGGCTGGTAAAAATAAGAAAAGAATAGATGGCGCAAGACGCATTGTCACAATGTGCTTTTTCCTCTTGGAGAGTCACAACCTCTCCATTTGCAATAAAATGCAATATGGCAGCCTATTACAATATACAGCTAGGCTGCATATTGCACAGGAATAATTTATGAGGCTTGAAAGCTTATACTGGCATAAAATGTGATTTAAATATCCACATTATGACTCATTATTGGACTTGGTTACAGAAAGCAACAGCACTGCTACATGCTGGGGCAGCCAGCTAATTATCCATACGCTGGTTACTTGAAAAAAGCAACACAGCAAGCTGTGAATTAAGTACATGGGAGGTAATGACCACCCACCACTTTCCACCGAGTCTGCACTTCAGATTTATAATACAAAGAAGTCGGATTTCCACATTCATTTGTATTTGTGTCATCATCATGACAGCGCTGATGACCACTTATTATAGTAGAACGAACTGACAGAATACTGTAAATCCCCAAAAACTAGATGAAGATATTTCTGTAGAAATTGTATATGAATGCTGAATGAAAGAGTGAAACGTGTGAAATGATATCAAGTGAGGTGGAATGTTGTTGAATGGTGTTGGATGATTTGGAATGTTATAGAAGGACGGCTAACAAACGGCAACGGAACCGACACACTATTGTCATCCGTGTCCTTAAAGCAAAACACCATTTATTAAAAATTGACCAGCTATTCAGTGAAATGGAAATGTCAACTCTTCCCTGAAAAAAAGTGTCAATTTATGTTGAGTGATTATGACTTTAAAGTACTTTTTAGGGATTATTTTTGCATTAGGCACAGTAGCTGCCATTTTTGGACAGTCATGTGATCATCGTGACGTATCACATGGCTTTCAATGACTACAAAAACACTCACAAGGAGGCTTTCATACTTCATAAACTAAAATTGTTTGGCTCGGCGGCGCAAAAATCTCGCTGGTTTCCAAACCCGGAAATGAAGGCGTCCCCGGGCCAGGACCAGGTTGTGTGAACGCTGCGGGGCAGACAGAGGCGGTGGCGGCGGCGGTCGGTCTCTCAGCCGAGCCGCCGCCGGCACCCGCTCGCCGCCCGTCACTACCGCTGTGCCGATATTTATCCGTGATTGTGCTTTTGTGCTCAAGTATCTCACAAACGTTTACTGCGCTTTGCTGCCTTTAGCAGCCTATGCTTAGGTGAACAAAATAAATAATACACAGCGAGTTGTTGTGGTGAGCCAAACTGCCTCCTTTGCAAACATTTCTTGCCTGTGATTGTGAGAATGCGGAACACTGCCTCTCTTATTCTTCACCGGGAAACCAAACAATAGCCGTGAAGAAAAATGAATGCCACATAGTTGGGTGAAATTGAAGGTTTTCTTCAAGAGCTCAGGATGGAGCGGAAAAAAACGTGACTTATGTATGTGTGACTCATGAGCGACGGATGGCGAAGGCAGCCTTGTGCTTTGTGCGTCTGACGTCTCAATGCACAAGAAAAGGTGTTGTACATTATTAGGAGAACACGCAGAAACGTAGACGTCAAATGTGTCGTGGTTGGAAAAAACAAATGTGTCGTTTTGACGCGGGTTTTTCAGTAACTTTGAAAGCAATAACTCCAGCTGCAAAAGTAAAACAATTATAATAATTGTGCTTTTGGTAATGGATGGACTTTAAATTGCCTGCTATTAAAAAGGTCCAGCTAATTGAATATGACAATTCAGGATGCTTAAAAAAGGCAACTTTTAGAACTATCACTCTAACTGTTCTAAACCTTCTCCAATCTGACTTTGATTTTGTCCCCTACAAAACTCCTAACTTTCAAACTCCATCAGCATTGACAAATTCATTATATGGCCAAAGCAACAGCTCTTTTTAACTTTGCAAACAGGCTTTTAAGCCCACTCAGCATCATTCTTTATTTGTTTATCTCCTTCTCCACAGAAGGCAGGCTGACACGGATCCAGACCCCCCAAAATAGAGCTGCTCTCATCCCACTCCGATTACACACGGTGGTGTCTGCTGCCAAAAAGCTCCCGCGCGCGCGCACGCACACACGTTGGGAGGAACATTTAGTATGAATGTTATGTACATCCAATAAAAGGAAATAATTGCAAATAGAGTGCAACAGAGGAACTCCTGGGGGAACAACTTTTTCAGGAGATCATTAATGTTAATTAGGTGATTCAGTCAACCAATTATTCCATTGAATCATATCAAAATGTATCATTCGACACAACGCAATACACACAAAGTGCATTTGAGGTGCAAGTATTTTATTTTGTCAGTGACACCAGAGGTGGCAAATCCAAGTCCAGAGAGTAAAAAACCCTGCTACAGTTTGGCTTTAGCCCCAGGTGCTAGCTAGCTAGCATCCTAGCTAGCTCCCATTGTCCTCGTTTACCTGCTAGTAACATCAGGGGTTAAAACCAAACTGTGGCAGGGTTTTTACTTTCAGGTGCTAGCTAGCTAGCTCCCGAGATAGCTCCTATGGTGCTTGTTACCTGCTAGGGAGCTAGGTAGCATCAGGTGTTATAGCCAAAGCAGGGAGCACCATGGGAGCTATCTAGGGAGCTAACTAGCTAGCACCTGAAAGTAAAAACCCTGCCACAGTTTGGCTTTAACCCCTGATGCTACCTAGCTAGCTAGCTTTAACCCCTGATGCTGATAGCTAGCTAGCATCAGGGTTTTTAATTTCAGGTGCTAGCTGGCTAGCTCCCTAGCTAGCTCCCATGGTTCTCGTTTTGCTCGGGAGCTAGCACCCTAGCTAGCTCCTATGGTGCTCGTTTCCCTGCTAGGGAGCTAGCTAGCTAGCATCAGGGGCTAAAACTAAACTGTGGCAGGATTTTTACATTCTGGACCTGGATTTGCCACCTCTGTCACCCTCTTCATGTTGTATATTGTCATATTTAAGACTTTGAGTGTGTGCAACTTGAAAAGACGGGTCTAGACTGGTGAGTGACGTGGACGTCATTAGTGTGTAGCTTGTAGTTGTGATTTTGCGTCAACCTATTTTGTAATCGAGTTATTCGATTCATAGTTTTGGCCCAATTCTGGACGAAATGTGATTTTTTTTTAAAGCCTTGCGCAACCCTCCAGGCAAATTCCAGGCTGTTTTTATTATATCTTATTTACAAGAGATTTTGGTCCCGTAAATGATGCCGGGAGTACAAAAAAAGCTTCAGCCATCATTTGTGCCGCACGAGGTCAACGGAGGTTAATACACGGCCATTACGGGACATTATGCACCATGGCAGTTTGGCGGCACAATCACGTGAACAATTGTGTTTGCCTCCTGGCATCTTTGATGCTCGCATCATCCTAAATGTGGGTCAAACATCCAGCGGACATAAGTGGAGTGATGTCTAATGACCTCGTCTTCATTCGAATATTGTAATTTGAGCTCCCGGCAATATACAGTAGGCACATAAGCAATCTTTATAATGTGTTGTAGATTTCTCAAAATGTGACTGCCAATGAATGTTATTGGACAATTTTTGTGTGTGATTGGCTATTAGCATAAACAGTAAGGAAATAAAGAGGTTTATTAGCCTGATTATTAAAAAAAAACAAAATAATCTTTTGCAAAAGGACAAAGCGGCATCACAGATCTCATCAATCCCATTTAGGCTTTAGTAAAACCGAGGAGTTGAGTCCATTATTAATCAGCATGAAGGCAGATCTGTATTTAATTCATAATCTGCCTCAGAGCGAGCATGTAGCTCCGCGGTCGGTCCGGTTCACTTTCATGTGGCGCTAATGAAGGAAAAACGCATAAATATCCAAATTGTGCTTTGGATGTGCTTCAGGACAAGTTGAGCAACATGCTAGAAGAAAAGAGCCGTGTTATGCGAGCGCTCCTCTTGCGTATGCAAAGTGACACATAAAGCATCTTATGCTTCCACGGTGTCTCACAGACAGACATGACACTGACTGCTCACGTGTGGCGTACCATCTGTGTCGTGAACAAGGAGTGTTTGCGTTGCGCAGGCCCCCCCGAGGGTTGGCTTCTCATGTCCTCACGTACGCTCTTATGTTCGACATCTTTTTTGGTGCCGACATGAATGCTACTCATACTCCATGTGCCTGAAGTGTATTTGCGCAGTCCCGCGTGTGCGTGTAATTGTGGTTGATACCTGTGGCAAGCGTGTTTCGGCACTGTGTATTCAAGTGAAGTGCTGTGCCTGTAAAGGGCTCTATAGCGAGCGAGTGTGAATAAAGAAGCAACATTTCCTAAGATGTTGCGTCATGTCGTCCGTTCAGGATCAATTTCAAACCAGGTAAACAACGGAGGACATTTAATCGATTTTTTTCTGGCTATTTTCTTTCAGCAAGTCCAGCAGAGACTGGAAACAATACATGATACCAGAATTAATTGACAATTGGCGCTTTTCACAGCAGCCATACGTCACCGCCAGCATTTTGGATGCCATTATTGATGACTACGTTGCACTGAAGTGGGATAGGATGGAGATGGAGCAGGGGCCAGAAAGAAGTTGACGCCTGTGTTTGAAAATAAGCAGCCTTTTGGGATGCAGCTCGAGGAAACGCAGCCAAAATACTTTGGCGGCCCGTTCAGGTCTATTGATACCACATGAGACTCCTTGGGCTGCTATAAATATGCAAAGTAAACACATTTGATGAGCGGCATTTAAAAGTAGTGCCGCGGCGGCAATTTGTTCGGAAAGCGTGAACTCAACTGACCCCTTCTTGCAACATCGCATCAATTTCAGATGAAAACTGGGATGAAATTAAAAGTTCCGACAACTCTCCTGACTCATCTCGCTTCCTGTTTGATGTTGATGACTTACAGGAAGTTACATGCGCTCGGCGGGCACCAGTTCTTGCCGGTCATGCAAAGGGCAGCTGTGAAAAGGTGATAATCAATAAATCAATTTATTGCACGATAATTAAAAATGAGCTTGATAAGTTTGCTGGAGCAGTCGGTTTGATTTTTGTCAGCAGCTGTGATCACATATTTGTTATCGTGACAGGCACAACCACATATTTTGATTGGGACTTTTTTTCTGTCTACCGGTTTCATTTTAGTTAGCGATTTGGGAAATTCATTTAATTGTGTGCTCTTTGCAAAATTACTTTTATGACAAAATTGAAAAAAAATAATAATTGCCAAAAGAAATTTGGCATAATTGGGATATATAGGTCTTTTTTTTATATATATATATTTGTCATTGTTTTTTGGGAAATTTTATGTATAAGTAAATTGTATTGGCACTTGGTATCGGTATGGGTGAGTACTGAAAATGTAATTACTGGCAGTAAAGCACTTAACGTTTTTGCTCTGGCACCATCTTGTGGCTTCCTGGTGCCAATGAACCCTGTGAGTTGAGGAGCTCCGATGAGACAAAAGGAGTGCTTTGCGGCCAATTGATGACATTTGGATGCCAAGGAAAAATTTGGATTTGATTTGATGAGCTCAAATCAAAGAATTGAGTTGTGGAGCTTCATTTAGACAAAAGTAGTGGTTTGGTACAAGGAACTCTGTTGAAGTTAGTTGAGGAGCTTCATGTTGACTACTTTTCTATATTCAATTATAAACCTTTTGAAGCAGAGCATCAGTTGGTCTCCAACACTGTACAGGTTGCGCAGGAGATGTCCATAATATTGTGACCGGCCATTTTTGTACAGTCTATCCAGTTTCGGTGCACCATATGTAAAATATTTTCCCCCAGAGAGCTGTCAAAAAGAGATGAATGGCTAAGCTATACGAGCTAAGGATCCATCGATGGCGCGTAAAAAAAGAAAAGAAAAGCAGTTTTTCAGGAATCCTAGGTCGGAAATAGAAGTCTGATCATCCCTAATGCCTCTCGGCCACTCTGGACACCCTCCCCAGACAATAGTTGACCCTTTTCAAGCACACCGCCGATGAATTCTCCGTCTGCTGAATCTCCAGCGGAGTAGGAGCGGACAGTCTCCCAGATGGACACGCGCTGGCTCCTGCTGAGGTGTTCTTGTCGTACCCACCTGAGCACTTCACGACGACAGAGTAAGTGGTCAAAGGAAGTGGATGCTCCCACGAGACAGGTGAAACGTGACATTAAATTTGCATTAACGCTCTCAGATCTGGATGACTTTACAGAAGATAAAGAGACAAGCTTCTTTTCAGGATCTAAGTCCACTTGGCTCTTTTTCAACAGTCTGGGACGGATTTACAGCATCACACAGTCCAGCGTGCAGACGCTCACGACAACTAATGCGTCGTGGTGATGATCGGAACAAACATGCAAGGCTGAAACAATTCAACACAAATCATTCTGTTACAAAAAGATCGCACCAACGATAAACAAATAGCAACAAAATAAATCCATAATAAGGACGTTCATACACGAGCTACAACGTATTCAAACCGCAAACTGGATACCGGGGCCTGACGGATTTCAGGGAGAATAAAATTCCGAAAACTGCTTAATCAGCCAATTCATTATAAAGAACGATTAATAAAAAAATAATTTGGGCCCACAACAATAAAGATACTAATTACTGTCAGAACATTTGACTGCTTTGACCCTTAGCATTAAAAAGATCATTAAAAAATAAAGCTAATATCGGCCGGCTGATTAATTAGTCGGGCCATCAAGTCGACACTCTTAATTGCTGACACCCGCGTCACACACCAGGCCAGGCGCCACCTTTTAAAGCCACACACACTTAAGGTCACATTTTGTTGTTTGAAATGTATTTTCATCCAATAAAAAATCAACTGGACAATCGGTAGAACAATCAATTCTCAACATATTTGCTAGCATATACATCCTAACTTCAGGTTCATTTCTAATGGCCGCAATGGACTGGTGAGTGTGTATATTTAAGTATTTACACGTCTATAATAGCAACACAAATATATGATAAGCTTTCTAAGTTATGCATCACACGTTCATGAACGCATATTGCAGCATATACGCTTGATTTATGACACGCTCGTCCCAAAATATGAGAACGTATTCCAAAACGGCGGGAACCTGTGAGGGAAACGGTAAAAGCAGGGGGGGGGGGGGGCAGCCTTCGTGATGTAATCCAACGGTGTCAATGCTTTCAGATGGGAAAAAACAGTAAATGTCTGCAGTGTCTCATGGGCTGGGACGTCACCTTTCAGAGGCAATAATGGTCCCACAGCACCATCTGTTGATCACTAGGAGAAACAAAATGCTTCTGCTTTTGGCTTTAAAAAAATATATATACTATATACATACACTATAATATGTGGAGCTACTTTTGTCATTTTTAGGAGTAGTAGGATTCACGTGCTTACATAAGGCTGTCAAATTCAAAGCGTGTGACAAATTTTGCCCAGTTCAAAGCAACAAGGGAGACAATTAGCGAGAATGTGACAAATGCACTTCTACCTGGAGTCTTGAGTTTTTCTCTGTATTAGCAGTTGGTGACATTTTCCTTCTCGCACAGAAAAAGCACTCGCCAATCGATGCGCACCCAGTGATCAAGGAGCCATTAAGCATCGGAGATTAGACGCAGACGTGGTAACATTTGTGAAATGATCGATTGGAGCAAAGTAGCGTCACCGTCCCTCGGAGCGGCTAAAACTAAACAAAAATGGAAAGAGCTGAAAGAAATCAATGTTTATGTCAGCCAAGGGATGGCGCATACAAACGCTTGTAAAAAGGGAAAGTCGCTTTATCATAATACAATGATGAAGCGTTTTACCACCTGCTGATCGGCACGCTCACAATAATCCTCAATGAATGACACCATCATTACAATAAAAGGTCATCATTAATCCGTCTTCCTTTACAGTCGGAAGAGTCAAGTTTGCTTCTGATGGAAATCAAATCGAAGGTGCTTTTTCGGCAGCCTGATAACAATGAACCGACTCGACAATAAGCGAACAATACCAAACTTTTTGGAGTGAGAACTAATGGAGGAAGTTGTGATTTGGAAAGTTGATGTTTTTTTTATTGAATCGATTTTAAACATGCATGTTTAAGCATGTCGTTTACTGGCTGGGACACTGCAATGAGTTCAGTGCTTAATATTTGGCTGAATGCGTGCGCTTTACTGGGAGTCGGGACCGAGGAGGGACAGCGGGACGTGAGGAAGAGACAGGTAGGCTCTTTCTTCACTGAGGCTGCAAGGGACCGGAAGCAGCTTCTAGAATCGATACTAAAGTGAGTCTTGGTATCATATTGATACCAAAGAGCTCGTATCGATCCTTTCCATTGATTGATTTGGGCTTCTCGTGGGTTCCTCCCTTTGCCCTGCGCCGGCGATACTGGCACCAGTATTTACTTGGTATTGATCAATATCAAAATGTGCAGTAGGCTATCGCACAGCTCCACCGCTAGCTAGCTTACCATCCGTCTGTTCCCCCGGTTTCGAAAAATGAACAAAATGAATGTGTTCAATGTGCTCTTACGAGCTCTCTTTTCTGTTGGGAACGCGCGTGTGAAGCTTGAACGGAGATTACAAGCAAACTCTTCCGTCCGTCGAGCTGCAGCTTTGCAGGGGTGTTTTTTTGTCCGTTTTTTGCCTCTTAACTCCAGTAGGCAGTTAAACATGGCTCAAAAGGCAGCTGTCATTTTGTCACTTGAATACTTTCAAACGTGTTAAACGATGCCTGCAACTGCAAGCTTCCAGGTGAACATTTTCAAGAGTTTGATTGTGGATGACATCATAGGAATCTGACCGTGTGATGACATCACCGCCGGGGTCACCTTTTCCCCATTCACACACTCAGCATCACGAGCTTTACAATCGTTATCGATCACCCCACTGACAAGGAAACATGAATTAGCATGTACTTACGCAACACGGCGAAGGCGCACGTATCCCCATGAGGAAACGTCACGTAACGACGTTCAGCACTCGCAAGGGAAAAAGCGGTCCTGAGGGGGACGCGCGCTGACGTATAATCGGCGACAGCCTTCAAATCTGGACTTCTATTGAATTTCGATTCCTTCCTTATTAAGACAGTGGAGGCAAAGCCGCTCGGATATCCACAGCCAGTCATCCGCTTTGATTGGCTTTCCTCCTAACAGGAGCTTCACTCGCGCTCGTTCCTTTTCTCGGTTACTTTACAACACACTCCAACATTCCAAATGAGAGGAACCAAAAGCCCAAACCATGTACGGGACTTTTGGGGCAGAGGCCGATACTGAAATTGGGGGCGAGAAAATGTCATAAGAACATTGCACAAGACGTGCTGTATGGGGAAAATTCTTTAAAAGGACAAAATATGATTCAACATGAAGCAGAACACTACTAAATTAAAATGAGGAACTTATGTCACCAAAGGGACAAGGCAAGCTATGCTGTATAATCTTCTTACATTAGAGAAGAGAGAACATGGGAATTAACAGTCGTTTATTTGAAAAATACATTTACACAATTTTAAACGTTTGCATAATAGTCTTACATTAGATGATGGTTGCCATGGGAATTAACAGTTGCCTAGATCTTTGTTAATATATATTAACAGACCGCCTAAAATATTATTGTCGTGGGACACAAAAGAGTAGCGTTATTTTGCTTGCAAAGTCACAGCTGACCAAAAATTCCTCGGTCGGGCTGTACTGTCGAGCGCTGTACATTTCATGTCCCTCCCCTTCGTTTGTCCTGCGGATTGCGCCCGATGTGCCTAATGAAGCGGTACCGGTACAAATGTAAAGAAAACACCGCATGTGTTTAAAGGGAAGCACAAGCGTCATCCATTTGCATGCACTCTAACACCACTTATGGCCACAGATGGCGTTGTTATTAAGTCAGTCTGCCACTGCACAAATGACAACAAACACACGGCGAATAAAGTATAATGGTGCATGTGAGCAGTGAAATAAAGGACAGTGAATGACTCTTGATTGTTTATACCAACGTAACGTTTGCGCAAAGTGCTTATTAGAAAGCCGTTTAAGAGGGCGAAGATGATGAAGAGTTCATCTTGAATTATGCCGGCAAACAGCATTTCAGATCGCAAATATATATATATAACTTTTTAGGAATAGTATTTTTTAACTCTAAACTATTAGAACACTTGGGCTTCACTGTCCTCTGACCTTTCCCGCAAGCAAGTTTCCTTCTCACTTAACGTCTTTACTGTCACCCGTGATCCTTTCCTGCCATTATGCTGGCATTTACCTGTCAGCTGCGTCCATTAGGGGCCGACCTGACCTCTATTGGGCGTGAGGAGGTCACTGCGGTCAACACTGACCAGCGTGTAGCGTGTACGTGACAACAACGTCAAAGCTCCACACGCGTTAAGGAGAAATATGAAGTGAGACCGCAACACTGCAACCGAACATTGCAAGCACTCAACGTGTCAAAACTGCATCGAGAGCTCATGCTGACCCACAGACACGTTATTGTTTATTCGCTATTACTATAATGAATTGAAATTCCATCAGTCCATTCAAGCCCCGAATAAAGCATTAACAAAAACAATGTCATGTGTTTTTAAACAAGAAATATAGCCTCTATGCTATTGGACATGATAAAAATATGCAGTAATATAATTAAAAGAAGGTGAAGAGTGGAACAGTTTGTGCATCACGATAAATTCATTGTGCGGCTTCTTCTGTTGTGCATGGGTTGGCCAAAAGGGGGCAGTATAATTTGCAAAAGAGACAAATTCTCAGTAAGCTGCGCTAATATTTAATCACAAATAAATAATAACTGTTTATGTTCATATTTCCATCCGCCGCTACGTCGATGCTAGTATTGTTAGCCCAGCTATGGTGTTTGAGTGTTAGCAGAAAGCTACGGACAAGGTTACGTGGTTATTCTGAATACCTTTATAAATCGTGTCATTTATTTTATGCTTCTTAATTAATTTTTGTTACCCCAAACCATGGAGAAGAAAATATTTTGCGCTCCCTCAAACCTCTGCCTCGTTTGTCTATAAAACTACTGTAAGTACACAGGAGCAAATACTCCTTGAGCATTCTCTGACGAGAGCGCCACTGCCACCTACTGTCGTGGTTGTACAATTACACTTTATTCCAGTACGACAAGGTCAAACTGCTGCTTGTTGCGAAGTTCGCGACGACCATCTCCATTTCTTGTTTGCAGCAAATACAAGTCAAGTGGCGGCTCGTATGGTTCCACTCTACCGTACACTTTGCTGTATTTTCAACAATAAATACATATTTAAAGTATGCAGATATTGTCCAATTTAGATTTAAAGAGAACAACTGATCGTAAATCCTGTTCGAGTGAAGAAAAACGGCAATTTCCGTACTCAAATGAAAAGCAGAAATCCATGAAGCAAGAAACCTGAAAAAGGACACGTTGCCTTCGCTGTCGTGGGCCACATCAAATGCGGGCTTGACACGCGTGCAAAACGCAACACGTCCTGTCTACCTTTTCAAAGATAATGCCCTGCTGTGGAAAACGAAATAAAAACTCTTTTGTTGTGGTTGCAGCTTGCCTGGCATCATACGGAGAGATGTTAGGTTGGTTGGGGGCTTTTAAAAAAGTGCATTCTGACAAAAGATACGCATCGCCTCATTTGTTTCATCAAAACAAGACATTTGCAAACATCTGCTTTGACTTTGGAAAACAGTGATGTACATTTTTTTTTTAATATTTCCTGATATTTTATGGACCAAACCAGTAAATGAATCACGCTATTATTTTTTTTTTGGGGGGGGGGGGGTTGCTTTACAATCTTCATCGTTAAAATATTGAACGCATAAATCTAACATACCCGTGAACGCTTGCAAAATGCGGCAAGTATGCTGCTGGTATTTTATTGTAAAAAGTGAAAATACAGCAATAAACTGTAATTAGGTGAATTCTGGAATAACAGTAATTTACGGTTAAATTGATAACAGCTGGGAACTGTAAAAGAAGAGTAACAAGCTGAAAAGTGAAACATCTAAATATTGTAAAGTCCTTCAAATTGAAACGGGATTGACAGGCGACCAGTCTCAAATATACCCCCTCATCAGGGCAAGTTACTGTAAAGGAGAGAAAAAGGATGGATGGAAGCTGGCAGTTCTACTTTTTCTGGCATGAGTGAGTAATACCTCATCATCATCATCATCATCATCATCATCATCATCTTCGCCTCTGATCCAAATCAAAGCATCTTTTGCGCTCCATCTCCAACTCACATCAGTGTGCGTTTCTCCCTATTTTTATTTTTTTTTTATCATCACTTCCATCCCCCTTCTTCTCTTCCTCCTCCTCCTCCTCCTCAATCAGGATGAAGGTTTGAGAAGGTCAGAGGAAGATAAGTGCAATTCGTATCCGTCTGGCATCTCGCTGGCCCGCAGATTGCTTGTGCCCGCAGTCACCCAGCGGACAATTCACCTCTCACCCTCGCTTTTGTCTTCAATCTGCCTTTCAAAAAAGGTCCATTTCAATCCCATTTGGAGTGTAATCCGACAACTGCGAGATCAAATGGACCTTCAACTGATGTTTGACAAAACATTCCAAATGTATGCCATGAGACGGGGAAATGAATATGCAGTGAGTAAATAAATGTTTGAAAATGAGATTAAATGTATTGCACTTAAAACTTAAATACAACTGATCTGAATTCAAACAAAAAAAGTACTGTACTGATTTAAAAAGGGGAGGGGGGGTTGTCTGATACCACTAGAGGGAGCTCACACTTTGAGAATACCTCGTCATGTTTCCAGAATCTGTGGAGCCCTAAAACAGACTCATCGTGTGCACATGCTGTTTCCATGGCAACTTAAGGCTGCAACACACATCAATGAAAGGACGGGTAGAACCGGCAGGAACAATAGTTTAAGATTTTGGAAGGGCAGTGGAGATTTTGCAGAACCAACCGCTCAATTTGTTTACCTAAAAATTCGAATCAAAAAGATTCAATGCAAGCGCTTCCAAGTTAAATACAACTATACGGCAGGGGTGCCAACCTTTTGTGAGCCAAGATGTCCGCTTTTCAAGTGGCCAAGATCTCCGACTTCAAACATCAACATGGCAAACTCACACCCATCTTTTCCATCCTGCTGCCACAAACTCTTCTCATCTCACATTTGCCATTTTCAACAATAACCATAAGCAACCTTCATATGAAAGAAAGTGGAGGGAGAAAAAGCGGAAAGAAGACAAGTCCATGACTTCCTACCTTGGTGGGAAGCGGACGTTGGGAGGAGGCAGCTCGCTTCTCCTCATCAGGAGTATTGGACGGTGCTGCTTGCAAGGCAACAAGGTGCTCGCTCGGCAGTCATCGAGGCGTCGAAGAGACGCACTTTTCCAAATATCTTCACCTGCTGCTAAGCTATTCCGCCATGGCGCCACATCCCGATCCATAGGAGTCCAATTGGAGGGAAAAGCTCTCGCACGCACACACCTGTCAATATCCTTCCTCGGGTGCTCCTGTCCATCCACGGCCATTTCTTCACCTCGCCTTGTCGTGCACTTCGTTAATGGCCTTTCAAATCTCCGATGGATTTTGGAAGGAGAATCTAAAAGGCTGCTTATCTCCCCGCTTCGGAATGGCTTCTTGTGTTGAGCAAGAACACGTAAGTGACGCCAATCGTTGCGGCTTTCGCCTTGGCTTGGGTGGAAATTGCCGGCTTTCAAATCCCGCACTTTTTTCTCGTAGCTCGCGACCGTGAAGAGTTTGAAAGTGCCGCTCCACATTTCCTTTCTTGGCCAACGGCGCGGTTCCCTTGCAGATGAAACCGACGGGGTTTGAATGACGATAAACACAACGATCATCTTCCTCCCACTCTGGGTGAAAATCGTACGTTTCGGCTGGTTTTTCCGCCATTTTAGGGCGTCCTGTCAGTGCTCTGTTGCGCGCTGCAACTGCTAGCTGCTAGCTGCTAGCTGCTAATTACTGCTAACCGCTACCCACTTCCGCCATGCACGCCCTTGGGGCAAAGGTGACATCATTTTTTTTTTCTTACTCTTAATACTTTTTGGAGTGAATGTGTAATATGGTGCCCAGGGGCAGTTATTACAAAAAATAAAATAAATAATAAAAATAGTAATAAAGTAATAATAATAAATAATCTCTCTCCCCTCCACCCCCCACCCCCACCTGAGGTCAATTTGCGAACAGTCCGATGGCTACGAATCGATCGCGGTAGACTGCATGTGCACTCCTGCTTACTGGATAAAAAAATAAATAAAAAGGTTTAAACCACAACGCCATTATGCAGTTTGAAAATTCAATTCATGTACAGTGCTACCAATGTTAACTATACTCTATAAAGAGAATTGTTGAAATTAATTTAAGATTACAATTTGAATTGTAAAATAAAAATAAAAAAATACTTTTCAGTAACACACGATTTAATTAAATGAATCCAAAGTGAATATATTATGTCTAATTAATTATGAGTTCATTAAACTTAATACCCTATATATGCACTTCATTGAATTGAATTAAATGAATTAAGTTAATTCTGGATTAATTTAATTTAATTGATCCAAAATGAATATATTAAGTTTAAATGATTATGAGTTCCTTAAACTTAATATATTCACTTGTATTAAATTAATCCAAAGTAATTATATTCAGTTTAATTCAATTTAATATATTCACTTAGGATGAACTGAATTCAATTGTGTGTTACCAATTGAAGCCATTTTTTAAAAGTTGGTCAACAATTCAATTTGCAATCTTAAGGAATAAAAATTGGAAATCGGAATAAAAGAATGTTTCCCCATAACGGCCTTTGTAGGCTCAGTTGTCGGACTATCATGGCATAAACCTCACACATTATCGATACTTTAACCTTAACGGTTACATCTTCTTTTCCTCCACCTGTTGATTCGGTGATGTCATTATCCAAAATAGATGCCGCACTTCGCTTGGGCCGCATTTGCCGCACGCACGGTCGTTAAGCCGTCGCGCATTACACAAATAAGCATTCTCCCTTGTGAATTGCACCAAACAAATGAGTTGAAATAAGGCCGTTTAGCTTTAAGTGCAGCACTCCATCACTTTCCAGCGCGCAATCATTAGCGCGTTCCCGCCACGCACAAGTGGCCGGCTCGCTGAATTATGCATGTTTGTTTGTTGCTTTCATTACGCCAGCAGGCGGAACCGCGGCGGATTTCCGAGCGGCGTTATTATGTGGCGCTTCCTCATACTTTGCGCTTGGAGGGATGACGAGCACTTCGGGGGCCTCGTGAGCTCTTTTGGCGCGCATCGCTGAAACCAGCTTCCTTTTCTTATTTCTGCCCGGCGAGCCGTCGATTCTGCTTATGTGCCGTTTGGGATGCAGCAGCATTCAACAGTCAGTCCTGTTAAAGAAAAAAAGAAAAAGGGAAAAAAGCATGACGCGATAATGCATCCAAGAACCCGAGTCTCGCTTGCATTTCAAGCAGTCCACATTCACCGGTTTTAGTGCGTGGGAGAGGATTTTTTGGGACGAGTGTGAGAATGTTTTTTCTTGTATGAGAGTTTCTGTATTGTGAGGTTTTCATTTTATCGTGAGAGTTTTTGGGTGGTTGTGAGGGCTTTCATTTTTGTACAGGTCCGTAAATTGTGTGTAGAGAGACAGACAGACAGAAAGACAGACAGAAAGACAGACAGACAGAGAGGATTGTTTGATTTGTCTGAGGTTTTGGCAGGTGTGAGTTTTTTGTCATGTGCGGGAGCTTTTTCAGTGTGTATTAGTACGTAGTAGTATGTGAGTACAATTTTTTGTTGTTGGTGGGCGGGATTTTTGGCTAATGTGAGGTTATTGGTGCTTGTGAGAGTTTTTGCGTCTTTTTGGTATGTGAAGTTTATGATTTTTTTTGGGGGGGGGGGGTGATGTGGTTGAGAGGTTTTTGCGTTTTTCTGCCAAGTGAGAGGCTCTCAATCTTGAGTGAGGGTTTGCGTGGGAGGCTTTTTGGTAACAGAGATTTTGTCACATTTCTTAGAGGTTTTTGGGCGTGTTTATGTTTAGTTGAACACACCCAGAAAAAACTGTTAAAAGAGAGAGAAATGAGAAAGTGTCATGTTTGGCTTCTGTTTTCCTCGTGTGTCTCCCTTGGTCTTGTTTAAGTGTGACCCCGCCCTTCCTCGTGTGATCCAATCAGTGCCCTCAGCCGCTTGTGTCTTGCCCCAGGTGTGTCTTGTTGTGTCGTTAGCGTCTGTGTATTTAGTCTGCTGTCTCCCCTCTGTCTGGGTCGCTTCATTGTTTTTCCTCATGTTATGCTGCCTGTTTTTGCCTTGTTGTTTTCCCCATGTTTTTGGTTTACTGGTAATTTGGAAGCTCGCTTTTGTTTTATAGAAATTAAAATCCCTCTTGTGACTGAACCTCGGCCTCCTCGCTCTGTCTTCCCGCATTTGGGTCCTCAAGCTCCCCCGATTCTGACAGAAACAGTTTATCAGGTGTACCGTGTAAGTCTGCTTTGGTGCATGCGAGCGATTTTGCTGTTAGCACAACGCAGAGGTGTCAAATCCATGCCACAGTTTGACTTTAGCCCCAGGTGCTAGCTAGCTAGCTCCCATAGTTTACTTGGTAGGGAGCTAGCTGGTTCGCTAACTATAGCGTCAGTGGCTAAAGCCAAACCGTGGCAGAGTTTTTACTCTGCCTGTGAGTGGTTTATGGGGTTAGGGTTAGAGTTTTTGATTACATTTTTAGGGGTTGAGTATGAAACATATTTTGTTGAACCTGAGAGGTCTGAAGTGTTTGTGAGATTTTTTAACGTGTGTTTTGTTGTGAGTTTCTGTGACTGAGGGAGATTTTGCTCGTGTGAGGTATTTAGTGTGTATGAAGTTTTTGGGTGAACATGCACATTTTTGTGTATGTGAGAGATAATGTCCCATTTTTCCTATGCAGCTTTTCATTAACTGAGGGCTTTTTGCTCTTGTATTGGAATTATGCAAGAAGTGTATTTGAAGTCACCCTCGCCCGCAGCTTGATGAGAAAAGCGCTTCATTATGACAGACGTGCATGGCTTGGTGCTTTCTGGCTTGTCAGGCGGTTGGCAGAATTCCCAGCAAGGCTCCGGAGGCCCGCTGTTAGCCTCTCCATCCCAGCGCCTGCTCGCCCTCCCCTTCGTGCTCGCAGGGGGAAGCGGCGGGACTCCCCGGTGGTCCGTAACGAGCGGCGGAGCCGGCACCTGCATGCGCCGCACTTAACGCATGCTGACACACCGCCACGTCTTAGGACAAGTTGACACTTAGCTTCCTGTAGAGCGAGGATGGAGATGGCGAGTTTGTGCGAGCACATGTTTGGGCAAAATTGTCATGTTTGGCTTCTGTTGTCCTCGTGTGTTCTCCCTTGGTCTTGTTGAGTGTAATCCCGCCCTTCCTCGTGTCAACCAATCAGTGCCCTCAGCCACTTGTGTCTCGCCCAGGTGTGTCTTGTTGTGTCGTTAGCGTCTGTGTATTTAGTCTCCCCTGTGTCTGGGTCGCTTCGTTGTCTTTCCCTCCCGTCGTGCTGCCGTTTTTGCCTTGTTGTTCCCCCCACGTTTTGTTTTTCCTTGCAATTTGGATTTCGCTTTTTGTTTTGTAGAAATTAAAGTCCCTTTTTGCACTTCACCTTCGCCTCCTTGCCCTGCTTCCCTGCGACTGGGTCCTCCACCAAACAAAGCCCCCTTGACAAAAATAAGCGTTAGGGTTTTTTTTAATGATGAAGCTGCAAAGAATGTTTTTTTTCTTCCTAACCTTGTCACATTATAGAGTAGACCGATAATATAATGATACTCACAGGCATATATTCTTTATCATCCGCAAAGATCGACAAATATCGCTGTCTCTATGCAAATCCGAAGGCCGGTATTGTTACTGCCCCCAGGTGGACAAGTTGCACACGCCAGGCAAAGCAACATAACGACCATTGAAATGAAGCAATAAGTTGACAAAAGCAGTTATTTTTCTTTACTTTCTCTTTAGTTACTGTATTACATTCCTGTTACTGTTTTTTATAAGTATATGGGGCAGCATATATGTATATTACAGTATATGTAAAAACAATTTGCACCTGCAACCAAAGTCACAAATAGGTCAATAGAATGTCCAAATATGTAACTGACGTCACAATGTGACGTAAATCTGCAAATGCGTACACTGATGGCGTAACCACGCAGATGAATGCGTGTACGCAACATCCGAGCCGCAAACGCCGCGCCTCTCGATTGGCTGCATTCTTACATGTGACTTTTGCTACAGCCGCGCAAGAGTCACAAATGTGTGTGTGGGGAGTCGTGTGGCTCCGACCACTAGGGGACGCTAGCGGCAATAATATTTCCGGTCTTGGTTGCCATCTTGTTGACTAGACGATAGACAGCGTTTGTTTTTGTTTGTTTTTTGTCTTTCGGAGACTACGGGCCGCTTCAGATTCTCGTCTTTGTCGAGGAAACGTTCAACTTTTTATGTCCATTACAGCTGTTAAACGTCCTCAGCGTCTTCTTTTGGACACACGCAAGTCTTGAAACGCTTCAAGACTTGTTGGAGGAACGAAGCCGGCTTTGCTTCCGTCTGGACGGGGCTCTCGTCTCCTCTTTCTGTTCTGAGTCAATCGTTGCCACGTTTGGTCATTTTCCACGTCTCGCCATTTCCTCGTCATGCCATTTGATTTGGATTCAGGACATTGTAGTTTTTGTTGTTTCCTGTCGGGAGGGATGGCGGAAATGGAATTGGAGGGGGAGGGGGGCGTAGGAATCAAGTCCTCCGACGTACATTGGACTGACACACCCGACACACTCGCGCCCATCAACGCGAATGTGCAAAATTGAGGCTCACAAAGTATTGGAAACAGCGTAATAATGTGACTCACAGAAGTCTGAAGTCCCGCCTCCTCCGTGGCATATACTCATATTCTAGTCCATATAGTGTGTTTTTCTTGGGAATTAGTGTGTGTGATGTTAAAACAACGACTCTCACTTGAATTGGTAAGCCAGTGGAGGAAGCACGCGCATTGTGTGTGTGGTGTGTATAATATGCTTGTTGGCAGAGCCCCCCTCGGGCGGGGTTCCGATCCGGGATATGAGGTTTCCTTCCTCAAACTACGGAACAGGCAGGCAGCAGGCGTTGCAGTATTGCTGATTTAGTATGAGATAGATGGCCTTACTGCTGCTAATTTGGTTGTTGGGATCCTACGCGTCAATGCTATGCCTCTGCGCTGTAGTGCCACCTGCTGACCATCATTGGAATTGCGTATTGATTTCAGACTACACAACCTGCATGAGGTTGTACAAGTGATGTTGAATCCATTTGGAACTGATGAATAGCATCAATAGACTCCTTGAGCTCCTTGAAGCGGCGGCAGTGTCATTTTGACCTTGATTGGAACACTTTCTACACACATCACAGCTATTTCCGATTTGGATGCTTGCCGTTTTCAAACGAACATCTGATTACGGGGGTGTCAAACTGCGGTCCTGGAGGGCCGGCGTCCTGCAGGTTTTGGAGGTTTCCCTCTTCCAACACAAGCTGATTCCAATCCGCAGGATCGTTATCAGGCTTATGCGGAGCTGGCGGATGAGCTGATCCTATGAATCAGCTGTGTTGGAAGAGGGAAACCTCCAAAACCTGCAGGACCGCAGTTTGACACCTATGATGGCGAAAGCGCCATAAAATAAGTGATGATACGAGACTACTCAAATAAGCATTGAATTGTCGAGGTGGCCCTCAAGCATGTCACAGTGGAACCTTCTCATCACGCCGTGCTCTCTCTCTGCTGACGTTGCTGAAAAATCAACTCCAGGAGGTTAATTGGACACCACAAGACGCCGCCGTAGCGTATCGGGGCGATGAGCCGGACAGTTTGCTGTGATTGTGTCTCATTAGGCATCATCTGCAGAGGCCATAGAGCCGTCTTGAGCGAGCACAAATTCAAGCTTCCAAAACAACACGAACATGCACTAAAATGTCCAAAATGATGACCAGAACATTTCGACGGCGTTAGTCGACGCTTGTTTGTCAGCGAGGAAGAAAAAGAAGAAGAAGGTCATAGGTCAAATAAACACATTCATACACATGGATCAGCAAAGGTGAGCTAACATCTGGCTGCACTTTAATTGGCTGATGCGCACGTCCCTCACCAGGTTAGAACACGCCTTTTAATACCATACACATTCAAAGTCACAGACAAATAACACCTGCATCATTTTATATTGTATTTTTGTTTGATAATGCAAAATCACTTTATATCTGATGATATCATATAATATTATTATATACAATAATTAAATATATCTAATGACTTGATTAATTGCTGAGAATAATCGATTCTAAAATATTTGATTGCTGCAGCCCTTGACCAGTCATTCTCAAGTGTTGTCACCCTCAGGCCCGCATTTTCCTATTTTCTTTTTACAGAAGTGAAGAACATTTAAGAACACGAATTGTCCAAAAAGAGCCTTTAAAAGCATGTATACATCATTTGATTGTAAGCGTAAAACGTACCTTTCAGAGCACCCGATTACGTAACTAGAGATGAACATGACAATAAAGTAAATTAGCAATCGCAAATGCACAAAATATTCCCGAAACATTTGACTTATCTTCATTTGGGAAAATCAAACGAATGTCATTTTCCAAATACATCAAGGCCGAGCTGGGATCAACTTTGGATATTTCACTTTTCTTCCCTTTTACAGCATACGACGCCAGCCAATCCCAGCTCAGTCATTCACAATGCAGTTGTTGTTTAAAAAAAAAAAAACGTTTTCGGAGATGTGCTTCACGGGAGACAACTCAATATGAAGTCATTTGTCTTAAAATGATGTAAAGCACGAAATCATTGTCATCATACATCATTAAAATGTGCTTTTTTTCCTTGTTGCAGTCTCCATAACATGATCATAACTCAACATGGCCACTTATGTGAAGAAACCAGCAGATGGCAGCATCCACAAATGAACAGGAAGGCATCTCCATCGACTTGCTCAAATGGAAACAAAACAATGTATTTGAAACTTTTTAAAGGACAACGGTGAGTACAACCGCAAATATTTGATTGGTTCAGAAAAATGAGACACTTTCGCTCATCTTCATGAATGATGTTGTCCTTGTCGATGACGTCTTTTGTTCTGACGTTCACTGTGACGTCACGTGATTGTGCATCCACGCGTGCAATTGCAATCATACAAACGCATTCAATGAAACCCTGTTTTGTTTTGGGGGGAGGGGGGAGGGGGGAGGGGGGGGGGGCTCGCCGACAACACGCCCCAGTAAACTCAAGATTCCTCTCCCACTGTTCACGTGAACTCATTTCTGATTTTTGCCTCTGCGTGCGTGCGTGCGTGCGTGCGTGTTTTATGCATGAGCACATGAGTGGGTAAGAGAGCGCCTCCCCTTTTATCTGCACGCGCCAAGAAGCGGGGGTCTCTGTGGGACGCACGCGCACGCGCACACACACAGTCGACATACTAATTACATGTGCGATGTTGCACTTTCACATTGTTACGTTCTGTGGACGTATTTCAAGGTCGAATGTTGCTTTTATTTCTACACAGGCCGAATAAACACGATGTGGCACATTGCACCTGTGGCTTTTTTTTATTTTACCGTCCAGTACTGTAACTTTCTTTCAACCCTTTGCTTCGCCTGGATGAAGGTCAAAAGGTGATATTGTCAAACCCAAACGCTCCACTAAACGGCCTTCATTGCATTTGGTCATTATGGATTATTTGAACAGGTGTCCGCCTTCATCCTTTTTGTTTTTTGAATTCGTTATCAAATGTAGGCATTCTTTTTTTTAACGTCCATGCAATGTGGAGTTTGTGGTCACAAGCACAAGTGAATCGATGTCTTAGAGCACTTTAGATATAATGTGCTCATTTCATTTAGTCCAGAACGTGTCTTGAATTATTGACTAAGCGATTGGTTATGCGCACGTCAATGAATGCGTGTGGGGTTCTTTTACCAAAATGAATGGAAATGCCACAAGCCGGCCGATACCGATGCCGATTATTAGTAGTCAAGGAGGCCGATAACCCATATTTGGAGCTGATATTCATTTTCAGTCCAATAAAAATTTAAAGGGTTGGTGGGTCGGTATATTGGCGTAAAAACAATTTGTTTTATACAAATGTCAATCTTGACTGTTGTAATGTCTTAAAGCATATTTATTGAAGAATTTTGACATCCTTTTAAATTTCTAACAAAATGTTCAGGAAGCTCCCAAGGTTATCAGTATGTCTTAAAAAGTGAAATAGAAACGTAAACAAGTAAATACGACAAGTCTCGATAGTTTTCTACAGTAAAGATATTTTTTCCCCAAATAAAAAAATACATCTGAAATCTTAAACTTTCACATTTATGTGTTTTAATATCCAACAAAAACAAATGGTTCAAAAGCATCTCTTAGAAAGTGAACTGAAAATGTAAATAAATAGTTTGCTGAGATTAAAACGGTTTTAGATTTACTTTATATCAACCGTCTGATTTTCAACAAAAAAAAGGATACTGATATTCATCAAAATGCCCAATATCGGTCCATCCCTAAATGATATTGTGTTTTTTTGTAATCCATGTTGGAAAAAATATCTACATTTCAAAATGAATAAATATGCCATCTGAAGTCTTGTATGGATGTTCAGGTGTGCCCCATCAATGTTGCATATCAAATTCCTTCACTTTATAGCCATCACAGTGCCTCGTGTGCGCCATCGGGAGAAAACCTTGGTTGTTGTTTTTTTACATGTTAACGCGGGCGTGGCTGCTGCCATGTCGGCCTGAGGCCGTGTCAGAAGAGTGGGGTCCGCAGCCGCGGTCTGCCGGGGGGGCTCGTGGATGCTCCAGTGATGGATGAAGAGTGACAGATCGGGGTTAGCCGCCAGGGGAGTCCATTTTCTTTGCAGTGAACGCCGCGCAACAGCAAGAAGAGAGGAAGGCGTGAAGAGAAGCCCTCCCCCCATCCCCCCTCCCTCCCTCCTCCCTCCCCCCTCCCTCCTCCCTTTCTCCCTTTCTGGCTTTCTCTCCTCCACTCCGGCGCATCAGTGAGCTTCAGGCGGCTCCACGCCGCATTGACGCTGCTCCATCCCACTCAACTCACACACGGACTCGAAGGGTGGACGCTGGATTCTGGATTCGGGGCTCCTTTCTTCCTCGGGTATGCCGCACATTCCCCCCCGTCATTTCGCTTCCCTCCAATGAGGAGGCGCTCCCGCACCGCCCGCTGATGATGAATGCAGACGCAGCACGGCCGCACGTTTGGATTTAAAGCACAAGTTTGCGTCTCATCAATGCAAGCGTTTGTTTGTATATTTGCGGACTGAGACGGCGATTTTCCCGCCCTGTCTCCAACATGGCTGTTGACTGAACGCGAGAGCGGCAGAGTACACGAAGGTGCACTTTCTGCAACCCCCCGCCCCCCCCATCCGCACGATGCAGATCCTCTGGCCCGGGATGTTATTCGCGTTCTTCCTCATCAACGCACACGTGTGTTTGTCCATGAGAAACAACAACGGGCACACAAAAGACCCGGCCAGGATTTCCAAGGGGTCACCGCGGGACCTTCGCCAAAACAAAGGCAGACACCACGCCACAGGTGAGGAGCGGCAGCCCATCATCCCAGGGACCTTGAACTCCACGTATCCGTGGAAACGAGGGGTCGCGGCTGCAACGAGGCGCTTTGCGCACGACTTGGATAGGACGGCGGAGGACGGCGCCTCGCGTCGGGGCCCGACGTGCCGCCGTAGTAAGAGGATGAAGTTGAATGGCGGGCTGAGTGCGGCGGGCACGCTGGCAGGTGGACGCCACAATGCTCCCAAGCCCTCCTGGGTGGGAGGAGGGGGGCCGGCGGAGGGAGATCGACGCAGGAGGGGCGCAAAAGAGGAGAAAGCTTGGAAGAGGGGGAGAATCGTTCTGAACAAAAGCTCACGGGCTCCGGCTCACGCGTCGCCATGGGAACCCATCCCCAAGCCGCTGGCCCTGACGGCCACCGACGCGCCCTTTGACCTCTTCACCAAGAGGCCCGAGCGCTTCACCTTCCGGGAGGAGAACCCCTGGGACGCCACGCCGATCACGCCGCCCAGCTCGCAGGACTTTGCGGACGAGCTCAAGAACCCGTTCTACCCGGTGACCAGCGAGACGTACGGCGCGTACGCCATCACCTGCGTCTCCGGGGCCATCTTCCTGGTGGGCATCGCCGGCAACGTCGCCATCTTGTGCATCGTGTGCCAGAACTACTACATGAAGAGCATCTCCAACTCGCTGCTGGCTAACTTGGCCGTGTGGGATTTTGTGCTGATCTTGTTCTGCCTGCCTATGGTGGTCTTCCATGAGTTGACCAAGTCCTGGCTGCTGGGGGAGTTCACTTGCCGAGTGGTGCCGTATATGGAGGTAACCCGCAACCCATCCTTACACCGTCAGAAAGAGAAAAAAAGGGGCCAAGTTGGCTCCTTTAAGGATCCAGAACCCTTAAAGCAGGCTTCCATAATGCTGCTTCTGGAGGTCCTGCGGGTTTTGGATGTTTCCGGACTCCATCAGCAAGCTCTGCCGGAGTCTGATAACCATCCTGATCTTCCCAGAATCAGGTGGGAAACGTCTGAAACCCGCAGGACTCCGAGCACTCGTCCGTACCCTTTCATGTAAACAATAGCGGCGCGACGGATCGGCGTTGATCCGCGGTCGGTTCGGATCAGGCGCCGCGGTTCGGATGGCCCACGATCCGCAACAAAGTGCGCGTTCTCAGTGGACGGCATTCAGACGTGTCGAGGAAGCTGAAACATCGTCAACGTAGCACCGCTTACGCTCAGGCTAACTTCAAAATAAACTTTGTTTACATTGACGGCAATGCAAATAGCCCGAGTAGACATTTACTTTGAAAGCGGCCCGCGTCGTGGCACCATGGCTCGCTGGACTTCCCTTTTAGACGTTTGGAGTTTTGATTGACATCCCAAACTCATATTTAATCGCTAATTTAGGAACCGCTAAATAATTACGCCGTCATTGTATGATACGGCAGAACGACGTGAGTGGCTAGCATGCGGCTCGCTGTTAGCATTAGCAACGGGTGCCTGGCTCGTAAAGAAAGTTTGACAGCTGGTAACTGGCTTACTTGAATTTGTTTTCAATATTGTGGACCGAGGCTACTTTGTAATTCATTCTCCGTGTTTAAAGGAAGAGAATTACACTTTCAGGTCTTTTCATTACTATTATATAAAAAAAAAAAAGATGACGAGAACTTTGTCTTAATTTTGCCCATTAAAAAGAAAAACATTCAACTGAAAATGTCAATCATCGCCGATTGTTGGAACACAACTTTAAGCTATTACTACCTTGTTATTTTACGTTACATGGACCAAGTATAAAAGAAGAATGTTCCAACCTTGTATTGCACTTCAAGTTGTGTTCCTAAATCCTAAACGGCGATATTGGACATTTTGAATTGTTTTTTTTATTTAATTTTAATGGGAAAATGCGTTTCACATAATACTATTTATCTTTTTTTTTCTTTGTCTTTTTTTGCTGATCTGAAAAACGATCCGATCCGTGGCTCAAATCCGTGTTCCGATCCAGCACGAGTAAACAATGTATGTTTAATCAAACGAAGCAACAAAGTTATAAATTGTTGCAACATAAAAGTATGAGTTGTCGCCAGGTGGGTGACAATTTGCGGCATAAACGGACAAATCTGGCGCGTTCTTCCGCCAAACGGCACCTTCGTTGAGACAGCGCTGTGGAGGTTCTGGTTTTGAATCGTAACTGCGGCCTTCCTGCCGTCCTCGCAGCTCGCATTCCCAAAAATGCGAGCTGCTAGCTACATTTTACGGTCAAACTAAACATCGAATAAAGAAAATGTTATGAAAGTTTGATAACAGCGAATAAGAAACGCGGGCTAACGAATAGCATCTATGCTACGCTACAACGCGACACATTTTTTGCCCATAAATCTTTGTTATGCAAATGGCGCCACCAATCTTGCTTTGCCTCACAGACATGCTGAAAGTGTATTAATAGACTTTGAGGTTTTAGGTTTCCTTAACTGGCCCATAAAACTGCATAAAAACCAAAAAAATATTTAAAAAAAGAAGAAGATCATCGTCCCATTCTTTTTGTCACCGCAGCAGTCGGATTCGTAGCTGGTTTGCGAGCACGTCTCCGACCTCTCGGCGCATACGACCTTTTTGCACAAACACCGTCAAATCTGCGTCTCACCTCCGTCCCGCATTTCCCTGCGCAGAAAGCCACCTTTGAATGTCCGCTTGTTGCCACTTTGGTGCGCTCGTCAGCTGACGGAAGACGTTTCCCTTTCGTATTTGGAACGGCTGTTTTGGGGGGTCTCATTTTTGGAAGGGCCATAAACTGCATAAAGGCGAGTTTTGAGGCTTTCCTTGCGAAATGACGAGAAATCGATTTGCTGGCAAAGGAGGTCAGCCAAGGAAATCACGTCGCTCCATTAGTTGCCCTTAATAGCCACGAACACGAATCGTTTTCTGCGGAATTGATTGCTTCTTGTTAAACAATAAATCCTGCGTGAAAACTGGAGCAAAACACGCATCTTATAAACATAACAATTAGCTGAAAGAAAATCAAGACAACTTTGATTGAACTTCCACAAAAGTATTGACAGACACAAAATCAACTCAACTCGTTGACTGTCCAAAAAGGGAACGAGCCAGCTCGTTTTCTTTCTTCGATCTTCTTTCTTTTATTTCTTTTTATTTATTTATTTGAATTATTTTTTAATTATTATTATTTATTTATTTATTTTCTATTTCTGTCAAACGTAATGGCGGATATCTGGCTGTGTCTTAATGATACTTTCTTCCTCTAAGCGCTTCCTCTACTCACTTACTCACTGACAAACACACGTCCACCGTGCTACAGCGCCCTCTCTGGTGTGGCTGGCAACAAACAAAAGCAAAGAAAACAAAATGCTTATGCAACGCAACAATGTGTTCTGCGCAGCCGATTAGTCCAAAACAGAATTGTGATTAACATTGCACCAAACCGCCAGCCATTTTGATCCGTCCCAGATGGCGGCCATTTTGCCACTTGCTGTCAACTGAAAATAACATCACAGTGGCTCAGGGCTCAAGTAACGACCAGTCACGGCTCAGCTGGCGAATGACCAAACTAAAACGTTTGCGAATGTTTCCACTGGAAAAAGAGCCAAAGTTGTTTCTCGAAGGATGCGTTCAAAGTCGCAACATTGGCTAAAAGTTTGCCGACAGCTTTAGTGGTTGTTCTTGTTTGACATTTTGAAAATGTCCTCGCGTCAAGAAAAAAACATTCATTTAAAACATTTAGCGAATGTTAAGTGAATGTTTTGTGAAAATTGCGACCTTGAACAAACCCTGACGACAATTCCACAATACCTGGACTCAAGAATCATATTGTCACGTTCTGTGTTTCGGTTTGTCTTATTGCTCACGTTTTCCTTGCGTGTGTCCTTTTGTCATGTGGTCCCGTGCTTGTGGTCCCGGTCCCTGGTGTTACGCAATCAGTTGCCCGAGCCAGGTGCGTCTTGCGCAGGTGTCTCTCGTTGCCTCGTTAATGTGTGTATTTAGTTCCCTGCTTTCTTCCGGTTCTTGTCGCCGTCACTCCCACGCCGCGTCCCGTCGTTATCATGTCCTCGCTCAGTCGTGTTCCTGTTTGGTTTGTCGCTTTGACTTGTGTTTTGGGATCTTGTTGATTTTGTTATTTTCGCCAAGTACCGTGTTTGCCTTTTTCCAATGAAAGCCCTTTTTTTTTAACTGCTTCCTTGCCTGACTGCTTTTTGCTCCTTGCATTTCAGTCCTCCACCAAACTTCATCCTTCTCATGCATCCATGCCGACTTGAGTATCAATTTCGCTGGATCAAAACAAAATAAAAGCAACGAGTGTAGACTACCAAAAGTGTGTTTGCGTGCATGCGAGTTGATCGTCTCCCAGTGGCACGCGCACGCACACGCACGCGCCAAAACAGTGATTGCAGCCGTCAGCAAATTGAGTGTGAGGTCAGGTCAGCGTCTGGACAATATAAGCACACACGCACAAACGATGCGCCGCAGATAACGACACCTTCGGTCAACGTGATTTCATTCGGTCATTCAATGGAGAGGTTCGACAGGCGCGGCAGACGTTTGGGATGCAACCAGCCTGCATTATTTGAGAAAAGCCGCGTTGCCGTGCCAAAGTCAGGCAGTTGTGCAGAGCGGCACATTTGGACGAGGGTCCGTTCGGGACGGCATTTACCATTCAGTCTCTCTCGTCGACGCGCTTGCACGTCCGTTGCGTACACGAGGAAGGTCAAACAGTCGTTTGACATTTAGAGTTTATTTATAACAAGCCCGCTCTAAAAACTCATTAAAACTGAGTATAAATAAAAACGGTATACCCTGATACTGTACTGAGATTTCTTTCCCTCATACCGCACACACGCCGCAATACGTTCGCTAGCGAGCATTGTTATTTTGGAAGGAGACGTTTTGGCCCCCAAAATATCAACCAGAACAGGAAGCACTTTGACAGCCGCCGGAGACGGCGACCGTTCTGGCAGACGACTGGCGACATGAACTCAAGGGAACGTCACGGCGCGTGATTTCAAGCTTACGGCACGCTGTGCGAGTCGGCTACATTAATAAATAAATAAACCTTTGGCTTTCAAGAGCACGAAGACAAAAAATGTTTGCAAAATTAGAATTGAAGTAAATGTCGCATGTCTTATTGCCTTAAAGCAGCCATGTCACACATGGTCACGCATTATTTGGGGGAGCGACAGCAGGAGACTGTTTTCCCTTTGGATGGGGGGGGGGGGGGGGCGTTCCCCCCTGACACATTTCTTTCCATCTGGCTTAATGCTAATTGTGTGTCATCATCACGGAACACAAAGTCCCTCAAGGAGTGTGAAATCTAAAGTCAGCCTTTTGGCACGGAGCCATCCACAGTCTTACTCGTAATCAATATGTGGCATGTCAACGATGTCGCGAACATACACTGAACTGATGTTTCATTCGCACGTTATTAGGTTAACTGACACGTTGTAACGAGGCCCGACGCGACAGACGCGTTCCAAATCCTGAGATGATGCTTCACGTGCTCATAATGCAAGTGAAACTGAAAAACTCTTTCTTTGCTTTGGTTCAGACGAGTTCTAATCAATTGTACTTAGTAAAAAAAAAAAAAAAAGTTTTTATTACAAAAGTACTTTTAGTGTTAGTTTTAGTTTTCCGAGTGCAAAGTAAAAAAAAAAAAAAAAAAAAAAACTCTCTATAGGATTGCGTAATAAAATACAATAAATAGTCCAATTGTTTGGCCTGACTTCTTCCATGCAGCCGCACATTAATACTGAAATATTTAAAAATAACGTAAGGCTGTCAAAATTAAAGTGTTAACGTTGGAGAATAATTTAAATTCATTAAAGCCTTAAAAAATTCCTTTTTATTCACTTCCACTGAGCCACTGGCGTGAAGATGGACTTTTTCACTTTTAGCTGCTTGGAGAAATGTCACGTCGACGTTCTCGTTTTAATTTCTTGTTCGTAAGAACGTGTTTTCAAGTGTAGTGTTTTGTTTTGTTCCTTTCGTTTTCGCTAACTGTACCCGCCTTGCAGCCAACGAGTCCTGTTATTTCTGGAACATAATTGGCAGCATTTGGAAGAAAAAAGACATTTGGAAAAAATCCCTTTTGCTTCTGCTATGCGACAGCGGACCTCGGCGGGGAATCATACAGAACTGGCGGACCGACGCTGCGCCAGAGGAGGAAAAAGGGTCGGCGGCCGGCGTAGACCCAGCGAAATGTTGGCCCTCCGTCAGCTTGACACATTCCCCGTCATTGGCTGACTTTTGCGGTTTTGGCTTTTCTTCTGTGTTTGCTACGCACACACATGCAAAGTTAGTGGGGCATGCTTAACCAGCAGACGGGCGCGATGGCCTTCCCTGCGCCCGCCGCTGCCGGCAGCCATTCTCCCTGCATCAGCTATCTGTGATTAGACAAAAGCCTCAGGGGGACGCGCGCTCTCTCGCTGGCGCTCGCAGTAAAGACGGCGTTGAAGCGTTTGGTGGCGTGCACGTCATTGGAGCGACACGCGCCGCGGCCGACGTCGCGCCCTGACGGCATCGCAGCCCTCCGCCACGGATTGTTCATTGGACAGCATTGGAATAATTCCGCTTAGCTGTTTGCCACGCACGTTATTCATACTTGACTCATTTCAACATTTTCAGCAGCAGGAAGTGAATTTCTTTTCTGTAACACTTTATTTGATAACTTCATTCATCTTCATGTACAATGAATTCCCTTAAAAACCCATTTTTCCACGTGCTGTGGACTGAAGATGACATCACAGGTGCTCAAGAAACAAGTAACGAGCAATCACGGCTCACCTGTTTTCTGGGTTTGGTCATGTGATGTTAGCAGACGGAGTCATGATTGCGCGGTTCCTGAACGCGCGTCACGTCATCTTCAGTCAACAGCATGTGGCAAAATGGGTTTCTAAAGTTTTTAATTGTACATGAAAAATAATCGTTATCACATTCATTACAGACAAAATATGATCTTCTTACTGCTGGCAAAAGAAGTTAAGTATCCCTTTAAAGTGGAAGTCAACCGTAAACATTTCTTGACCAAATCCAAGTCCAGAAATTCAAATCCCTGCCACGGTTTGGCTTTAGCTAGCTAGCTCCCATGGTGCTCGTTTACCTGCTAGGGAGCTAGCTAGCTAGCACTTGGGGCTAAAGCCAAACCATGGCAGTGTATTTACTTTCTGGTGCTAGCTAGCGAGCTCCCTCGCCAGCTCCTATGGCGCTCGTTTACCTGCTAGGGAGCTAGCTAGCTAGCACTTGGGGCTAAAGCCAAACCGTGGCAGTGTATTTACTTCCTGGTGCTAGCTAGCGAGCTCCCTCGCCAGCTCCTATGGCGCTCGTTTACCTGCTAGGGAGCTAGCTAGCTAGCACTTGGGGCTAAAGCCAAACCGTGGCAGTGTATTTACTTTCTGGTGCTAGCTAGCTAGCTCCCTAGCCAGCTCCTATGGCGCTTGTCTACCTGCTCGACTGAAGATGACATCAATGTTGCGCAGAGCTCAGGTAACGGCCGATCTGTTTCCTGAAGCTGTGATTGGTTGTTACCTGAGACCCGCGCAACATCGATGTCATCTTCAGTCAACAGCAAGTGGCAAAATGGCCGCCCCCTGAAATGGATAAAAAAAAATGGCTGAATGTTGCTGCTTAACTCATCTTCCACTAACCCGAATAGCATATTTAGACGGGTGGGGCTGCATAGAACATAATCTTGGGGGGGATTTGACTTCCCCTTTGAATAAGGAAACAAGAGCACACGACATGACGCGTAAGCCTGCGAGGAGTTGGACACGTTTATAATTGCGAGAGTACCGTTGTGAAATATTCACGAGGTGATTTGCATGCTTGAGTCGGTTGATTGAACATCTGCAGGGACGAGACAATAAATGAGGCCAAGAAGGAAGTTGGAAAGCGCGTCTGCCCGCCGCAAACCCCAACCACCTGCAAAGTGACTTTCGCGGCAGCTTGGCTGAAGTCAGAGAGGCAAAGGTTTTTTATTTCATATCCCAGGGAAATATGATGTCATTTAATGGAGGAGGAATTTATTGTCCGGAAGGAAGTGCCTGCCAAATGCTGTAAAACGCAGGGAGCGGCGTCACTAAACGGAGCTTTTGATATTTGATCTCATGAGAGGTTCTACTTACGCTAATTATTGTATTTCATTTTGTTGCACTCTGTGAGAAGGCAATTGATATGAAACATGATTAGGCACATAATAAAATCTCCAGAAGCGTGCGGTGGCGTAAGGTAAGCGCCGGGTGAGCAGATTTTCACCATTAAAAGCCGCTGACGCAAAATATACAACAAATACACGTCACCACATTTCGTCGCTCGTCAATCTTGTAACATTGGAAGTATTTGGCTTGAAAGCTCGGCTGGCGACCGCAGTGGACAGCAGGACGACATTTCCCAGGATTCTTAGATACGAAAACATGAAGTCGTTCCAGTCACCGCCCAAATGGGCCGTCAGTAACGAAAGACTTTTTGGTCGTCGACTTTCATCTGATGAGCGCCGAGTCGATGATAAATAAAACAATGACGTCAACATTGGGATTGTTTGAAGTCGCCGAGCTTGGAAGAGCTGAAGATAGCCAAGCTAGCTGCTATTAGCAACCACGAGCGTCTTGAGTGGAAGATAAGATGCAAAACAAAACGGGATTGGCAATGACTCCATTGAAAGTTTTGAACTGTGAAGTTCAGGACGTGAGCAGAATTTCATTTGGTTAGCATCGCTTTGCGTCGAGCTAACTGCAAACTACTAAACGGGTTCCATCAGTTTGCTCGTCAAAATGTGTCAATTGATCCAATGATTGATTCCATGATATCCAATGAAGGGCCAGTAAAATAACTGTCGCTGATCCTATTAAGGAAAGACCTGTAAAACCCAATATAGTATTTCTTCTTCAAACAAATGAAAAAGTGAAGGAAAATGACGGCAGCGTTTGATTTGAGATGCCGCACAAAGTCCAACGGGCCAATTTGAAGCCGTCTATTGTCAGACGCTGCCTGGCTGGCAGACGGATGACGGCTGAGTTTGCGTCTCTATGGCAACGCACGAAACCAGCCGACGTGATCCCCATCCTTCGCCCGGCAACTGCCATGACGCCGGCGGCGCTCACGCGGCCGGGCTGGCTCCACCGCTGCTCGTTAAGAGACAATTAATAAGGCGCAGCCTTTGCGGCACCGCCGGACCTTTAATCGCAAAGATGCAAAGACGTCACCGGAACGTGGAATCAAGCGCCAGCCTTATTCCGAGCTTAAGGCTGACATTATGCAATGCGGCCGTCATCGCGGTGACGCTCCAATAGGAGTCATTTCAGAGAATTCCTGAAATTGAGAACAAAGCGAGTCCTTTGCCCTCTTTTTTTTATACCTGCGTAATAATAGCTGCGTCAACATCGAAATGATAAATGCACCAAAAGGAATGTTGAGATGTGGATGCGTAACGGAGCCGAGACGGCTTCCATTTCCACTCAACCTGCCTGAGCTGAGCTCATTTCTCTGCCGTCCCCTCACACGGCTTTGTGGCGCCGCCAGGCCCGACTTTTGGACTCCTCTTATAAAGCGAACAAAGCTTGTTTGCGGCGGCTCGATGCTCCGCCCCAACGCACCGACCAAAGCTGCTCCTTCGTGCCGCCGTTTAAAAGACATTCATACAATCATGAATATTCACGTGTATTTGCATGCTGTCACTTGTGGGAAAGAAGATGGCGACGTGAAGCGGGAAAGCGGGCGCCTTCGCAACAAAGCCTCGTTGTCAAAGGCGGGCATTTTTTTAAATGCTATTATTTCATTTATTTGATTCTTATTTTGTCTTATTTATTTTCTCTTTTTGGTCCCACTTGGCAGGCAGCATTTGAACCGTGGACCGGTGTGTGTGAAGTGTGTGGACGCTTCGCACTCCCTGGTGTGGCTGCTTTAGAGTGCCTCGTTGTTGTAGCGTGGAAATGTCCTGCGACGACACACTGAGATATAATCCAAGCAAAAGTCATCGAGCATCCCTTTTTTTTTTTTGATTTTGAAGTCTCATTTGTATATTATTATTATTTTTAATGATTCAAATTTGCCGAGGTTGCTAACTCTTTTGTTTGGTGTCCAATTTAGAAGACGCACATTTTCACTTCACAGTAACTTTGAACAGAGAATACCTTTTTTCAGTGAAATGAAATGAACGCATGTCATGCTGAAGAACGCCGCCAAACAGGCCGTCAATCCAAGCCATGGTTTTGGTTCCGCTTGTGGGCTTTCGTCGCATCTCGCAGCTTCTGTTGAGTGTCGGACGTCTCCACGTTGTGGTTCCGATTCTGCCAAATGGGATGCGCCCGTTGGCCTAATGAAGAACGGGAACGCGACAGGCCCGACGAGCAGTTGGGATGCGTGTTCCGTCACGTTAGCGTTTGTTCTCCCGCGGGATAATGGGCGTTGTCTTAAATGCGCCGGCGCGGCCGTCGGCTGTGCTCCTTCCAGGTGGCCTCCCTCGGCGTGACGACCTTCACCCTGTGCGCGCTGTGCATCGACCGCTTCCGGGCCGCCACCAACGTGCAGATGTACTACGAGATGATCGAGAACTGCACCTCCACCACCGCCAAGCTGGCCGTCATCTGGATCGGCGCGCTCCTGCTGGCGCTGCCCGAGCTCCTCATCCGGCAACTGGTGGCGGAAGACGGCGAGATCCCCGACGGGCCTCCGGTGGAGCGCTGCGTCATCCGGATCTCGGCCGGCCTCCCCGACACGCTGTACGTGCTGGGCTTGACGTACGAGGGCGCCCGGCTGTGGTGGTGCTTCGGCTGCTACTTCTGCCTGCCGACGCTCTTCACCATCGGGTGCTCGCTGGTGACGGCGCGCAAGATCCGGCGCGCCGAGCAGGCCAGCGTGCGCAGCAACAAGAAGCAGATCCGCCTGGAGAGCCAGATGAACTGCACGGTGGTGGCGCTGGCCATCGTGTACGGCGCCTGCGTGGTGCCCGAGAACATCTGCAACATCGTGTCTGCGTACATGGCGGCCGGCGTGCCCGAGAACACCATGTCCGTGCTCCACCTGCTCTCCCAGCTGCTGCTGTTCTGCCGGGCGGCGGTGACGCCCGTGCTCCTGTTGCTGCTGTGCCGGCCGCTGGGCAGGGCCTTCTTGGACTGCTGCTGCTGCTGCTGCGGCCGCGCGCCCTCCTCGGCCGCCGCCAGCGACGATAACGAGCACGAGTGCACCACCGAGCTGGAGCTGTCGCCGTTTAGCACCATTCGCCGGGAGCTGAGCAACTACACGCCGGCCGGATCGCACTGCTAAGATGGCGGTCCCTTCGCCTGATCCCGTCCCGTCCCGCCGCGCGCGTGACGGGGGAAGAAAGTTCGGGCCTCGTTTCTTAATACGCTCGACGAGCAGAAAAGCATTATCGAGGTTCGGCATTCTCGGCGCGGAGGGAAAATAAAGGAGAGCGAATATGAAACGAACGAGCAGAGAGAAGATGCTAACGCTGAGCTAACGCTGACGGAAATTGCAACGCGGCTGCTCAGGTGTGTTTGAGGGTGTTTGTGTGCTGTCTTAATTACATTTCATGATTTTACTCACACTAAAATAAGGTATTTTTCTTTATATCTTATCCGTGCAATTGCTTTTGTGTGTGTTTGAAAAAAAAACTTTTGTTTTGCCTTGGCGGAGGTCTACGGTGCACTGTCATCGCATGTTAACATAAAAAAATGGAATCCTGCCGCCTGCATATTTCATTTTCCCAACAATCCTTTGTAAAATTCATTCAAATTCATCGGACCAAACTTGGGTTCGACTGTCATTGCCAAACTTTCTGTCTTTTTTCCTACTGGTTGAAACGCTGCCAAGCAACCGTGGAATGAAAACCTCCAGTCGGTCGGCGCTGCAGGATTCTGTTTACATGGGAACTCTATTGTAATTGCTGACATCGGCGTACGCACGTTTCCTCGGGAGATGCTTGTGGTTTTAGCTCGCGCGTTCTGTTGAACCTGCGACAGAAGCTGTGTCAAAGATGGCTGACGATTTGCTAGTTGTGGTTTAGGATGTCGTAGCTTGTGCAAGTGTACTTATTAATGAGGCGTCGCCACTGTACATACGAAACGTTAGCGTGACGGCGTTGAACGTGACTGGGCTGGCCTCAGAGAAGCAGAAAAACAAACGGAAAGAAAAATGTTCTCAACGGAGCATCGTGGAATTGAAAACACGCGCTCAGCATGGACAACGGACGACCCGCAACGTTGTTGTATCATATGACGCCTTGCACTTGGGGGCTGTAAAAAAAGACAAAAAAACGCTCTTTGGTGCTCTTATGACGAATGCGCTGTAAACAACAAATCAATCAATTCCACTTCGAATCGAGAGCAATTGAACTGCACACGCCAACGGTGGTCATTCGTGTTTGTGGACGATACTAACAATGAGCGGGACTTCAAAAAAAATGTCGAGTGCAACCACAAGCATGTAAAGCAGCACCAAAGTGACGACTTGATGAATAATTTCGTGTATTGTACTGTAAATGTTTTTTGTTTTTTTTATCCCTTAAAGATCTGATCGATCATTTTGAAAATATTGTCGTTTATTACAATCAAGACAACTGAGGGGAAACGGCCAAAACGATGGTTTACATTTTGAATAAGTCGTCCCCATAAAGTCGCGCAATCAAGCCTTTGATTTTTCAAGACGTTCAATCGTAAACTGACCTTTCACCTTCAGCCAACTTCCTGTGCCACAAGAAGCTCAATCGTACTTTTTCCACTGTCAGCACTTTTTCCCTTTGGCGACTGATCAGTCGTGTCGGAGTACGAACTTTATTGATTCTGGATGATCACTGCTAATTGGAAATCGCTTGATGGGGACGACTCGCGCTTTCTCTCGGATTGACCACATTTCTCGCATTCGGACCCAGGTGCAAGCTTTCCATGTCTGTGTGTCTCAATCACTTCAATTCTGCCTTTCTCGAATGTGTCTTGTGGTAGCAAGCGTTTCTGGCTCCCATGCAAAGGTCAGTTTGGCTCTCATGTGGACGATCCTAAAAGTTGACCTTCCGGTGTCCTTCGCAAACGAGGTGCTATCACGACTCATTATTTCAATTCCAGTCTGGATTTTGTCACGGAAGTCAAACTGACCTCCCGCAAATGTTCCGCGTGGGGGACGGGGGCGGAGTCCAAGTGTCTGTGTGTGTACTTTTGTGCGGTTCGCGCTGTTGATGAAGTGCTTCTTGCGGCACGCGGGTTGTCGAGAACTCTCAACGGCGTGAACGTCTTCTGTCCGTACTCGCCAACGTTAGCGCACGCTGCAATGTTGTCTTCAAGCACGCGCACTGGTTTCGAAATAGCTTTTGATGAAGCCAAAAACGCTCCCTTTGTCTATCAAAGAATGGAAAACTGTACATTAAAGTCCTGAAATCACAATCTCAGTTTCCTGTTTTCACTTGGAATGACGTTTCCGTTTTGCGCTCGTTTGCTGCCTCTGCGGATTTCGTCCAAAGGCGGCAAAAGTACTCGCACTGACTCGATACTTAAATGGTTTAGCTCCTTTGCTCAAAGTCATGGTCCACAGTTTTCCACTTGTCTGTTAGTAAACAAACCATTCCAAACAGACTCCTCCCATGGCCGACGCCCCCCAAAAAAAGAAAACGACATTCGCCTATTGGCTTAGCTTCACTTATTTATTGCACGTTGTAAATATACGTTTGACTCTCGTTCTCTGTTGCCGAGTTACCCTTTTCCGTGTGACTTAGCAGCCTAGCATGTGGCTAAATTAGCAAGCTAACGTTTTCTGTGTTTGGCCCAGAAAGTCCGCCAAGCCAAGAACCTCAACACTTCTGGGCTTGTGTTCATGTGCGGTGGTGATGGTTGAGGACAAAATCTGTATTTTGCCATTTTGTTGTGCTTTGCCATAAGTGGGACGTTTCTGGGCGAAAAGTCAATGTTTACCCATCCAGCCAATCACAGAGCGGTGGGCGTGTCACACTGTAGGCAGGCGGCCCGTTGCAAACGAGCAGAACGCCTTCAGTGAAATATAAAAGGGGAAATATTCCACCACAAAACGTGTCGAAAACAAGAGCGAATATTGGCTTGGCACTTCCGAGCAGCTGAAGCGCGACAGAGTTAGCCTGCTTGTAATGTAAGTGCCAAACGCAGAATATGTTAGCGTGCTAATTTAGCAACATGCTAGGCTGCTAAGTCATACAGACAAGGGTAATGCGGCGATCAAACTTATATTTACGCTGTGCAATAGGAGAAGCGAACCCAATAGGTGAGTGCCGTTTTCTTTTTTTTTTAGGCCATGGGAGGAGTCTGTTTGGAATGGTTTGTTGATCAACAGAAAAGGGAAAAACTTGGACCAATTTAGGGTGACCGAACGTCCGAACCTTTTGAGAGGACATACCATTTTCTTACGACCTGTTCAAGCATTTTTTATAGAATACTATAGTATTTTTATAGTTTTATAAATTGATGACGTCCGGTTAGCATTGCGTGGCTAATAGTTGAGGTATACTGTGTAACTGTAAGTGTCCTCTTTTCTGAAATGGAATATGGCCACCCTACCCGGAACGCCGCCTCATACTGTCGCTTTGCTAGCATGGGCAAAGTAAAACACACCACATTAGCAAATGCTAACGTACTGGTGCGTGTTTGTGTGTACACAACTTGCGTACTTGTGTGTGTGCACTTTCTCAGACAAGTCAACTCTGCTTGTTATCAGTTCTGGCAGCTCCCTCGGAAGTCGTCATTCCTTCTATTTAAAGCAAAGCAATAATCCATACGCCTTTCCAGCAGGACTGTTGCTATGGAGACACATTACTGAGACAAACAGCATACGGATGCTGCTCGGCCACTCGGGTGAAGAAACTTGCGATGAAAAGCCGGCTGGCCTGTCTTAGAGAATTTGGAGAAATCTTTACGACGCTGCCAGAGAGAAAAACAGAAGAAATGACGGTCGGCTGAGTCGCAATTATTTCCCCCGCAGTCGCTCGCAACATGTCGCAGGTTCCTCTACGGACCTCACACGAGCGATGCACGATATCGTTCCGCCGTTAACGCGAACAGCAATCGAACCTTTGTAGCAATGCAACATTTATGCGGAATTGGCGGACGTGACAATCGTCACCAAAGCGTGACGAGGCTGACTTTTTGTTTGCCTCAACATCTGATGGATCTCAAGTGCGGCTGCGGGAATAAAGTTCCTTGCATGCCGGTTCTCGTGCCGTGCCGGACAGCAACTAATGAGGTTTTGTTGCTTCAAAGCGTCTTTTCTCTTCCTTCCAAACCGCAGGCCAGCAAACCAAGAAACAAAAGCAGCCCGAGATGTTTTTCGTGCGCTCAAAAGGTGAAGGACCCCAATTGAATTATACGACTCGCTGGTATCGAAAAGTGAAAGTCTCGACGTGGCGACTTTCACGTACTTTGTATCGGTTTGATGTACATGTAAAAATAGTCGCTCCAGGATTTCGATGCCATTTTCCATCATTGTTGTGCTCAAAGGCCAGATTTTGCGGCCAATTTTTCTAGAAGTCGCAAAAGAAATGTTGCTCAAACACTTTTTCTCCACATTTGAAGCATTTCGCAGGCATTTCTTCAGATTGTTGCGGTCTCGTCGCTTGCCGCTTGATCTTGAAATGTGAGGCGTATAATTCCAGAAGATCGCTCGCGTGTTTCCACGTTTACTGGTTCGCTTGCAGTAAAGCTGCGTCACCTAAAAAATATGCATCCGTATTGAACTTAACAAAATAAAAGCATTCCACATTGTGCAAAGGCGTCGCCATAACACAGTTTAGCAATAATACGTTTACAAATAATGCCTATATTTGTGGGGACCGGGGTTAAAAATGTGCAGTAGTTGCAATCTATCGACATAAATATGCCGTAGATCGATGAAACAATAATTTTCTGCCTAATGAAACAAAATTGGATCATCTGATGATATTGCATGACTTTCAATAAAAAAGGCGTGTTTGTCGATGTTGATTGTCAGAAGAAGCAGACGGAAACCTGCTGCCGACGACCAGATGAGTCCTGTCGAACCAGCGCCTCTTGTTGCCATGGAAACCCTTCAGCCGCCAAACTGATCATTAGAGTGGTGATCCTTCTACCTCGTTCACCCGCTGTTCAAACCCCCCCCCCCTTCCCTCCTCCTCTTTTATCTTGCACATCATTCACCCTGTTTTTACTTCCTTGTTCTATCGTTTGCATCCTCAACCTTAATCTGTGACCCTCATCAATAATTGCCCTTGGTAGTTTTGATGACAGAGGACGACTAATTGAAAGGCCAATTAATGCCGCCCAACAACGCTGCTTGAAAATCCGGTTCTCATCCTGGGGCAAATTTTTTAATTAAGTAATTACACTACGGAATGCATAACTGCGTTCTGGTGGTCAATTTAAAGTGCAGATGAGTTGAGATGATGCTCACAAATGTCTCACCTCAGAATGTTGTGGGGTGAGGAAGTCCGAAACGTACAGTGGTTGTCATGGCGATAGCAAATTCGTTTTAACAGCAGGGAAATATCAAGCCGTGGAACCCTAATGCAATTTGCATGAATTGGATTTTAGTCGGACATAATCGCATTGGATTGATTAGTTATGGACGCCGTCGTGTAATGCTGGATGTCATAATAGGTGACATCGTCACATTATGGGATGGATTGGCCTTCATTTTGTGATGTAAGGTGTTCTTTTTTTATGAGGTCAAAAACACAATGTCCCAAAAGCCGCTATACGCTTTTCTACTTGGTTTCCGGCATCTTTCAGATAAATTTGTGAGTTGAGGCTTCCAGCGGATCTTGATGGTCTTCACGCTGCTCCAACACGTCGCACAATTGATGCTATTCAATCAAGTTGCTCAAAAGAGAATCTGTTCTTCTAACACCACTGATGAAAACTCCGAACTCCAAAAGCCGGCATTCGTGCCAGGAAAGGGAAAACATCTATCGGGAGGGCTGCATTGGAACGCGACATCAATAAAAGCTCCATTCAGCGGATGCTTCAGTGATGAATATTTTAGCCGTTCCAAATTCCGCTTGTTGAAAAACTTCAAGCAGAAGATGATTGTCATGTGAAAATGCGTGAATGAAATGTACATTTATGTGGGGGGGGGGGGCGCTTACGTACACTCTACCCACCATCTGGAGACATAAAGCAGCATCACACCAAGATTGCCATGCACGCAACAGGGGCTTCTTTTTCTTCTGCCCTCAAACCCCCGTTGAGTCCAGCTCGTTGCTATCTTCCTTCCAGATTCACTCGTAGGCACGCGCGCTGATAATCCACGGGGGGGCTGCAGCGTCCACCCATGTTGAATATGGATGAATAATTCCAGCCGCTTTCATCTCCCGGGTTGAAGCTTTAAACCCCAAATGCCCCCAAAAAGACATCCTGCACAGCCGCCCGCAACTGGGCCGCTTCTGCCGGTGAGGTGCGAGCGCATGATTATTGCGCCAGACCCTCGACGGCGAAGTGCAATGGAGGCACCAGGAAGTGAGGACAAGAGCGATGAGTTGAGCGCCAGAAAATTCGGCATGCTTCCTTTTGTGTCTCCGGTTCTTAAGCTTACCAGTTCATATATGAAAACGGTTTATTTGAATGAAATTAGATTTACTTTACCGATGAAAGCACCTCAGGAAAGGAATCGCATGTTAACTGTAGAAAGGCTTCATATCGCGTGATACGGACCCTCGAAGAACCCAAAAGCAACACTTCCTGTCAAAAGACAGACTTTCAAAATAAAAGCATGCAGTGTAGTAACAGTCACTTTCTTAGGCTATATGTTGGCTTTTGTTATATAGAAGTCACACGGGGAAAAAAGACTATGATACTGGCATGCTATTATTTTGAAGGCGTGCTTTTTGACAGGTTGTTACGTCAACGTTACCGAGCAGGCGGATATTATCGAGTCGCTCATAAATGTCGACGTGGACATTGACGGAATTCGGCCAAAGACGAACATATAGAGAAATAAATGCGATCTGAAGTGAAGGCCAATGTGGGCGTTGACCTGCAATTTCCCATGCTGCCTCAGCCGATGACATCACGCTGTGATTGCGCTGCTCGCCGCGAGCGAACGCGGCAGCACGGAGGCGCGCGGTGCGTGATGTCATGGCACGACATATTAGAGCTGTGAGCGGTCGCGTTCCTGTGATGGAAAGAAGGCCGCTGCGGCCGCGCGGCCTTTGGCTTTGTCAGTTACACCGTTTGACAAGCTCCCGAACCGCCGCCTTATCATGAACCGCGGGTACGGCCTGGAGCGGTTGCCGGCCAGCTGCTGCGTACTCCGAGCGCCAGTGACCCGAATCCGCAATTGAGCCGATCAAGCTTCAGGTCCAGCGTCTGTCCATTTGTCAATGGAATGGAGACACGTGCAAAGATCATGCGCAAAAGAAATTAAGTTCCGCAAGCAGCTCGACTCGACAGATGCCATGTCAATATTATTCCACTATGCGGCATGGAGTGACGAATCGAGTTCATCCGGAAGTGTTTTTGATGAAGAATTAGAACTGGAGGTCGGTTCTTTGATATGCTCCCCCTCTGCAGAATACGTGGTGGAGAGCGTTTTGGGGTGCGGCTCGTTCGGAAAGGTGGTCCACTGCAAGAAGGTGGCCACCAACGAGTCGGTGGCGCTCAAAATCATCATGGAGAAAGAATACAACAACGACGCGCAGAAGGAGGTGGAAACGCTGGAGGTGCTGAAGAACTTCAACTTGGAAAAATACAACATCGTCAAATGGTACAGCTCCTTCGTCCACGAGGGCCATTATTGTCACGAGTTTGAGAAGCTGGACATGAGTCTTTACCAATACCAGGTCACAGAGAAGGACACTCTGGAGCTCAAGGAGATTCGTCCCATTCTGCAGCAGGTTTGCTTTCGCGAGCGCGTGCAGGATTGTTGAATTTGTGGGCGTGGGGAACTGACGGTCATTTGTCGTGCTTCCAGGTTGCTTTATCTCTGCAGCTCCTTAAGAGCCTGGGAATAGCCCATACTGACCTCAAACCGGATAACATCATGCTAGTGGACCACGTCCATCAGCCACTAAGGGTTAAGGTCATTGATTTTGGCACAGCCATTTTGATTTCGGAGAGGTGCAAGGGCTCAGAACTTCAGACGCTCTGGTTCAGGTGAGCTCGTGACGGAAGCTGGGATGGAAAATAAAGAGTGGCCACTAAATGGTATTCAAATGTCAATGTTTGGTAAAGATCTCCAGAGATTCTTCTGGGTGCTTCCTTCAATGAGGCTATTGATATCTGGTCCCTAGGCTGCATTGCGGCAGAGCTGCTCATGGGCAAAGCGTTATTCCCTAGCAGCGATGAGTTTGACATGGTGAGTCGGCTGAAAGCTCGGCAACCTCCTTCCGCGTTGACTAAATGTGCTTCTTCTGACCCGGCTAGATGAGGCACATACTTCGAGTCGTAGGAAAGCCGCCCAACCAGCTGCTGAGTTCTGGAGTGTACACAAAACAGTTTTTCCAACATTTTGCCAGGCGTGACCAAAGGAAGCCAACCCTTTGGATGTTTAAGGTACGGAATGTTTCCAACGCTCGTGTTCAGTTCAGACTTTGGAGAAATGCAAATGTCAACGTATCCATCCTAGTCCAAGCTCTACACGTCGGCGTGCATCCCTTGCACCCTCAACAGCCTCTACGACCTTCTGGAGGTAAGACGTCCCGAGCGGCGCAAAGTCTCGCCGACCGCCGATAAGAATGAGTTGCGTGCGATGGCGAGCGTTCTTTTTCCTTTCATGAGGGATGCGACGAACTGACCGGAGAAGACGCGAGAGCGGACGACCTTGACAGGAGGAGCTTCGTTGACCTGCTGCTGAAGATGCTGCAGCTGGATCCCGGCGAACGGATCCGACCCAACCAGATTCTTCAGCATCCCTTCATCACGATGAGCCACCTGGTCGGCGACTTCAACGACTGCCAATAGTAAGGAATCGTCTTTCTTGCCGTGGCCGCAGAATCGCTTTTCTGACTCGACGCTCGATGCTTTCTAGCGTTAAGTCTTGCTTGGACCTCCTGACCGGCCATTTGACCGAGGCCTCGTTAAACCAAGGAGACTTTCAGCAGTCCAGCGCGGTGTGACCGCGAGGGTCTTCGCGACGATGACCACGGGTTCCAGATTCAGACAAAGCAAGACCGGCAGGAGATGCGATCCTGCGACTTCCTACTATCTGTTTGATTTGGGAGTTTCCGATCAGAGTCGATCGAACGTACGGAAAGAGATCAAGCGCAAGTTCAAATCGAACGTGAAAGCAAACTGACCTTTGGTCAAATGCGACGTGAGATTTGATCTTCCCGGAGATTTTTTCTTGGATTTACATTGACTTGATGACTGAGTGTGCAACAAAATCCTAAACAAATAAATAGAGGTCTGTCCTGAAGTATGATGGGAAGGAAAAAAAACACCTTTGTGTCCCAATTGGCATTCCTCTCTTACGCAACATCTTCGAACAAAGCCGCGACAAGAAAATGCGGACTTCCCGTGCTTTTGACGAGGGATTAAGCAGCATTGCAAATGTCGTTTTGTGCATTTCCGACGTCTTGTGGTCACGTACGAGTGCTGCTGTTTAAATTGACTTCATAATCAAGGGGACTTTTGTGGAGTGAGACACTTTGCGGCTTCGCCATAAGAGGCCTCATAAATGAGTGTTACGCATCGGCGGACTCGAAGACGCGCTCAGATTGAATTCCCGTGAGCGCTCTTTAATCCCCTTTCAAACACCTTTGAGTCTTCCTCGTTGACGATTGAACGAGGTTGGCGCCTTCGACGTCAACTGATGCTAATGTGCGGTTCCGCCGCGTCTTGCTCTTGATGACGCAGAATTCTCCGCAGCTCAGTCGACCGCACAATCGTGTTTTCTGCCCATTTTGCTTCGTACGGACAGTTTGCGTGTCGCGAACGAGGCGGAATCCGAGGGTCTCGAGGACAAGCCGCGGCCTCGGGTTCGACACAAACGTCAGGCGCAATCTTTGCACATTCCGCCCCGAACTGCCAGCGGCGTCCTGAATCTGCTCACCGGTCAGCATGTGAGGGAGCAGCAGGCAACGTTTGCCGGCGTGAACACGCTAGAGCCACAAACAACCGAGCTCCAAAAGCACATTTCGAGCCTTTAGCTAGCATAACAAATCGGAGATCAAGATCCCACAAAACTGAAGTCCTGAGCGTCATCGCGACCGATTTTCATTTTGGGTCCGAGTGTCGCCATCTTCTCACCGGCCTCAAAGAGTCAAAAACTGACAGGGCGCATCCCCCCCAGCCCCCCCCCCCCCCGACTTGCAACCACCCACTCACTCTGTTCTACTTTGCTTCAGCTAAAATTGAAAAATGGTGACATGGCGCATCGCCTTTACGCTAATGGAGGAAATCGGAGTCAACACAAATAGGCCACGATGCCCCGCGAGTGCCGTTTGCCAGGACTGGAAAACCCTTTGGTGACAACCAGACAAGTTAAAAAAAAAAAATCCTATTTCTACAATTATACTCCAAATATTGTAGAACGTCGGCGAGGCTGGACAGAACCTCGGGCTTGAGAACTTCTGTGTCACATTCAGGCCACCCAAAATATGTCAGGCGGGTTTCGGTCACCTGCGGAGGTTGAAGTCAAGCAAACGGAACCTTCTTGTTTTCCAAAAATGTTCCAAAACGACTTGGGCAACAATGTTATTAAGATATAAAGATGGATAATCTGATTTTGAAAAGAATTGGTTTACAAAAGCAATCAAGCGTCATTTCAATTGGATTAGTTTGAATCAAAGAAAGCCAGAACCATTCTGGTGACTTTCATTTGTGTTCTCCGCCGTAAACCAACGACGACACTCGCCGCTTATCCTCAATCTCTCTTTCATTCTCTGCTTTGCCTTCCGCTTCACCGTTTGAACAGATGAGCCAAAGCCAGATGTGCCCGCGCACGTGCACACGCACGCGGGCAGCGTTGTCATCTGTTGAACGATGCCAATGACAAACAAAATGGACGGGAGGTTCGGGGACGACATCCGGGGAAAAGGAAGCCGCCTCAGAGCAACAATCGGCGACCGCTCGTCATTTTAAAGCGACGTTCGTTTCCTTCGTTCTGCGAGGCGGCACGAACATCAAAAGTGCAAATAGGGATGACATCGGATTGCCGGAAAAAAAGGTTTAAGCCGACAAGTAGAAAAAGTTTGCTTGGTGACGAGGCGTGACGGCCAAAATACTGCGGCAATTGTTTTGAAGTTAACGCGAGGACGTTCGTTTGGGTGGAAATTCATCACATTATTGTGTGATTTGTCACATAACGAAACATGAACTCACAAATGTTGCATAAAGCGACGTCACGTTGAGCCAACGTGACGACTTGAGTCCAAAATATTGAGCTTGTTGTCATGTTTTCAGACGATTGAACTTAATGCGTTTTGGGTTTTGGGACATGCGGCACCAGAATGGACCGGTTCTACAGTGCATGGCTGAGTTTTGTTCTTCTTCTTTTTCCTTCTTGAAGGAAGAATACGAAACCTGAGATGGTTAAAATCGCGATATTTATTTGACGATGCCATAAGGAACTCTTATAGCACGATGTGGACCAGGAAACCGGTCCAAAATGGAGAATGCCACATTTGCGTGCAACACATGCGAGCCATGATGTGGACGGGACACAAATGTCCAAGATGGCGGCATGCAGGATTTTTCAACCTATTTTCAGGGAATCCGATGGAGCCGTTGATATTTGCTCTTTTCGTGTGCATACGCACTGCGTGCGAGAACGGAGGAACGTTGAGTCATGTGACAGCTTTGACCTGCTTTCCCGCGCTCCGTGTGAACTTTGTGTTTTGAGGCAGAAACGCGCACGCATTCGTGGTTGATGTCAACGTTCGTGCGTCCGGATGTGCAAACGGCAACGAGTCACGTGGTCTCGACGTGGTCTCGACGTGGTCTCGACGTGGTCTCGGGGTGGTCTCAACGTGGTCCCGACGTGGTCTCGACGTGGTCTCGACGTGGTCCCGACGTGGTCTCGACGTGGTCTCGACGCGGTCTCGAAAGAATTGTCCTGGCAAAACGCCGCGGCTGCCGTGCGAGCGCTTTCTTCACCTCCCTGCGGGCCTCACGCTCTTGCGGCCGACATCCACGCCAGCGGCTCCCGCGGCAACACTTGCAACTTTCAAAATGTGTTGGCGAGGCTCGGCGCCGTTGCCAAGTCAACGGCGCCGAGCGCAAAAAGGCTTGAAATCAACACAAAGAGGGCGTCTCGTTAAAAGGAAGATAAACCTCGAGGCTCGGAGAACTGCTTGCTAAAAGGAGCGGACTTTTTACCACCTTACTTACTTTTTGAGTTTGCGCATCCGGCTGGAACCGGTTCTGCTGGCAAGCATTTTCCGATGGTGGCGTTGCCTTGTGGCCCGCGTCCTCTTTTTGCTTGAGCTTCAGCTTCCCGCATCAGGAACTCTTTTCCCTGACCGGCAACAATGAACGCGCTTTCTCCACCACCTTCATCATCATCATCATCATCATCCTCTCTGCATTTGGGTCCTCCACACACCCAACGTCATTTGTCCTGATTTTGACAATAAAGAGAAGGAACGTGCATTGAAGCTAACGCCGAGCTTCATCTTGCAAAAGTCCACTCGTTAGCTTAACACAAAATGAAATGTTATATTGCCGTCTGATAAAAAACAAACAAACAATATTTGATTGGAAAAAAACACACACACATTTTCATCACAATTGCAAGCAAATGTTGTGTACGCGTTCGTTTGTCAAAAGTCGAGACGTCATTTCACGGGCGGCCAAAAGGGTCGCCATGCAACAATACCGCTTGTGTGTGTGCGTGTGTGTGCGTGTCGCAGAGCGGTCAGTTCCCTGTCACCGCGCGCTCGCGCACGTCTTTCCCGGCCCACTCGCACCAACATGTGGACGACGCGCACACACCAAGTGTACGTGCAGAAACAAAGGCGGGCGAACGTGCGCTTTGTGAGTCAAAGACGCTTTTTGTCCCAGCAACAAAAACACACGCTTGGACAAAGACGAAGGAAAACAGGAAAGGAAGTTGTAACTTTCCACTCAGGCTTGGCCACGACCCGAGTTCGCTTTCTCTTCTATGGCCTTGGCACTTTGTGTGTGCGTGTGCGCGTGCGTGTGCGTGCGTGCTACCACAATCCCCATTTAAAGGGTTTTAAAGGAGGTTCTGCTTTCGTGCAGGTTTTCAAAATTGAATTGACAATTCAGTTGTCAGAAAGTGCGACCTTCGATTTGAAAGTAGTCCGGGTTTCAAAGTCACGTTCCGAATGAAGGTTTGGCTTCCATGCAGGGCCCCGATTTCCAACACTTGCTACCAGGGGTGCGAATCTTGGACTGTCTCGCGATTCGATCCCCATTTTTGGGCTCCATTTTCAATTCAGAGCGATTTTTGATTCAAAATGATTTGATTGGCAACTTGAACAATTTGTTGGACGATCCGTCATCGGTTTCGCGTTGATTTGTCAGGATTCTGATGACTTCCGACGGTCCTCCAATAAATACGACCACATCGGTCGTTTTGAAAAGGTGCCAAATTACGATCCGGTTCCGTTTAGTATTTTTTTGCACGTCCGATCGCGCTGGCTAAACTCCAATTTGTAACACTTGGCCGTATTTTAGTGACCTGCTAAAATGGCCAATCGGGTCGATATTGTTGGAAGACTTGTTGACCTGGAAACAAATCTTCTCCCAACTCAAGAAAATGTCCGCCGCGGTTCGGCAGAAGTTGGCCGGCTCGACCCGAAGGCGCTTATTAACGCTTCTGCTCTCGTTCCTGATTCTGTGGTGCAAACAATAGATTCAAATTAAAGGTGACTTTTCCAAGCTCCTCAAGTGACACAATATTTTCTTTGCCTGCCAAGTGAGCTCGCAGGTGCAGTTACACAAAGATGTGCTCAGCGCGGCCATTGCCATAGTAACCGCAAAAAAAAAGAAAAGAAAAGCTCTCCATTTGAAAATCATCCCTGAGAAGATTTCGCGCAGTGGAAGCCGTCAGCGGCAGCGAGAGCGTGTAAATCCGCTCCCAGTGTTCCCAGTTGCAGCGTGCGATGGGAGGGGGGGCGGGGCAAGGGGTCGGGGGGGGCAAGCTGTTGCTAGGTGGAGCCGCACTGGTGCTTTGCGGACAGATTAGCGCATTTGAAACACGCTGGGGTGGACCGGCATCTGAAAATAGAGACCAGCACGTTGTTGAAGATGGCAGAAGGAGGAGGAGGAGGAGGAGGAAGAGGAGACGAGTGGAAAGAAAAGCCCGATCGCGTTCGTGCTGCAATCTTGACGGAGAGACACTGGCCACAATATTAGGAACGCCCGCTCGATCAACTCGGCCCAAGCGCTGGTCGCCACATTACTTTCCAGAAAATGTAAAGAAAGTATTGATGATTAAAAAAAGATATATTTGGAAGTATTTGTATATCTATATTTAGACGAAAAGGACACACAGTAGTAGGGTGCGTCAAAGACCTCATTTTAGAATTTTGAGAGGCGGCAAGCCAAACGTGTTGAAATCTATCGCTGACGTCTGGTCGAAACCTCGTCCATCCAAATGTGTCACTTTTCAGGAGACCCCCAAGACGGCATATTTGTTCAACCATTAGCATTGCGGCATCAAAGAGAGCCAGCCATTTTGCACAATAACACACAAAAATATGACATTTGATGTGTTTAGCATTGCGCTAGAATTGAAGCGCACTGCATCGCACTGAGAGCTTTTTGCGAGGACAGCAAGCAGCTCCCGTCGCCAAAACCATCGTCCTCAAAAAGGGCGATTTGGAACGCGCTAATAAAAGAGGACAAAAAGCTGCGCTGGATCGCGTGAAGCAAGTGATTGCGTTATTGATTGTGTCGCGGATTCGGACACGTTTGTTGATCTGCATCTCGTTGATTGTCAGATGCGGTCTGTCGGTTCGACCGCAGCGGCCGCATAAGACATCATCTGGTTGCAGATGACAACAATAGACAGTTGAAGGGTTCGAGGCAGGCAAAATTGGGATTCATTCTTCCATTTTTTTGTCCTCCCTCTCAAAATTGCTTTCAACACTGCAGCCAAATAACACCGTTCTCTGCACACGCACACGCACACACGCACACACACACCGATGCGTTGGCTGTGGGCTAAAGTTCGAGGTCACCATGGCAACAGGAGAGTCCGACTCAGGTGGTCTAATCTAAAATGTGTGGCTGCACCTGCACACATGAACACACACACGAGTGCACGCACACACAAAAAGGAGTAAATGCTCCCGATGTGATCGTTAAAACGTCTCCCTTGAAATGCAAATTGTCTTGTTGTGCAATTTTTAGCTTCTCATCTGCAATTGTGCGCAATTTTTCCTCCATTTTTACGTCCCAATATCCCAGTAGCTTTTTTGCACGCACGCACACACAAAGGCTGAAAGTCGGAGAATCCGCAGGTCGCATGCGAGCGCCCTTGGCAGACTCGAGTGGGCGTGGCCTTCATGCAGACAGCGTCGAGGAGCTAAAAGGATGCGACGATGGCGCAAATCCATCAGAAGCCGGAGCCGGTCGGGGAGAGAATCCAAACGGCTCATTGGGCAGGAAATACATCAGCTTGGATCAAAGATAGATCGCAAGTAAATGAGCGCCATGGGAGTTAGCTAAGAAGCTAGCTAGCAAGCTAGCACCTTCGCGTAAAGGCAAACTGGAGCAGGGGTTTGACTTTCTGGACCTGGATTTGCCACCTCTGAATTTCAAGCATATAACAAAGTTGACACCGGTGGAAAGTCGACCCACTCTCGATCCCGCGACGCCCGCGAATAATATCGACACGTCGCCTCTTGAGCGATCCTTGTTTACGCCTCAAAAATCCTTTCAAAGAAAGACCGACGTGTCGCGAAAGAGCACGTTTCTGTCAAATTGCATGAAATGAATTGCAATGTTGGAGTTTTCTCGTTTCTCATTTCTAGTTCCTGATTGTAAAACGGCCACAAAAAGGTGGTTGCAAGTACGATAACTTGAAATAAGGCGTACCTAGCAAATGCATTTTCCGCCATTGGTTGCATACAAAACACGTTGGATGATGGAAAGATGACATGGATCGAAATGTGGGAGCCTCACAAATACATTGTCGTCTCAAAAGACACATTTTTGCAACAAGAATCTGGCGCACACGCACACACATTTTGTCCTGGATGTATTTCAGACACTTTTTGATCCGTCAGATTTCTTGGCGGCGTTCGAAGATTGTCGGGTTCGATGGCGGGAGATATGATGAACTCTCCTCCCTTCATTCTGCTTATCTGCGGTCGTCTTTTGTTCCCGTGTCCCGTCTTTCTTGCTCGTGAAGAATGAATGAATGAATTGTATTTTTCAAACGCACATTTATATATAAAAAAGAAAAGAAGAGAGCGAAAAAAAATCTACTCAAAGATATAAAAAAAATCATACAAAACAAAAACATAAGCTATAACATGTTTGAAAAAAAGCACATGAATCAATTGAGAATATTATTTCTGCGACGCGAGACAAAAAGTCCAAATGAAGCAAAAGTGGAATCAGGCCAAACTTCCATGAATGATTCATCGCGTTCCTCCGCACCCGCCTTTCGCACCTGAGCATGAAGCTGGAAATAACGCGACCGTGTTTTTCTCGATTATGCACTTTAGAAGGTGCGGGAAGAAGTGAATTATTTATGCGTGACGGCGCGACCAGGAGGCAAAGCTGGACGGCGGGAAAACCGCGAAGGACGATAGCAGGGAATGATGGATGCAAGAATGGCAGCAAAAAGATGCAAGTATGATTTATGGATGTTCGCCGTTGCTGTGCAGAAGAAACGAGCGGCGCGGCAGCAAAGCCCAATTGAATTGTTCGGCCGCGTCCGCGCGCTCGCGTCCGCGCGCTCGCGTCCAACGGAAGTGTGTCAGTGGGTCAAAGGCGGACGTCGATACCTCGGCGCCAGATGTCTCCTCAATTGGCCCCCGGGGGGCGCAATTGGATGCTGCATTTTAAGGCTACTCGCGTGTGTCGGATTGGCCCGAATCGGGCTGGAGTGACTTTTCAATGGATTGAAGAATATCGTTTAGCTTCATGAAGGAAGAATTGAAACTTAAACACATTATTTGGTGGACATCGTTACGTTTGTGTGTGTTTGTTTTAAAGCAATCACATGGCTTCACCTCTATTAACTCATTCACTCGCCGCCATTTTGACTGAAGCAACCCCCTTCGCTCTCGACTGGCTTACTGGATTTCGACAGATTTTAGCGCATAGTTATCACCCCTGTTTTAATAAGTACCAACTTGGCACTCCTTTGACATTTCACTGTTACAAAAAGGGCGATCTGGTGCATGTTTGACGAGCAGACAGCAGCGTGCGTGCGTGCGTGCGTGCGTGCGTGCGTGCGTGGGCGCCGCGTGGTGTGGGAAGTGATGAAGAAGCGTGCCAAAGATGGCGTCGGCGCCAGGATCACCATGGGGAGGAGGAGGAACAAATAAAAGAGCAGAGGTGAGTCGCAGATGGAGGAAGTCCGAGTTGAAAGGCGAGTGTCCCATTTGGACAACTCTCACCTGGTGGCCAAACACGCAATTGCCATCCGAAAGGAGAAAAGAAATGTCTTGTCACATTGATTGCAGCTTTGTTTCTAAATGTGAAAATAAAAGTCCGCGGCTTGGTGGGCAATCTGGGCTCAGTCCGTCGTGGCCCAAACGTCTCCAGTTGTCTCAAAATGACGTTGCTGGCATCGAGCACGTCCAAGGACGCGTAATTCAGATTCTGGCCGCCTTCCACTGGCTCAGTCCATTTGAAGGTGATTTCATTTCATTTGAAATCTCTCGGCAGTAGCCCCTCCCCTCCCCTCCCCTCCCCTCCCCTCCCCTCCCCTCCCCTCCCCTCCCCTCCCCCCACCAGCCTCGGGTCAGCTGACCGTCTGCTTGCGGAGGTACCGCCGTCTCGACGGAAGCTCGGCGAGGACAAAGATTTTTCTGTTGCTGCTCCGATTCCAAAACTCAATTCCTAAAAGCCATTTTTCAAGACTCCATTTCTCCGGACCGTCGCACGCTCATTTTTACTGCATCCGTTTGCGCTCCTCCCCCAATTCTTGCTTCACTGACACGCCGGATCGCGTCGTCTCCCGGGAGACGATGACGTAACGTCATATGAGTCACCGATATGCAGAGAAAGGCTCTTTATTCCGCCGCTGGGTCGATCTTGGCCCGTGTTTGTTGCGTTTGAGCGTTAATGAAAGCCAAGTAGAAGCTTGTCACCGAATCCTCCTCATGTTTTCACATTTCAGGGAAAAACATCCGATAAATATCCACTTCCGAGTTTCAAGTGTTGGCCGTCGTGGGAAGGCCGCCATGACATCTCCTGGACGAGGTTTCTTGATTGCATTGTTAACAAAACAACAACTATTCCGCTGTGATAATCGTCTTTCTATGTCTCTTCTTTTTTTTTCATCTTTGGAGGATCTGAGACATTTTGAAATCGCAAAGTTGAAGGTAGCGTCTCATCTCGATGCCGGCGTGGACGTTTATTAAAAGACACATTTTGGGCTAAGAATAGACTTTGTCGAGCACGATTCGTCATCAATCAGGTCGGCATCTGATCATTTTGTTTCAGGCTAATAAATGTCCAACTCTTCTGTGCCGCAGTTACATTTGATTTGATTATTCAGCCAGCAAACCTTAAAACGCCATTCTTCGACACCCATGTCACTCACGAGGGCAGGCCCTGCATTTGAAAGCCGTGGTTCAAAATCACAGATAAAAATAATAATAATAATAATAAAAAAATCACAGATACTACATTAGAACATTACGATGATCATTTCACGTCATGCACTTGTTATTGCGTAATGATGCAAAAAAAACATTTGTTTTTAATCGATTTATTAGGTTAATCAATTGAATAGTCGGTGATATACTGGAGTCCAAAATATTTGAGAAGTGAAGCAATAAACCAGGCTCACATAGCAAAAAACGTATGAATAGGTTTTTGGGAGTGCAGGACAAAGTATTATAGAACGTAATTATTCGTTTTTGGATTTGAATGAGTCAGAAATCACGAATGGTGTAATGCTTCACTCACATGATTTCAGTTATGGTATGAATTTCGTGTTGTTTTTGTTAATGCTTTGATACAGCTTTTGACATGAAGAGGATGCTTAAAGTAAGGGTAGTTATTACAAAAAACGGCCATCGGGTGGCAACAGAGTATAAGAGATCAACTGGGGTCAACAAGCTTATTTACCCGCAGTTCTAAACAGATTTGTGAATAATGATGAACGACATTCTAATGCTAATTGCTGCAAAACACAAACAGATAGAAATGTACTTTTTTTTCTCAGTGAATGAGTTCAAACTATTTTACTATTTCAATGTTGTTGTTCACTAAAATACCGAATGCTCTCCTCGTGGGCCCGCACTTGATACGCTCGGATTCGTCAGTCCGAGCCTGAGTGGACGCGGAGGAGGACAGAAAGAGCGCCGACGTCAGCAAGCGTCCACGCGGCATATGAAGTCGGCGTCGGGTTGGACCCATCGGAGCGCGGGCACAGTCTCCGGAACCCATGGCGACCATCTCCCGCGGGCCCCTCGGGGCGCCGCGCGGGCTTGTGCACAACGGGCAGCACGGCGGAACAATAGAAGCGGGAATAGCCCCGCCTTACAGGACTCGCCTTTCCCATCGATTGGATTATAGATCGGCGGCTGCAACCTGGAGGTGGTCGCGGCGACAGCCTGTCGCTGATTGGCGCTGATTGGGCAGAGCCGGCGCCCAATATGACAGCGACCGGGAAAAGGTCAACGAGGTGGAACAAAAGACTCGTGAATGTCGCTTGCTATCAAGTTGTCACGGAAAGCCGACCTTGGCAAGAATAAGAAACCAGTAAAGGAGATTTTCCTCCAAAAGGTGCTTCGTGGCCACGATGATGACTTTTTGCTGATATCAAGACGTCAGCAAGACGTCAGCAAGACGTGCATGTGTAAAAACGCTTCCGTCCACAGGACGGCGAAAAGATGTCATCAGTAAGAGAGAGAACTTTGTTTTGCTAATTGGAGAGCGGCGAACGAACGCGGGGACGAGGCGGTGCTTGGGCTTGTTTAAGATGATGACGTTCAGCGGAAGGTCAACAGAGACGGTGAATTACTGCAGGTTCCACGGGAACCGCAGAGGAGAGAGTTCAAAAAAAAAAGTTCATTCATTCGTTCATTTACTGCAAGGATGGAACACAGATTAGCTTATGCTAACACAGTAGTAAAGTCAGAATTGCAGTAAATATTAGGGATGTTTCGATGTCAGACCGATACCAGTGCGGGTACTTAATGCTTGAGTAGTCAACGATACCAACGACTGATACCACTCGTCCTAAAATGTACGCCAAAAAACAATTACAGATCATTTGAAAGAAAATATAGCTCGTTTTTGTCACATTGCCTGAAATTAATTGCAATATTCTATTTTCTTCTCATATCTAGTTCTACTTCCTGTTCACAAAATGGCCACAAGAGGGCCACCGAGTAGCGATTCCTTGCAATAAGGCCGGGTACCTAACCTGGCAATAGCCACATTGATCGTTGCCAATCTGGGACTCAGGCGGGATATTCAGTTCAATACTTCAAGCTGATTGGCTCGTGCGGCAACTGGTTTCGACCAATCACGGCAACGGATGAAAATGTGCAACTGCAGCTCTGGATTTCGCGTTATGGTGAGTCATTCGTGGGCTTTGTATTTGTTCGGTGGTGTTTATTAAGGAGGACACTTCGAATAGACAAATGTGGCTTCACGTTGATCGTTCTCCTGAAAATGGTATCATAAGCGTTGCCATAGTAACCGCACGAGAGCGTTGTTCTTCCCCTTGTTGGTGTTTGTGCTGCTAATTGCATAAAGACGAGCAACTTCATTTAATCCAAAGGGAGGAACGAGGCGGGATGAGATCGCTACAAGGGACACGCAGACAAGTTGATTCGAATATCATGTTAAGGAGACGAAGGGGGAGGAGGACAAGCGGGGGTTTTGCTTCTTTGTGACAGGGCGCACCCTCCCCGGTCGGGGGGGGGGGGGGTTGCTTTGAATGCGTAATGAAGACCGCCTGCCGGGAATAATGCAAAGCTCCTTGGGGAGGAATGTCTTTATCCTCTTTTCATCCTCTCCACCCTGGAGGAGGCACGAATCGTATCCGAGCAACAGGCAACTTGGAAATATCGGACGTGGTCTGACGAGACCACATTTCAAATTGTTTCTTGCGGCCAAAGAGGAAAAGAACCATGCAAATTGTTATGGACGCAAAGTTCAAAAGTCCTCATCGGTGATGGTGAGGCGCTTGCACATCTGCGAAGGCTCCGTCAATCCAGATGTTGCTTTTGGAGAAACATACAATTGTGCTGCCATCCAAGCAGCATCTTTTTCATGGACGCCTCCGCTCATTTGGGCAAGACAATCCCAAACCACATTCTGCACATGTTAAACAGCGTGACTTTGTAGTCAAAGCGTGTGGGTGCGAGACTGGCCCGCCTGCAGTTTTCAAAATAAAAGGGGACGTAACATGAGCCTGTCATGCAATTCTAAGTTCATGATTATTTGCTCAAAACCATCAAGTTGATCACTTTCAACGTGAAATATCTTGTCTTTGTCGTGTATTAGATTAAATACAGTTTGAATGTGATTTGCAAATCATTGTCTTCTGTTTTTATTCATGTTTAGCACAACCTCCCCATTTCATTGGACTTGGGTTCGTCTTATGAAGGCCTCTCGTAGACTACAAAATTGCATGAGGCCATCTGCCCAATCATTAATGGCGAAAATGGCTTCTGAAATGACCTTTTCTGCTCCTCTGTCGCAGGCTGACGTTCATTTCCGGAGCAACTGAGTCGCCCGCAGACAGCTTCATCTTCATCTTCATCTTCATCTTCATCAAATAAGCCTAATGGAACGGATTTGATGCGGGAATGTTGTCGTCACGCTAATGGCGGCGGGCTGTCGAGCACCTGAATGGGATGGAGATGTGATGGGCGTGGCGTCTTGCTCTTGACACGGACACAAATAGTAGGAACGGTTCGATCGAGCGTCGCGGATGCCTGCGGTTCAAGATGGCGCGGAGGGTATCGTGTATTTATTACACGGCGACAAGCTTGAGCGTCACGAGCAACCATTTTGCTCTTGTTTCTGTGAATGAAAACGAGATTTTTGGCTCGCCCAAGCCGGTCACAAACATGTCGCGATGCTGCCACCTACTGTTCACTTGTGGTACTTGAGGTTCGTTTTCCTCTCTCTGTCCTGTCAAACCTCGTTCCGTGTGACCTGATTTGCAATAAATATACATCACAATATAAACAAGCGCGAGATGGAGTCTGTCGAACTCGCGCTGAACGTGCCGGCAAAAACAGCAAATGGCGTGTCGTAAAAACAAGTTTGTAAGAAAGCAGCAGGGAATGTCGACTTTGTTGGCGTTTTCCCCCGGAAGTATTTGAACGCAAGCAGAAAGTCCGCGGATGCGAGCAGCCGCTGCGGTTCCTGCGGAGCGTCTTTGAAAACGATGTTTCGGGACGGCCAAGCAGATGCTCGTTGATGACTCGTGATGGTTCGTTGTGCCAGAGACAGTTGTCGGATCCGGACCGGCGAGTCCAGCGGTTCCGGTGAGGCCGAGGAGAGCGCACGGTGGCTTCCGCCGTGGATGCGGCTCTACTTGTACGGAATGCACGGCGTGAGCCTGGACGTGCTGCTGTCCTCGCTGCGCGGGGTTCGAACCCACCGGGACCCCAAGTTGCTGGGCTTCTCCTCGCCAGTTCTGTGCGCGGTGCATTCACTGACCCATTTCGCGCTGGAGAAAGTCTACTCGAAGAAGCGGCGTTTCAAAGGGCGGCCTGCGCTTTTCCATCTGCTCGTCTACCCGTCCGTGTACGTCGGGCTGCAGGTTGCGGTCCAGAACATCAGCGACGCGCTGAGCCAGCAGGCCACGGTGACGTCACGGACGCACTTGGTCCTCCACTACACCCTGGCTCTTTATTTTAGCCAGGTGTTCCACAGGGGGGTGTCCAGGCTGCGGTACCGTCCCACCAAGGCGGCCATTCCTCGGCAAAGCCTTCCCGGGTTCTTGCGCTTCTTGTTCTTTGGCATGCACGGCTTTGTGGACGAGGTGGCGTTCACCTCCATCTTCAACCTGGTGGAGAACCGAAGCCTCGCGGGTCACACGTCCTTGTGGTCTTTCCTCATGTACGGAAGCTGCAGCTACGTGGTGGAGAACCTCTACCTGCACCTGCACTTCAAAAGAGGCTGGAGCACCTGGCGGAGGCTGCCCGTCTACATCTGCTTCATCTACGCCTGGGAACTGGGCTGGGGTTTGGGTTTGAGGCAGTTTGGCGCCTGCTCCTGGGACTACTCGCACTACCCGCACAACTTCCTGGGACTGGTCACGCTCCTCTACCTCCCCGGGTGGGCCTGCCTGAGTCTTTATCAGGACGTGCTGTCCAACGTTCTGCTCTGCGTCAGCGGCGCCGGAGACACGCGGCCGTCGAGTGTGGACGGCGGGGAAGTCGATGGACGGCCTCGGCGGCGGGAAAAAATGCTTTGAGTTGTACAATGACGATCGTTTCCGGTATGATTCGGAGAGAAGAGGAAGTCATTAAGAGAAAAAAAGGGAGAGTCTATAATTACGATTGCAAAAAGTTCTTCTTCCAGCGGTTTAGCCACGCAATGCGGAAACATTGTTCACTTTTCAAATACACCCGACACAAACTCAAATCGAAGTCAATCTCCGCAAAAGGTGCTTTTAAGAATTCACCAAAATAAAAAAATATTGTATTTTTCCCCCCCATTGAACTCGATTGTATTAAGTAAATAAACCGCCCATCTTTTTCTTTTTTAAATAAATTGGTGGGCTTTTTTTTTTTTTTGCATTTCATGAGCACGTGATTAGCAAAGTGATTCTGTTAGCAAGCTGGCGGTTCACTCTTTAATATAAATCGATGTTTTACTATGAAAGAGTGAACATGTTAAAGCTTGACGACACATGAAATGTGGTTCATTGCAAAAAGTGTCAATATTACTTTAATCCTCTTTGGAGAAAAAAGACAAAATGCCCGTCGTCATGTGAACGAAAACACGAGTTTAAGGAGCGGTAATTTCAGGGACTTGAAATGCCAAATCTGCCAAATGATTATGAAACGAGAAACACACGATGAGATGACTCGTTTTAATTTATTTAACAATATGACTATGCCGTGTTTGGGACATGCAAAATGATGCACCTGCAATGAAAGAACGCGGGTTCAAATGAAGGAAGGACATTTTCAAGAGACTTACGACTGTCATTTTATTCATGCAAATGCTTAATTTGTCGTGATTCTGATGAGGACACCAAAAGTACTTTCAGATCCGTAATCCAGCTCCGCCATCTTGCCAGTCACATTCAAATCAGTCTGTAAAAAAAAGTAAATTTTAGTCATGTAAATGGAAGTCACTGTGAACGAAATCCTCTATAAATCACTTTTATAGGAACGTTTTCATGAGCACGTGTGCTCGTATTTTGCGTATATTAGTAAACCATACCAAAAAATATGATATACCTTCCACTGTGATCAACCCAAAACGTCAGCAAATCCAGTTGAACTACTTTTGGTTGCTCGTACGGGCCATGAATTAAGCCGCGCCGTAACATCCGTTGACATAAAGCTTTACAAACACAACATCAAGTCCCAACATGAGAAACTCGTTTTAAGGGCCACGTAAGGAAGACCGGTTTTGACGTGATGACGTCGACTTGCACTGTGGCAAAAAAAGAAGAAGAAATCAAATCAAATCAAATGTCAAATGTTCTTGTGTCTGACTTCTCCGGTGAAACCTTGACTTGAACGTGTTACTATAAAATGACAAAAATACACACAAATAAATGCTATAGTTCAAAAAGTATTATGTGTGTATTTTAATTCAACAACAATACATGTTTGACAAAAGAAAGCTTGACATTTTTCCTAAACTCTTGTGAGTCTTTTTCTACTACAATGGTGCTGTTATAGTGAAATGCTGCCCTCTTGTGGTTAACTTTAAGCATTTAGTGGAATTGGGTTTTTTGGGGGGGTGGGGGGGGTTTACATTGCGGTGCCTATTGAAGACCCATTTTCCTATTGTACGGCAAACTGACAAATTGTACGAATGCCAACATGATTAAATATGCATGCGAAAGTCTGGAGTGCACATCTTGTTCCACGACCCCAAATATAATATTCATGCTGCCATCTTCCCTCCTTCTTTTGTTTGTGGGTCAGGCAGATTTGTCATGATGCCGACCCCCGACGAGGTGTCTGCACTCAAACCCGCGCAGCATTCCCAAGCAGCCACACGACGGCCAATAGGGATGTAACGATATCCAAACGTCACCAATCGCGACACGGTAAATATCACGATATGAACCACAAGATATGATCATGACGATGATCATGTGGGGAGGTGGGCGGCGTTAAAAAATGCTAATAACTCACGATATTGTAAAAAACAAAATATTTGCCGGTGTGACTCATTTATTGGCATAACTGCAGCAGTGGCCAAAACATTCCTACTTGAAATTAAACTGCACTAATAAACTACCCACCAGAGGGTGCTAGAATTACACCATACCCTACAGCCTCACCTGCTTTTAATATGGTGACACGACGACCGCGATATTGTGACCATTTTCATATTCGTTACATCCCGAACTGACACGTTCTTCTGTGACACACGCGGACTGTTTGCGTCACGTCGACTCTTGCTATTGCGCAATCGACCGTGGAGGCATTTGGAGAAGTAAGCGGACACGAGCAGAGAATCAGACGTTTCAGAACTCGCTTCCACACGTCAAAAAGGCAGTGAAGCCGCTCGCAGAACGTTCTCTCCGTGTGGCGACCTAAAAATCTAACCAGGTGGAGCAACGCAGCATTTCCTGGTTTTTGTTTTTCTCCCTTCCCCACTTGTAAATCAGGTTTTTCAAGTTGGTCAAGCATCGATAGTGCAGTGCAGGGAAATTGGGTTGACCAAAGACCATGTGGAAGCGTACATTTGCTGGGGAAAATGTACAAGCTTTGTTCCTTCAAGTTATTCAGACATCAAACTGACTTACAGTAGATAAAGAGTCTTCAAAATCCCAGTCATAAGAGGATGTGCACACTTATGCAAACCGCATTATTTTTGCTTCTTTTGTACATTGTACAGGTGACATTGGCGGTTTTAAAAAATATTGATCTGCTCTTATTTTTACATGGCAAAACCCTGGCATGACAAAGGGTGTGTAGACTTTTTATACCTGTCAGATGGCGTGTTTTGGCATAAGACAAATTGCTGTAAATCCGTCTGAACGTAATTGAAGGTTCATTCAGAATGTTGTCATTCACTGGCTGAGTCACAATGACAAGCATTTGTATTGCTGCAGCCTGGACGAGCGCGCTCATGAAAAATGTCGCCAGATATGCAAGTCAGCGGCCATTCGGCCTTTGACCTCCCTGAGGGCCCGCGTTGGGCGAAAACAAAAACAAAGCCACTTGAAATGGGACATTATCGGCCTCCGTGTTTGCAAACTGTGTCTTACAAGTGCCATAAATAAAGTGGGTGGCAAACACGCACACACATCTGGAGTGTATTTTCTTTTCTTTTCTTCTTTTTTTTCATTTCCAGCACGCCGCCATTCTGCGTCACAGCCATTGATGAGCCTGACTGAGCATGTTGCAAAAGTATCAGCACTCCGCAGGCTTACTATTGAAATAAGTATGAGTCACGCATGCCGGCAACAATGTATACTTTTGTTTGCAAATGGCTGTTAAGCAATATCATTTGCGGGGGAAAACATGCCTTGTTAAAAAGGGGGAAGATGATACAAATGTTAATATCTAATGGATGTTGTGGGACCAATTTGACTTCATGTATTGTGGACTCTTTTTTTTGTGTGCATTGTGATGAATCATCCGAGCAGCATTCGCGGTCCAGGAAGAAAATGAATCCTTACAGTGGCCAAATAAGCGCAGATCTTCTTTTCTGACGGAATTCAGCAACACAATCTTATGTGAACGCTTGTCTTTCAAAGGTGCTTTTTTTTTTGGATCGGCATTCATTGCGGCCCAAAGTCCTTCAAGTTGCTCGCACGATTCCGCTGGCAACACGCACGCACGCACGCACGCACGCACCTTGTGTCTTACCTCCTCCCATTCTGCACCGCACACATTCCTGTCATAAAAGCCAGGGGCGGACAGGACCGCACCACACGCACATCGAACAGGAAGTCGCCGGAGATGCCATTTTGTGTATAATCGTAAAGCTGCCGAGATTCGCGTACGATCTAATCTTATTTCATTGCGAAACCACACACAGTTAAAGTGCGTTTTGTGTCTCGCCGATCTATTTTGGAGCGCGTGGGACGGAGCCGTAGCACGACGTCGGCCCCTCCCCCCCCCCCCGTTCCACAAGAATGGACTCGTCCTGACGCTGCCATGTTGGATGGACCTGCTGGCTGCGGGCGCTGAGGCAGCCGGACTTCCCAGGAAAGTTTTGGCCGTTTTCCGCTCGATTGTTGCGCTTTTTTCCGCACACAACCGAGACCCGGCGTCTTCTTCGTCAACACTTTTGGCAACACTATCGCGTGAAAGCGACTTGAGGCGGACTCAAGGGCGGGAATCGGACGGAGGAAGACCGCGAATGACCCGCGGATTGTTTATGGATCTTTCCGGACTGAGTTTACCTTCTTAGAGTAAACGCTATCGTTCGGTTAACAATGAGTGGACTTCATAAGCTGCAACGGCAAATACATGTCGGTTCCATTCTACTGACGCCTCAAGAGAACGACTACATTTTTACCCACCTTGGCAGGAAATGCATCGTAAGTTTTCTTCAAAGTCTTTCAATTGTCGCTATTTGGTCTCATTTGCTTCCTGTTTAGCGACGCTCGTTTGAAGTTACTGTTCCTTTTCTTTTCCCATGGGCTGTTTTGACAGCCGAGGTGGCAAGGGGAGCGAGCGGCGACGTCGAACCTCGCTCGGGACGCTCGCAGTCGAACAGCACTGAGTTGTAGTCCAGTTTGTTTTTAGGCCTCAAAGTTGGCGCTTGGCACACCTGAAGTCATCCAGGAAATGTTGCTATCTGATTTAGCATCGTCACGCCGACGCAATTCGGCTGACATGGCGAAAGTGGCGTTCGCTGCTAAGTCAATCAACAGCTTGCAAAAGGGTTTCGTGTGTGTGTGTGTGCCGGCATTATATAACGTTAGCCGAACCTGGGTTGTTTTCGGGAAGTGTGTCCGCCGAAGGAATGTGCCGACAAGGCTTGGCAACGGACGGCGCTGACTCGTGAGAACTCATCGGGGCCCCCCCACCTTCAGTCCCCCCCACCTTCAGTCCCCCCCAAAAATGGAAGAGTTCTTCAGTGTCATGTCAGCATTCTAAAATGAGAGTTAAACAAATCATTTTGGAAGTCTGTCTCGTCTCGACTTAACACTCCATTTATCCCGTTTTTCCCAGCAGCGCTGTGGCCATTCCTGGTGAAGTGTTGTATACTGTAACTGTACTCTCAATTTGTACCGTGAACTCCATTATATGTGGGGAGATAAGGACCAGGCCCCCCATAAAAGTACTTAATATCTGTCTGCCCCGATACTACGACCCCGGTACCACTTTACCATCCTGACGCCAAGCTACGAGCAGGTGACTCAGGAGCCGTGTGGACGTGCAGTGCAGGTTCACACGGACACGGGTGGGTGGAGGAGCCATGTAGCATGGAGTAGCTTTCTTTTTGTGGAATCTGGGTCCGTTTTTTTGATATGAATGGCGACAGGTAGATTGTAACCTCTTCGTCATGGTGAGAAAAGCGTTTGATTCGGGTTCAGCCTGTCGCTATACGTTTCTGTCATAAATCTATGAACTAAAATACATGATTTGTGATCAAGTCAAATCATTTGCCATGGCACAGTTGTTTGGGAACGTCAAAGTTTTAGAAAATGATCTTCGAGAAAAAAGGTTTCACAAGTGTCGCGGCGTATCGGTCACACTGTTGCGTTGTACTGTGCTTGTCATGCTCGGACCTCGCCTGAGATGGCTTCCTCCGTTGATTCCTGAGACTGAAGTGTTTTACGATTGGGCAAGTGTTTGTTTTTCTTCTTCTTCTTTTTTGCTGCTCACCTGGCAGCACTTGAGCTACCTCAGTTTCATTTCCTGCCTCGTGACCCCGGACAGAAGCGCGTGTGCGCACCTCACGCGATTGCTGGTTTTGTCTTCCGTCCTTTCACGCGAGGCAGCACACCGGTTTTGTGGGGCGTGCCGCAGGTTGACGTAGGCCCGCTGAGAAAGGCCGCGGCGACATTCCTCCTCCGGCGCTCTCTGCCGGTCGTGTCACTCGGCACGAGACGGGGGTTTCGGGAGCATTCCTCGCAATCCGACCCGATCTATGCATGCGGGGAGAGGATTGCGAGTCTCCTTAACGTTATAATTAAAATGGCCGGCAGTGGTTTAATGACTTTCCTATGTGGTATCCGTTGTTGACTTTGGTTTCTTGGAGTTGATTGGATTCATCCTTGCATCTTCTCGATTGTATTCCCGGTTGACTGCAAAATCGGTCAAGTGTGGTTTCATTGCTTACGGGGCAGTCAAAAAAAAAAAAAAGGGGGAAGCCGATTTCACCGCTTTGACTCGTGCACGTGCAGCGACGCTCATTGGTATTCCTTCGCTTTGGACCATCAGCGGTACTGCCGGGCTTGGAAAAAACGTGGCAGGCGTCCAGTGTTTGTGTGTGTGTGCGTGCGCATGCTCGTGCGCAGACTGCCTGATCAGCAATCCCCATCATACAGGAAGTCCTGTGGTCGGTCCCCCTTTGGTGGTTTTTGCTGGAGAAGTGGAACACGATTCCACTCGATATCGCCCTATCTGTCTTCTTCCTGCCTGGCTCCATAAAAAAAAAAGAAAAAAAAGTCATTTTAACTGCAGTTATTATCTACTTCCACCTCCTGCACAAATGAGGTCAAACTTTCTTGTCTCAGAAATGGGGAAAAAAATGTCGTGAATGGTTTGAAGAAAAGAAGCGAGCGAGCGCGTGTAGCTTCACTTCCCGCCATCTTTGACCCCGTCAGGAACTATCAGCACTCCATGGACAGATGAAACCTCGGGCTCTTAAGTCCCGACGTCATTAAAAAAGGCCTTCAAATGGCCTCCTTTTTACTCACTGCTGCCAAGAGAATCAAGTTTAAGCATATCGTGTTTAGGAATTGCTAAAGATGTGGCGTTTCTGCAGACGTTTTGTAATCGAGTGTGGAAGCAAAGCAGCAAGAATAAATCGGAGTTCGTGAACCGTCCTCATTACTCAGTATTTGTTTGATGCTGCGTAGATTAGCGGATTGACAAACGCTGACCATGATGTCACGTCTGCGCTGCTTGAGCTTGCGTCTCAATTCGCCGTGCGCGGTCTTGCCTGGACTCCCAGCATGCAATTCAACTGTTATTACAGCAACGCTTCCAAATGATATCATGAGCAGTACGCGTTGTCACTTCTGTCAATATTTGACTAAAACAGGAATCGATGTTTGTGTTCCTCACAAGATAAAACGATAGCTGAGGGCCTTCGTGGCAGAAAACGCCTCGCCAGCCTCCAGCTGCAAAATAAGCCGTCAGCTCAGCATGTGTTTACCTGTTCTGGGCACAATTGAGAACTGAATTGAGAATGAGCCCGAAATTCCAATTCCCCAAAATGCACCGGCCGTCGGAAATTCCCGATGGCCGCGCTGCCGCCAACTAATTAAAACGTTGTTTCATTTCATGACTTTGAAATAAAGATAGAATGATAGAAATGTGACTTTTCTGGCCACTCCATGGTTTTATTTAATTTTATTTTATTTACATACACTTCATTTTAGTGTGTATTCTACAGGGTGTCTATATAGTCTGTACAAAGGCAAAAATACAAATGGCCCTACAAATTCGACAAATAAATGGAATGAAATCAACACTTTTAATATATAATAGACGAATGTTTTATTAATTATGAATTGCTTTCTTTTAGTAGGAATCAATACATCATTATTGATTCTCTTTTGTGACTTATTACATCTGTCCATTGTCTGAACTTCTTATCCTCACTCGGGTTTGCGGGCGTGCTGGAGCCTATCCCGGCCGGCTCGGGCGGGGTACGGTGTATACACCCTGAATTGGTCGCCAGCCAATCGCAGGGCACGCGTAGACGACCAGCCTTTCGCACACACAATCGCACCAACGGACAATTTGGAGTGATCAATCGGACGACCGTGTTAATTTTTGAAAGAAACCGGAGCACCCGAAGCAAAACCCACGCAGGCCCGTACGGGGAGAACATGTCCGCACTGGCACAGGGAGGTTGGCGCCGGAAAGGAAACCTGCACCTCAGAACTCCGCCCTACTTATGATGACAGCTATCTTTAGTTTTTTGTTTGGTGATGAAGTGATGAGTTCTGCTGATGTGCTGCGTTGTCGTCATCAAAAACGGAAATGTTTATTCAATCGTTGACATTGCATCGTCAAAGCAAGTGACTTTCAATCAAGATTGGGGAATGATTTGTAATCTATACGATTTTTGAAGAAAAGAAAAAAGATGGAAGCTGTCAGCCCAAGGGCAGCGATTATACCGGTTCCGGTGCCGGTTCTTACAGGACCACCACCTGAAAAGGCTTAACGTTAGAACCCTGCCCTGGCGTTTACAACCCTGATGCTTTCATCTGTGCAATGTTAGCTGGGAAGTCGAACCCCCACATGGCGCGGGAACCCTTGCGGCAACCTGTAAAAGCAACACGGCGTCTGAAAGTTTGCGCTGCTTTTATGAATCATTACTCGACTTTGCTCACTTTCAAGAAGCAGGAACGATTTCCTCGATAATGCTGATGATGAGGGCGAGTGTCACTTTTATTAATGCCTTTAAAGAAGTTTTACGGTACGAGCAGCTTCCCGACGTTAATCCGAGCGCCCCAATGAGACGTTAAAACCTTCAGGCAGCGGTTCTCCAAACTTCTTACGCCGCATAACTTGGCCGACCTAAAACAGACGTTATTGTAAACCGCAGTCGCATAAACTGCATCACTTTCAACATTAACACTGCGCTTCATTTTTTGGGGGGGGGGGGTACCTAAATAATAAATGTTAGAAAATAATTCTGAGTGATTAAATTCCAATGTTTTGAACTTAAAACTCAACGCGTCTTTATTTATACAGCGCAACACAATCTTTTTGCTTAGCTCGGGTCAACAACCGTCCGTCCCGCGTCCCGCGTAGCGCGTCCCGCGTCGCGCGTCCATGCACCGCGTTTGAAGCCCGACTCGCGCGTCCTGATAATTGGAGCCGTGAATGAGGGTTTGGCGCCATTACTGTCGTCGTACAAAAGCGTAACCACGGACGAGTCCGTCAGCGTCACAAAAAGTCCGCCATTGCCTTCATGACCCCCTGAAGCACCATGGTTGCCTTTTCGTTGTTGACCTACTTCTGCGCAGCACTTCCGATCGAAAGGCTTTTCTCATTGAAGCAACGCCGTCCGTCATAACGAGGATGTTGTGATGATGCCAAATCCGCAAAACCAAAAACCTGCCACTCGGGTCTGTTTGTTAGCCTCATGTTGTTATCTTCAGCTAGCGCGAGTTATTTTTTCTTCTTGCCGACGTCACCGCTTTCCAAGCCCCGCCTGCGGTCCTTCATATTGGCGTACATCAGGGAACGTCTGTTTTTCTTTAGCTTTGAGAGATCGCACGAGATTTCTGCCTCTGAGGACATCGTTTGTGTAGAAAAGCCATTTTTCCAAACACTGACTATGTAACATTGTCCATTTGGAACCTTTGAGTGATTTGCTGGCTTCTCACTGGACGGTGAGAAACACTTTGGGTTGACAGCGGCGGGGCTTGACTCTTGCCGTGTCCCTCCCCCCGTCTAGACGTTGTCCTCGGCAGTGGTCCAAGTGTTCATCGCGGACCGCAACGGCGCCTGGACCAAGAGATGCTGCGGCGTGGCCTGCCTGATCAAGGACAACCCGCAGCGGTCCTATTTCATCCGAGTCTTTGACATCAAGGTATGCGCACGCGTCACGCGTCACGTCGCGGGCGCGCGTCGTCGGCGGCACGTCGGAAAGCTAACCAAAGTCGTCTTGTGCCAGGACGGTAAGATGCTGTTCGAGCAGGAGCTGTACAACAACTTTAACGTAAATCCCTCCAGATCGTACTTCATCACGTTTGCTGGAGACGTGAGTTGACTTCCTCCTTCTTCTCTTTTTTTCCCGCTACCACATTGATGATGTATTATTTTGCTTCGAGACACCGATTGCATCATACTGACAAAAACGTCATCAATTTGAAAGCCGTTTTCAATGTCCAACGAAAGCAGTTGACTGTCCCCTTTTTTATGCCTCTGTTAGATATTTAGTAGACTTCTTATTTATAATATATACAGAGTAGGGCTGGACGATTAACCGGAATTTTATCGCCATTTCAATTTTGGCTTCTCCTGATCATTTAAATGTAATGATCGAAGCAAAACTATTAGAACGCTGCGGCGCATTGACACGTTTCCTACATTGTGAAAGGACGCCACGTAGCTTGTAGCTAACGTGGCTGTTAAGCTGTTTAATGGCAGCCCAGTCGGAGTTGGCTGTCAAACTAAACACACGAGAAGCAGAATTACATACTGTGTGTATTTTAATGCAAAACATGCTTGGCTTTTAACGCATCACGAGTCTGGCGCTAATGCTAATGCAAGTGAATGGAGTATCCCATTCATTTGCTAACAGGAAGTTAGCATCAACTTTGGGAGTGTTATTTGACTTGACTTTGCACAGCAATGAAGTGTAATTTGCTTTCCAGTCCTTTCGTTTGACTTTCACTTGCCACAATTTCCTCCTTTGTGGATCTCCAATGAATCGACGCATCTTAATAGCGCTGCCCGGTCGTTGTGAGCAACGAGGCAAGATTGAACATGAACGTGGAAACAGCCGTTGCAAAACACTCGGAAATCCCGGTTAGAAACTCTAAACTTGATATACGGCTCTGATATGCACGGGCACCACGCTGCCCCCAAGAGGCCAAAATGCGCAGGAACACCCAGTTGCTGTTTAAGTATACAGTATTGTTATTAAATTTAATTTTTATCAACAGCAGACCATGCGGTATGCGTCACAGTAAGAGAGAGACTGCGGGCATTGTGCACGTCACCAAAATCATATTTGTACAATAATGCGCTCATTGTTTACACCATCTAAAATGAAAAGGACTTGTGCCCATGCTTTGTTTTTGTGTTCATTATATTGTTTCTCCCACCCTCGCCCGAACCTTCAGTCGAGCCAAGTGGGCCTGAACTTTGCTAGTGAGGAGGAGGCCAAGCGTTTCCGAAGTCACCTGGCAGAGCTCTTGGGAAAAAAGCAAAGGAAATCTGGTACTGACTTCCTTATTGCACCTCACCCACCACTGTGGACAAAACGGCACGCTGAGCACTTCCGTCTCGGGTTTTACCTTCAAAGAGCAATTGGATTCTTTTCCATAATCGTTCAGCCCTAATGGCGATTCAGTAATTGTCTTTTAAATCACACTGACAATAACAAGTTCATGAAAACTATGACATGAAGTCTATTTTTATTTTTATTTTATTTTTTTAATGCACAACTTCACTGTCTTAAGTTTGATAAATGCTGTTTTTCACATAATCTTTTTTTTTTTATTAAACCTTTTAAATGAAAATTTATTTTTTGACAAAATCATCCTAAAAGCAATTTTAAGAAGGAGTACAAATATGATTGAATGGTTTCTTTGGTAAAAACGCAAAGAAACAGCCAAGCCAAAATGAGATATTTTTGTGAATTTCGCGAGCGATGACAGTTCACTGCCCCCCCCCTTTTTTTTTTTTTTTTTACTCTGCGCATGCGTGATGTCGTACAACCACGGAATCGTCTTCACTCTGAAGCTGGAGATGACGAGCTGTCAGTAAATTGCTCGCTCACTTTTTAATTGAATTTTGTCTCACACTTGACAAAAGACAAACGCGAAACATGTTTCGTAATTTGATCCGTCTTGTTGACTTATTATTGTATTATAATGACAACTTGCTTAAATTGAAATGTAGTGACTTTCCCATCTTTTTGAGCTGCTGCGATATTTTGTTCTTGAAATCACTGAACGCTGCCGCGTAACTCGGGAGACGCGATGCGTTGCTGTTCGTCCGTTAGCGGCGACGCTAACGGACGGCTTCTTTCGGCTGACATCTCGCCGCTAACCCGATCCGACCGCTGTGGCTTTCGATGATCGAAGGTGCCGTTTCCACGATTCCATCTTTTTTTGCGTCAAACGTAAACGCATCCACCTCCGGGGAACCGAAAGAGGCTGACGCCGTCCTCCCGTTAGTTTGAACAAAAAGTGTCAACACAATGAGATCATGCAAATTCCTTTAAATATGAGAAAAATCATGAGGAGATAAAACACGCGTGCAGCCAGCAAGCAACATGGCTGCACGACGTCATGTCCGGTTTGGACGCGGCAACATTTTTGCCACGTAATTCAAAGGTCACCAAATACTCGGGAAATATGTATTGATTTGAGGAGCCGGTCATTTTTAAGAACATGTTTGATAACGAATTAAAATGAGTGTCCAACACGCTTTAAATGGATCCTTCACTTCCCTCCTTTTCGCCTCGGGTGCACACTCTTCGCTCCCGAGGCTTCTTTCCTCCGTTCCTTGGAAAACACACACCACATGACAGCAGAATCTTTTCATTCGGTTCTCTGCTCTCGGACTTTTCCACACTTTGGATGTACGGACGGCTGTGATGATGCGTGTGCGTGCGTGTTCCGGATTTGGCTCACTAACTCTTTCTTCGGCAAGACTTTGGTTTTCACAAACTCTTTTCTCTGTCCGTCTGCCTTCGCCGCTCGCCAACTGAGCGCAACGTTGTAACCATTTGATTTGTCTGTGTTCGCAGAGAAGAGACGCGAGCCTCCAAATGGTACGTTGGCCACCGTTTCCTGTCCTCACAACACATGCAAAGCAGTGACATTTTTCCATGTTTTTAGGTCGATTCTTGCCCCAGTCGTCGTCGCCATTTCCGTCTTCTCGGTCCCTTTACGTTCTCCTGACCTTCGTCGTGTTTTCCTAAACGGAAGTTTAATCTGAGATTAAGCAGGCATGACGAGTTACATAAAATCCATTGCTAAATCCTGGAATAATGTGCCGGGATTAGAGCCCCGAGTGTGTGTGCTTTGACGGGAAAGGGAGGAGAAACCAGCCAAAGTGGGCGGAGACATGACAGCGGCGAGCCAATGCCAGCGTGATCATCTTAACGGTGTGCCGCGCTGCGATGGGAAGTCGCTTGGAAAAGGCGTCCGAATGTGTGTAGATGGACAATAGCGAGAGGGGCTGCCGCTGCCCCGACGGAGGACTTGTCCAAACAAACAGGACGTGCGTCCCCTCAGCTCAGACGGCGCACCCGTCCGCTCTTCCAGATGTCTGATCAGGGTATTAAGTTCTAAATCCAAGTTGGCTTCCTGCACGGACCTGCTTTGGCTCTTGTCTTTTGGCAAGCTTCTTAGACGAGGCAGAGTTGCATTTCTCCCCCCGCCAGAGGTGGTTCGAACCTGCGTGTGATGCGTCCACCAGAACGCATTCCTCATTTCTGACGCGAGCAAATGGTTTCTTTCTGGAGTCGGTGCAAGTTTTCTCCGGGATCTCCCTCGCAGCAATGATGTTCTGCACCACCTTCTTGTCGGCTCCCTCGGAAGACCTCGGGTGCGAAAGCGCCGGCGGGGGCTCGGGCCCGGCGAGCTGCTTGTCCACCTTGCACTGCTTGGTCCTCCCCCAGGACGAAGTGTACCCGAATCTGTCGGAGCCGTCGTCCGGCCAAGTGCGAGCGCGCAGCTTCATCGGCGACATGCGGCCGGACGCCAGGGCGGGCGCGTGCCGGGACAGAGACGGCGGGGGGATGTGGGACAGGGTGAGGAGGAGGCGTAGTCGCTCCGCCTCGCCTTTACCCAGCAAAACGCCAAAAAGTCCTTGTGGTGACAGCGTGAAAGGTACGTGTTGCGCTAGAACGGATCCGGTTTCCAGATCCTGAAACTTGCCGTGGTTAGCGAAATCCTGCTCCGAAGTCAACCGGCGAGCCGCGGACAAAAGGGAGTCAATGATATGCTTGCAAAACCCCCGGATGTTGTCTTGCAGGCCCCGCGCTGCCCATGGCCACCGTGGACATCAAAAACCCCGAGATCAGCATGGGGCACCGTTTCCACAGCAACTCTCAGGTGAACAACATCATGCACTCCACCTTCACCAAGAGGGAGAAGAAGAGCAAAGGCAAGAAGAAGCGGCTGACCAAAGCCGACATCGGCACGCCGAGCAACTTCCAGTAAGCCTTTTGTTGCTCGAATGCGTCAGTGAAGGGGTCACCTGCGGGTTTGTTGACTCCGGCCTCTCTGCTTTGGCGCAGGCACATTGGGCACGTCGGATGGGACCCGAACACTGGCTTCGACGTAAGTAAAGGATTAAAAAGACAACAACAATGGAACCCTTGCTGCGTATAAATGAACATGTGGATTGCGTGTCACTCCACATGTTTTTCAATTAAGCTCTGCTCGTTGAGCTACGCGTCACTCAGACTTACAAATCATGGAAATTAACCAAATATTAATCTTTGCCGCACGCCACGCGGTTACACAAGGAGATTTTGGCAGACACGGCAACCTGCGTTTGCGTAATCCGTGGACTTGTTCCCAAAAAGCATCCCCAGCATGAGATTACGCAGAGCCAGGCTGAAATTCAGATGATTTCATTTCGATGCTTTCAAGGCCTTGAAATTGATCAGAATGGATGATGTCATTCAAAGGAATTGTTCCCGTCTTCGGGTTTAAAGAAGTGGATTGACACCAAAACATGCACAAAATTCATTGTTAATGAACCTTAACAGTACACTGCAAATATGACCACTAGGTGGCAGCAGTGAGCTGCAGAACGGGAACAGTTCTTGAAAAAAAATGCTGTTAAATGTCAAACTAAGAGAATTACTTGTGTATTTAATCAAACTGCATAAATTGTGCAAGTCTACCAATTTTAATGCACAGCGCAAAACAGCACAGACGGCTCACGAAACGAGCGTCACCGTTGCGGTCGGCAAATAATGCAGCAACACATGTAGCCAGACAAAATAATACTCGCATCATGAACCGTTCTGTTTTGTTTTGACCACACAGGTCAATAACTTGGACCCTGAGCTGAAGAACCTCTTCGACATGTGCGGCATCTCTGAGGCTCAGCTCAAGGACAAGGAGACGTCCAAGGTCATCTACGACTTCATCGAGAAGAAGGGAGGCGTGGAAGCCGTCAAAAATGAGCTCCGGCGACAAGGTGGGCCGCCAGACGGCGCGGCGTGCGGCGTCTGGCCAAATGAGAATGATAACTTGACACTGGCATTCACTTTTAAGACGGCGACGTAAGCGGCGTGCTGGGTTTATCCTTAGGGCGTCTCAGGTGCAGCGGTACGTCTCCATGCATGGGCTGCTGTGACGCACGCACACGCACGCAAATTGTCCGAAAAGAAAAAAGATTGAAATGCAGACGTCTCCATTTTTTAGTGCAATTATTTTTCAGTTTTTTTCAGTTTAAGCTTTTAAACAGGCGGATTTGAAAATGTTTTTCAAAGACGTCTGTCATTTTCATTGCAAAACTATCAAATGACACAAAAGTGGTGACGTGCTCTGCCTTGCCGAGTTTGACTGTGAAAAGACTTGAAACAAAACACGCATAAGATGATACGAAACATGAGTGAACGCTGCCTTCCAGTGGCGTGACTGTGTAACTGCATGTGCCCCCAAGGAATGACTGCAGTTTGCGTGCCGTTGAACCGTTCGGCCATTTCAATTCAATTTCAGTCGCGGCTCAACTGGAGCTTTTCCCAGCTGACGGGACGAGCAGGTTACACCCCTGGACTGGTCACCGGCCAATCACAGGACAGACACATTTAGACTAACAAACACATTGACATCTACAGACAATTTTGAAAATGTAAATGTTGCCACCGAGAGGAAGGGGGGGGGGAAGCGGCAGTGAAACAGGCCCAAATCCAAGTCAGGAATCAAGCGTGCCTGTTTTTTGGAACGAGTACCTGGATTGACTATTTTTCTGTTCTGCGTTTCCAGCTCCCCCGCCGCCTCCATCTCGAGGTGGCCCTCCTCCCCCTCCCCCTCACCATGGGTCAGCCCCGCCCCCTCCGCCTCCCGCCCGCGGGCGAGGCGCCCCCCCGCCCCCTCCGCCCTCCCGAGCCCCCGTCTCCGCACCCCCGCCGCCGCCTCCGTCCCGGCCGGGCATGACGGCCCCCCCGCCGCCGCCTCCGCCCAGCCGAGGCTCCCTGCCCCCGCCGCCGGCCCACGCCTCGGCGCCCGGGCCGCCCCCTCCTCCGCCCCCCACATCCTCAATTCCTTCCTTGGGCGGAGCGCCGCCCCCTCCTCCTCCGCCCCCTCCAGGACCCCCACCGCCGTCCTTTGAGGCCAACGGAGCGGTGGATGTCAGCCCGCCGCCCGCCGCCGGCCAGTCGGCCTTGCTGAGTCAGATCCGCGAAGGCGCCAATCTGAAGAAGGTGGAGCAGAAGGAGCGGCCGGCGCCAGCCAACATCGGGCGAGACGCGCTCCTGGGCCAAATCCGACAAGGGATCCAACTCAAAGCTGTGAGTCGTTCACATGAGGTTCGATCTGTCTCGGTCTGACCTCGAACCCTGCTTTCTCATCCTCAGAGGGACGAAACAAACGACTCGCCTCCTTCCTCCCTGGCACCCTCGGCCGGCATCGTGGGGGCGCTGATGGAGGTCATGCAGAAGAGGAGCAAGGCCATTCATTCTTCGGGTACGAAATGCAGCGACGGCTACCTTTTCGCATTTGAACCCGTTTGCTTCCAATTCTGCGTACCTGGGAATCGATACCGATATCCAATTTTGGATACTTTTGTTCGGTCGTTTGCGCTAATAAATGTTCATGTCTTGAACAATGAACGCGAGAAGAAGAGTCGTAGAGAAGTAACAGTTGTTCTATCAAAACAACATCATGAATTTAGAACAAATGAGCAAGAGTGAAAAATATGCAGGTATAAGATTTTGCAGTTGCTAAAGTCTAAATAAGTTGTTTTGCTTCTGCTCGTGCTGAAATTCAATTGGAGCCCACCTCGGACTGAAATGGAGCCAAAAGTGACAGAATAATTGGGAGCAAACTCATTTCAATGTCGCTGACGCGCGACAAGGAAAGTTCGAAAGTTGCCCCGACGGATTTGCATCATTTGGAAAAATTCAAAAGACACAACAAACGTCGTGAGCTCTTTGCCGCCATTTCCTAAACATTCATGTTTGTCTGCCGTTTGATTTGCATCACTTTATTCGTTCAAGATCGGATAAAGGAGCCACAAACCGTGAGAACTCAAAACGTTGAACAAAATTGACTCGATCCTTTTTTCCCGCCATTTTAGCAAATAATGGTGATGAAGTCCAGCATACATTTGACATCTCATCAAATCGTGATTTGAGGAATCTCTTCCTCAGAAACGTGAACTCTAAATGGTCGACTTTCTCTGCGGGGGGGGGGGGGTTTTGAGGAGGGGGGTTTCGCATCGACGTGGCTGCCGAGTCCTTGTTCGAAGCTAACAAGATAAGAATTGAAGACGGCGCGTTACAGAAAAAAACGTTCAACGTTGATTGTAAACAAGGTAGCATTTAAGGCTAGCCTGTGAGGCGATGCTTTGTCAACGCGACGCAAAAGCGTGGGAATATAAGTCGCACGTGCGACTTCAACCCTTTTGCCCTTCTTGGAAGATGATGCGGAGGACTTTGCTTGAATCATGCGACTTAGAAACGGACGTCCGTGGCAGGCAGCACAAAATGTATGTTGTGGTCGTTTTATTTTGTCCTCATTAGCATATTTGCAATTGGATTCATCGGTCCATACCCAAAAAAGTGCCGTCTTCGTGTACGCTTTCCCACAATTCCGTCGTGGCCTCACTCAAGTCCGCTTCTCTTTTACAGATGACGATGACGATGACGAAGATGACGAGGACTTTGAAGATGAGGACGAATGGGAAGACTAGTGATTATTTTTCTCCCCCCCCCCCCCCCACACCTTTGGATGATTGACGCAAAACATTTTCCTTTCTTACTTAAAAGAGAAATCTTTAATTTCAAATCACAAACAAATGTACATTTTCTATCAATTTGCTGTATATTTTGTGTTGCCTTCATGCTTTTTTTTTTTTTTTTGTTATTAATCTGTGCAATACCTCATTTAATCTGTCGGACGTTGTCACGTGTTGTTTTTGTTTCCATGACGTCTCCTTTAGCCTCCTGCTTGTTTTTGCTTCTCGTCGGACCATCTGTGACTTGTCGCTTGTCATTGCACATTCCTTTCATCGCGCTCGCTCGCTCGCTCGTCCTCGTCCTCGTCCTCGTCCTCGTCCTCGTCCTCGTCCTCCCAAAATAACGTGCAATTTTGACATCAAGCTGTCATTGATCTTCTGTATCGTTATCGTAGGCGAGCGTTGCCACGAATCCGCTTCTTATGTCTTCAGTGGCGGGAGGGAGAAAGAAAAAGAAATATTTTCATACCCTAATTGTGGTTTATTTTTGCTTACTCTCGAATAATGCTCGTTTCGTCTTCAACAAAAAAGAATTTGGACTATTTAGCTTGAGCTGCTGTCCTCCGCAAATGCGCTCCAGATGCGAGTCTTTTTTGTGCACAGAAAGAGACGAGTCGCTGCATGACAAGAGGACGTGTTCAGGTCCGTATGACGCGTTTGTGAAAAGAGGAAGAATGCGATTGCAGCGTTTTGTTCCGACGGTTATCGAGCGGCGTACATTTGCTTCCAACGCGGCGTCGGTAACGGATGCGCACTCGACGACATCAACTGACACTTGTAATGAAATGTATTTTAAGAAGTGATATTTTGTCACGCCGTGATGATCGCAACCCATTGGACATAAAAGGTTTTATTTTTCGCCCACTGTATTAACACGACACTACATTCAAATGGATTTTTCAGTCACTACACAATCTTTTTTTTTTCTCCATCTTTTTCTATTTTACAATATGAAGCAGAGTTTTGACAATATTTGTTGGAATTGGGTCAATGCAATGATCATGTAAAATTTGAGGAATAAAGACATTTTTAGTTTTACACCTCCTGATGCTTACATTTTTGAGCAACTGTTTTCTACGACCGTTAACATTGAATATGAATTCATGTTTATAAAAGGACCTCGGCCAGCGGTAAGTTTTCCACACTGAACATTCAAAATGAGGCTAAATAATGATTTTTTTTAATTTTTTGTTATTGTTGCCCTTGCAGATGATTATGTGAGAAAGCTAAAAGCTATCGATGCTAACTGGTGGTAATACATGACTAGCAAATAATTCAGCCAACTTTGAAATGTTTTATTGTTGATTGTCTTGCCTTTTTGTAGGAATGATTTTTGCTTGGGCTTTATGCTAACAAGCAAAAAGGGCAAAGACTTTGATGTAACTGGAAAATTAGCACGACAATGTATTTAAAACGTTGAGCTCTTAAGTTGTTACTTTTTACCTGGCTTTGAAAAAAAAAATACATTATGAGATAAAATAGCCATGAATGTCGCATGGAATTAGCAATGAGGCTACATTTGCTAAAAATCCTGACATTGTCCAGACTCCAGAATGTGACAATTAATATACTATATTTTGATGAATTAAATGTGCAACTATAGAAGACCAAAAATTCCAGAATAAAAAATGAATACAAGTGAAAATAGAAACGAATATGGAAAAACAAACGAAAAAGAGATTGTGCCCCTTTTCTGTCCCATTTTACTTGTTTTGCATGAATTAATGCCAACAAGTAGATTAAAAAATAAAAAAATATGTGGGGGGGCTTAAATATCAACCCATAAATAAAAACGCTCTGTTCTCGTTTTATTTCATGCTGCAGTCAGCGTGAAATGTTTTTCAAACGAGGGGGCGGTCCCAAGTGTGTCTTGGGTTGAACCGTCTCGCCTATTGGTTGATCGACGTGTCCATCTGCCAGACTCACGCACAAGAAACAATGGCGATGTTTCGAGGAACTTGTGTGAAGTTGTCGAGCAACGGGACATTTAAGTCGCAAGTTGCGGCGACAGTTGACAAGTTGGCCGTCAGAGCTCCAGCGAGCCGTCAAGACTTCCTTGTTCGCGATCGCCGAGCGGTTTGGCAGGTCACGTTTAGGACCCGCCCCCTCATTAGAATCACATTTGATGATGAGCGTGAAATACACTTTTATATATAAATATAAGAGCAGAGCGTGTTGATTGATATTTAATTCCATTTATCTATTTCCTTTTGTCTATATTTCCACATTTATTATTATATATATTTATTTATTTATTTATTTATTTTATCTCGTTTTCTATTTTTTTTAACTTTTATTTATTTATCCTTGTATGTTATTTGTATTTCCTTTTATTCTTGTATTTCATTTTCGAATTCTTTATATCCATTTTTAATTTTCACTTTTATTTAAGTGAGTTTTTATTTTGGACATTTTTGTAGAGAATAAGAATCATTTGCAGCTCATTTATCTTCATTCTATGGACGATCTCGTACGTTTGTCGCTCTTCCATGCAAGCTATTTTACATACTGGTGACATTTTGGAGTTCATGTTCTTGTTTTGGACATTTTATATTGTAAAGTGTGTTTTGGTTTAGTAAGTCAGTCCACGGTATTAAGAGAAGTCATTGTTCCTGTTTTGGGCCTGCCATTGTTTACTCGAGAGTGTCAATAACAACAGCATGAATTCTATGTGCCGTTTTATTTTTAGCGAACGACCCCGGGCTGTATCACATCTCAGCTGCGGACCTTCTGAGAGGGATTAGAACGAGGTATGTCACTTTCCGCTCGCTCATAGTGACACACACGCGCATACATGCAAAGTACAACCACAAATAAAGACTAAAAAATGCAAAGCTTGAAGTTTAGCAGCTTGAGAGGAATGTTCGTCTCCGAATTTGACACGAGGGCAATCGAGCACATTTACAAGCAGGAAGTCGCCGCATTTTACAGCAGATCTCATTGAGTTCACCCACGGGCTTTCCCTTATTGCCACTTGGACGGATTGTTATGACAAAGTGCTCCACTTCCTGCCAGCGCGTTTTCTTCTTCGGAAGGGAGGGGGCGCGTCTTGTCCTTCAAGTGTCAAACAAAACGTGCGGATTGCTGTCAAGTGAGTGGGAGGCAAAGTTAATACCGGAGTTTGGCGCTGGAAAAAGGAATTCCAAAACTATTTTACAAGCTTGAAGGCACTTCGCACCGACTCGACGCATCGTCTTCATGCAGCTGTTAACGAAGCATCACCGATATGCTCGCTTCTAAAGTCGTAGGCTTGTTAAATGATATTTTCCCGCGACATCTTCCCCTTTACATCCATCGTGGGGGTGTCGAATTGTTATTATCGGCTGTCACTCGTCAAACCATGTGAACAGCTCAAAGTGTGAGACGTGTGAATGGTTGAATAAGTTTGACTCACAGCTGTTAAATATAGAATTTTAAAAATACCGGATAGGAGTCTTGAATAGTAACTTGACAAAAAAAATGGACAAACAAACAAATCTGTATTTAGAAATGAACACACATCATATTTACAAGTTTACAAGCAAAAAAAGGAAGAATTATCAGTAAACAACGTTAGCTTTTAAAAATAAAATTACAAAAGAAATCATGTGTAGCAGTGCAAAACAATTCCAACTTCATTTTATATGTATATTTTTTTACCACTGTTGCATCATCCTGAATCCCAGCCAGTTACCATGACAACTTGCTCTTCCTTCCAGATTATCGTAGGTGTAATGGCAGTTCAACCTGTAAAAAAAAAAACCACACACATATATATATATATATATATATATATATATATATATATATATATATATAGGCTACATGTATCTGTGCAACAGACTTTTGCATTAAGCGTCAAGTGAAAGTGTTGTCGCTCCGTCTGCTTTTATCAAAGCGAACACTTGCTATGAATAGCAACATGAAGCGGCAGGAATTTGGCGGCTGAGAGCAGAGCTGACTTTTTTCCACAGTAACGAGTCGCGAGCGAGCAAAACACTCGCCGCCATTGAAAAGTATTTGCGTGGCAAACATGTGGACAGCACGGATGCATTTGTCTGTGGTAAAAAAAAAGAAAAAAAGAAAGGTACATTTTCATGGATTTATTATGTCGTCATTATTATTTAAATATACACTGGTAGCTTGACTTGCGAGCGACGTGACATGACTTTTTTTTGTCTTGAGTTGCGAGCAAAAATCTGGCTAAAAGACTAAAAACAACAACAAATGACTGCAGCACTTTTGTGCTACATATTCAAAGGCTGACTGTCGTCCGTACGACGAAAACGAAGGCTTTCGAGCGCTAATGGAAAAAAGTGAGCCTGCGCGCTAATGCTAATGCTAATGCTAACGCTAATGCTACTTCATTACAGACGCTGCTGTGCCTCGTTTATGCAAACCAAGTGCGTTCCGTTCCATTTCAGCTGGCATAAAAAATAGGTCGATGCCATTGTTGCATTGTTCTCATAACTGCTATTTTGGTTTTAAGCTTTATTTATTTATTTATGCAGCAGTTTGAAATCAAGATCATTGTTATGACTGTACAATTCTATTCAATGGTTTTTAATTGATTCATTAATTTAATTTATTTATTTAAAAAGTCACTACTGTAAGTACGTTTGTGACTTAAAAAAAAATAATTAATGAAATAAGTAAAGATTTTTCTAATGCGACCCCCCCCAAATATGCGCAATGGCGATTTCCTGACCTTCCGCAGGTTGCGGACGCTGCTGTTGCGGATGGAGTCCATCAGCTGGCCGTGGGCTGACCTCATTGGCGTGGACGGCCTGCTGGCGCCCTCGTCCCCCCGCCTCTCGGCCGCGACGGGCCTCAGCGCGTTCTTCAGCTCTTTGAGGATGCAGGCGGTCTCGTCCTTGCCCTTCTTGCCCTTCTTGCCCTTCTTGCCTTTGGTCTTGGCCTTCTTGCTGGCCTCGTGGCATTTGATCACCTCTGCGATGGTCCGGGTGGGCTTCTTCTTCTCCTGGCGAGAGGAAGGCAGTGGCGGCGGAGGAGGAGGCGGCGGCGGCGGCGGCGGAGGAGGAGGAGGAGGCGGCGGCGCCGGCGGTGCAGGAGGTGCCTGCTTCTTAGCCAGGTTGCTCCGCGGGACTTTCGGGGAGGACCAAGGAGAGGATGCAGGTGAGCTGGAGGGCGTGCCTCTCTGGAAACAGGAAGAACAGACCAACTTGATTTTGTTTTTGGAACAAAACGTACCGATGAGATGGCGCCAAAGTACTCGTTTGAGCGCTTTGACATCATCCAAGAGTCACGATTGTCCGCTAATCATCTTGTGCCAAAGGGCGCTTTTCAAGTGAGGCCCTCAGCGCTGTCTAATCAAAAGTAGTGCTTTGGTAACATCTTTTGCCTTCAACAGGGCATCATAAACAGTTGACGGGGGCGTCAGTTACTCGCAAATCACGCTTAATCGGGGTCGAATGACGAAAAACATGAACCAAAGTGGTTTCCGTTTTTCTTTCTTCTTCTTTTTTTTAATAACAACTGTTCCATGCAGCCCCACAAAAAGCCTGCCACCGTTTGGCTTTAGCCCCTTGTGCTAGCTAGCGAGCTCCCTAGCTAGCTCCCCCGGGTGCTCGGTTACCTGCTAGTTCCCTAGCTAGCTAGTGTTGAATTATTAACATTGTTTTTCAGTTTTAATTTATATTTTAGCCGTTTTGGATTTAGTTATAGCAGTATGGCTCAATGAATAGAATTGTATTTTTATCTGTGTTACTTTCATGAGAGAAAGGGCAACGGGTTTGTTCCATTTGCTATCTTGAGGGGAGTTTTAGTCTGGGGCCGGTCTCTGCCGGTCGGAAGAAGGGAGTCACAGGCTTATTATTATTGTTTTTCTCTAATCTGATTTATACCCATGGGAACAGATTCTCTTGTATTCACTGAGTTGTAAACAAATGTACTGTGGGCTAATGGGTGGAGACTTTTCTATGGACCCACTTTTCAATAAATAAGGATGTGCCGGAGAGCCTGACACACAACCTGATGGAACACGACTTCAGTGTCGTCAGCGTTTTGTCATCAGAAGCTTCTGATAATTATTTACCTTTGCAAAGGGACTTCTTCACCAGGATCTCACCATTCAGTTAATTGAACACGCAAAGAGTACAATACTTAATATTGTCTACTCTAACACTAGCTAGCTAGCTAGCACCTGGGGCTAAAGCCAAAACTACTAGCGGCGTTGTCTTTGTGACGTTACCAGCACAGCGGTGCGCGGGTTGACGGCTCCTTCCTGTTGCTGCTGCCTCTGTTCCTGCAGTCGTTTCTGCCTGTGCCGGTCCTGGTTCCTGGTGAGGATGCCCGTCATGCTCATCCTGGGACCGGGCAGGTTGAACTGGTAGCCCAGCTTGATCAGGGTTTGGTTCTCCCGAAGTATCTTCACCATCTCCATCTCCACCTGACGCCACGGAAGCCACGTTGTGACGCGGAAGGAGGTCCAAGTGCGGCGGCGCGGCCGGACACCAACCTGCCCTCCGCAAATGTGCCTCTGGTTGTGGAACCGCAGCTCGGTCAGGGTCTTGTTCCCGGGCAGGGCTTGAACCAGCGCCATGACGCCCTTTCCGCTCACGTAGTTGGACTCGACGTTGAGGCTCACGATCGACGAGTTCTCCCGCAGCATGTTGCCGATGGCCACGGCCACCGGGTCGTCGGCGTGGGTGTTGGCCAGGCTGAAGACGCGCACGTGCGTGTTGGACCTCAGGGCTTCGGCAAATCCAATGAGGGTCTCCTAGGAAAGCCACATTCACGGGTTTTACGTTCGTTTAGGATCCTCGTGGTAATAGTAAGAGAAACAACGCGGTTCTGCTCAAGGCCCAGATTGACACGATTCGCGGTCGTCAACGAGGCTGATGACGTTCAGGAAATGTACTTTTTCTTTTCCTTTCAACAAATGTGGCAAATCCTGGTCTTAGTAATAAGATAAAATCCCCAAAAGGCGTCTTACTTTTCAGAATATAGATACTAAAAAAGAAAAATATCTCTAAATATATTTCCTGTATTGATTTTGTCTGGCTGAATTCCGTAAGAAGTAACAAAGGCACACGTTTGTTTGCATTGTTATTGAAGTCTGACGGACGGACGGACGTTTTCGTTGTTTACGCAGAATTTTGTTGTCAACTTTTAAAAAGTCAACAACCATCATTGAAGTCGATTTTTACCCCCCCAAAAAAATAAATAATAATAATGTGCCTTTAGTTTTGCGTAATCCGTTGAGACCAAAACATTTATGTGTCATAAATCTATTGTAATACAGATCGTTTTTTTGCTTGTGTTGGGAAAAGAACCTTTGAAAAATGATTGCAATTCGATTGATTTCCAAGATGGTGCCATTGTGTGTTTTTATTGCAAGTCAAATGCGTTTGTTTTTAGGGCGAAATTTGGTCCTGCCTTCTTGCAAGAACGAATCACGCTGCTTGACTCGAATTTTCTGACAGTAAGTCCAATTGGTTCCCATTTTGGTGCATGCAAATTGTCATGTTTTCACCCAAATATGTTGCACTTTGGCGTTTATGATGTCATCCGTTTATGATGTCATCCGTTTTTCTACCTGCGAGATGTCGTCGATGTTATTTAAGTTGACTTGCGTGAGCTCGGGGTCATCGCTAAGCGCTCGCTGCAGGACCTCGTCCACAACGGTGGGGTTCCCGCTGGCGTTGGGGTCCGCAGGCGGAGGGGGAGGAGTCAGTCTGAGAGGCTCCGCCTTCTGCGGTTTCAGATGCTGCGGGGCGCTGATCGGCGGCGGCGGCGGCGGCGGCGCTACGGGCTCCACGTTAGCGTTTTGCTCTTCCTCGTCGTCTTCCTCTTCCGTCACCTCCTCCTCCTCCTCGCTTTCCTCTTCGTCTTCATCCTCCTCTTCTTCATCCTCGTTTTGATTTTGCTGATCTTTCTCGCATTCGTCGTCCTTTTCATCCTCGGATTGGCCGTTTCTGTCCGTCCCGCCTTCGTCTTCTTCATCCTGTGTCCACACACATTTTAAAATGTTACTCTTGAAAAGAGAGGCATGAATCACACATGGAATGGTCGCCGGTCAATCGCAGGGCAACTCACATTCATACTTTATGGACAATTTAGTCTTCAATGGACCTAAAAGGCCTCAATTGGCTGATTGCAATTTAGGGGAGTGGCAGGAAGTTGTTGTTTTTTAAATAAAAAGTGTAGGGAGTTCCTAGTTTCAGCATCATTTTTTTTATAAAGTGGAAATTTCAATAGATCCATAAATGTCATCTCACTGAGCGACAAATGCGTGCGAATGGAGCTAAAAGATTTTCGCAGCAAATTTTTTTCACGAAAACGCATACAAATCATGATGAAAAGCCTAAATTCGCTACGTTCGCAAGCATTCAGCGCTCAGCGACTTTATCGGCCTTCAGATTCGTCAAAATGCCAAATATCGGCAGGGCCGATAATCGGAACGGCCGATAATCGGTCTATCGCTGTCAAGGAATCTGACGGCCATGTTTTTGGGTGGATGTGGTTGCAAGCCGGTGCACACGTCGGTGCGAGCTGGCCCCAGTTTGACATTCCAATGCATTTTCTTTGGATCCGACGCATCGCCACCCGCCGAACGTGCCACACGCACTAAATGTTTATTTTCGTGACCAATTCAGCGCCTTTGTCGCTCTCTAGCGCCGCTGCTGTCCGCTCTTCGTGGGACGAGTCCGCGGAAATGCAAGAGAAAATCCCGAGGCCATCTCGTGGTTGATGTGACACGGCCCTCGAATAAAAACGGATGTACGCGATGAGATGGCGGCCGCGCACGAAGGTCCGAGCCCGCCGTCGAGGCGAGAAGCTGAAAAGGGATTAGCTTCATTTGATGGGAAGCCGATTCAAGGGCAACTTTTTGTCCTTCTCGCCACTGACCATTTTGGCTCCGGCTCCGGCAATTTCATTTTGCAGGATTTTCTGAGTCTCGGCTTCCCAATATTTCATGAGCGCCTCTCGACTGAAAGTCCCCGTGGGGGTCTTGTCGGTCTGGTCCTTCTGCCGCAGGCCGATGGGCACGTCGGCGTCGGGCTCGATGTCCGCCAGCTCCTTCTCCAACTCGGCCAGCTCTTCGGGGCTGAGCGACGCCAGGAGCTCGTCTTCGTCCACGTCCTCGTACTTGCTCAGCTCGCGGCGGTATCCGAAACAACTCATGGCCAACGTGAGATCGGCGCGCGACGGCGGCCACCTTCAAACCGACAAACCCAGAAACCCAAAAAACGGACCGCGAAAGCAAAAAGGCTCTCGGGCCCGGAGCAGAAGTCTGCTGGTGTGGCGTGCCGTGTCCCCGACCGCTCTAATCTGCCCCAGCTGCCGCTCCGGCCTTAAGAGAGGGATCAGAGGTTGCAAAAGTGGCGGCCCCTATGACGCGCCGTCTTTTTTTGGGACGCCCGCTCTCCCAAGTGGACGGCGCCACGAAAAGCATGTGAGCTCAGAGGCCGCGGCTTGTCATCATGGCGGCGTGTCGCCGATGCAACGCAACACGCAAGAACACAAATGCAGACATGGCATCACACAACTTGTCCCTGCGTGTCCGTCAACAAACCTGGACAGCCTCTCCTGGTTATCCCAATGGCAGCCACTAGTGGGCGTATTTCCTATGATATGCGAGGAGCCTTTTGCCCTGAATACCTATCTTTGGCAATTCCGCCCGGCGACAGAATAGCTGTCATTTACGTACAACTTTTAAAAGAAATCAAAATGAGATTTCATTTATAATTCGTTATATTATTGGTTTTAAATTCTTTTTTTTCACATATCCGTTTTTATTTTCACTTTTATTCATTTTTTATTTTGTTCCTCTATAGAATCATATTTAATTCATCAAAATATAAACAAAATGCACATTAATATATATACTTATAGTAGCATATTAATTGTTTAGCCAATTTAGCCTGATTGCTAATTTCATGCTATATTCAAGGATCATTTCTCGAATAATGTCGTTTTTTTCAAGACAAGTAAAAAGTAAGAATTTGGAGCAACTGCTAAACATTTTAAGTATATTATCATGCAAATTTTCCAGTTACGTCAAAGTATTTGCCTTTTTTGCTTGTTAGCATAAAGGGGTGTCAGAATTAGTACGTTCCTTTTGAGTTCATCTCAACTTTTTTAACACGCGATTAATGACCGCCCCTTACTTAGAACGCTTGTACTGATGGAATTCCCGTCACAACGCACGAGACAACAATAATAATAATAATAATAATAATAATTCATATATATTTGTGGAGACTGAGGTCAACAAAATGATCTTCATGTTAAAGATGAGATCGCGCTTAATATAAGCTCACCAACGCCTTACAAGTGCAATGATGCCATCTAGTGGCAGAAAAATGACCTCATCATCGGGTTTTTTTACAGTACGGCACATCTTTTTATTTTTAACTCAATTTTATGATTTATTATGAAATTATTGTATAAATCAAATTGAATGTATGATTAAAAGATGCGGCCATATTTCTATTAGAATTTTAAAAAAATGCACTTTTATGTTAACAAGAGTACGAAAACTTAGGAAAAACTATTTTATTGCACATTCAGAACAGATATCCAATTTGGGATTAAGCGTGAGTTAACTATCGAAGTCATGCAATTCGTTCCGATGAATATTTGCGTGTGTGTGCGTGTCGCCTACTTTCCGGAGTGGCACAAGGAAATACTGACAAGTGAGTACGCTTCGCAAACAAATGCCGCTCATTAAATGAATGGGATGCAGGTGAAGAAAAAATGTCTGGAAGCCACACGACGAGAAAGAGCAGATGGCAAAACAATCCTGCAATGATGAAAACATCACGAGAAACATGTTCGTTGAACATGACATTGATATGTTGTCAAAGGTCAGAATGCTCCATTTGGATTGAGAAGTTGATGTGAGAGATTTCCATTTCAGCACAAAATGATCAAAACATATCTTGTTTTGATGTTTTATTCAAATGACATACATCATACAAACCTACCTTTTTATTTTGTACACACATTTAAAATGGATGAATTTGCTTTCCTTTTTCACTGCTATTGATTCAAGTGGAGCATCTTTTCCTTCTCAAGCTCTGCAAATGTGCATTTTTTTTTTTTTGCTCCCTCGACATCGTTTGCGTCTTGGATATCAAAGCCACGCGTTGATTTACATTTAAAAAGAGCAGCTCCGGTCTGGTATTCCCGGTGGAACACGCCCGTGCCCGTGCGCGTGTGCGCGTGTGCGCGCGCGCGCGCAGCCGAGCGAGCGCCCACACGCGCGGCTGACGATCCGATTGATCGTCTCAGACGCGGTCAGCGTGTGACTCAGCCTGTAGGCGGCCTTTGCAGCCCTTCAAAAAGTCTCCGCCAGCCAGTCTGAAGGCAGGAAGGCAGGAAGGCAGGAAGGCAGGAAGGCAGGAAGGCAGGAAGGCAGACGGCTGGCCCATCCTCAACTTTCGCCGCTTGCTTGCACTCAAACAGGGCTCGGTCCTCGGTCCGGCTTTGGATTGTGAAGATCCATGCAGCGCATCGAGGCAACCTTGCATTTGGGCTCCACATGAGGGAGAAAGTAAGTCTGCTTGTTCTCAGTTTTTCTTGTGACTTCTTTTGTCTTTTTGTCGGCCTTCGTTCGATGTCGTCAGGTGAGAAACGTGCGGACGATGGCGAGGATGTGCCTCGAAAGCAGGAAGGAGCATCGGATGATGTTTTTGTGTGTGTCGAAAGTGAAGGCTGACATTTTGTTGTCACTCCTGCTGACAAAAGCAGACGCGAGACAATATTGACCTTCCGTGTCGTGCGTCTCTGCGTCCCTTTTGCGTCCCTTTTGCGTCCCTCAGATCTTCGCGGCGCCTTGTGTCCTCCTGAGTCTGTTTGCGAGCTTGAACGTGTGCTGTGGCAAATTTGGAACCCCGATCACTGACGATGTGAGCGAGCTGTCGCTGCTGGTGAGCTTTTCCAATGACATGATTGTGGCTTTCTGTTCGGCTCTTGCATTTATGAATCGCGACTTCCTCCTTAGAAGCTCAACATCCCTTCCGATTATGAGATTCCTGTTCTTTACATTCCCCCAAAAGTGGTAAGCATGCGATGAATGAATGATGCGACGCGATGAGCTCATCGGGGGGGACTGAGATGTCGTTTTTGGCAGGCCGGCGCATGTTGGGTGGTGTTGAACGTTTACCCGCTGGAGCAAAGTCTTCGCCACCTGGCCAACACGTTTGGCGCCGTCTCCTCCAACAAGGAGAACATCCTCGTCTTCATCGCCATGCTGAAGAGCTTGCGCTTCACCTTTGACCACCAGGAACTGGTAAGCGCCGTCGCCGTCGCCGTCGCCGTCGCCGTCGCCGTTCCGCTATTGGGCCGTTGCCGGGCAGTCACGGCACGTTGTCGCGCAGGAGACGGCGATGCAAGTCTTCCAGTGTCACTACCGGGAGGTCCGCTTGAAGAATGAACTCTATTTCGACTACGTTGAGAATATCCTCCGCGTTGCGGGTCGGGAAGCGTCCAGCTTCTCCTGCAAGCCGCCGCCATGTCTCAGTACGGCAAACGCGCCAGGTAAGCCAAAACTGCCGAAACTAAAAAGAAAGAAATGAATACGAGTGGAAATATAAATGGATAGAAAAAATATCGTTCCAAATGAAGTACAGAAAAATAAATATATGGTTATGATAAGCCGGCGCTCACGCGACCATTGAAAGTCCAACCCATGACAGGTTTAGGACCACCCCCTCATTTGAATAACATTTCCACCTGACAGAGCGTCTGCAGCATGAAATAAATAAATGTATTGATTGATTGATATTTAATTATATTTGTACATTTATTTTTGTATTTATTTTTGCATTTATTTTCATTTTCTGAATCTCGTTTTTTATTTATTGTCTTTTTTTTAACTTGTATTTATTTATTTATGGTCATATATATATATATATATATATATATATATATATATATATATATATATATATTGTTGTTGTTGTTTTTCCATTTATATTCATTTTTTGTATTACATTTTTTAATTGTATTTTTCATATGGGTTTTTATTTTCACTTTTATTTACATTATTGATTTTGTTTCGGTCCTCCATATAAATGAGGGCCAAATGGGACACACGTTGTGTCGGTTCCATCAAATATGAGTAACTGGCTTGCGTTCTAAAAATGTCTCACCAGTGACGTGACACTGACTCGCTAAGAAGAATTAAAAGTTCCTTAATTTACAAAATATTCTATATACATATATATTTTTTTAAGTAATAGATTGTGTTGAAGGAAAGAAACCGTCTGTTTTTATGTACTCAAATATGACAAAAAATAGCAACATAAATAAATAATTTTATTGAGTACTAACTATCAAAAACAGGAGGTAAAATGTCAACCCGGAAAGCATGTTATGTTATGTTATGTTATGTTATGTTATGGCCCCAAATAAAAATCCGTAACAGCGTGATTGCGCAATAAGTCAACTGTAAAGTTGCATTGGAGCACTGTTTTCGACATGTTTACAACGATCCCCACTGCCTTCTTTTTTTCAAATAAATAAATCAATAATTGTTTTTTTATATATTTCCAATGACGTCCTTCTCGCAGGGGGTCAAAAGGAAGGTCGTGATTCCAGATGGCGGGAAAGAACGCCGCTGCTGCTGCTGCTCGTTCCGGTAACGGCGTGCGTCATTCTCGCCATATGGCGGGTGAGTCGATTTTCCAATTTCTGTCCTATTTACTCACCATGTAAAAAAATGGCTGACGGCAAAACGTGTTTGATTCCAGGCAGTTATTTGTATTGCCGCTTCTTACTCGTGTGTATTGGATTTGGAACATGTCAGCATTTATGCAAACAAAATAATGGCCTTGCAAACAGTTGTTTCAAAACAGGACTGGTTTTTGTGTCTATTTATTGCGGCGCAGTTGACACGCCCCCCCCCCCCCCCCCCCGCCCCCTGCACAATTCACGGCTTCAGCTTGACGTTTTGCCCGAAGCCGTTTTTCAGTTTGTCCATGAAGACGACGATGATGATGATGTTTTTCCTGGGCTGTCGCTATGGAACGCAAATGAATGTCATTGAATTCAATATCAATTCATTCCTCCGACTAATACGTCTCGGTGCAAACTCGAGTCGTAGAAAATGGACGCAGATGATCTTTACTATTGAAAAAGCCATTCTATTCTCCAAGGGCCACTTTCAATAAAGCCCGAATGACGATGTCCTCTTGTCTTAACGAGCGCTTCCTGAAAGGAAATTCCTGTTAACAAGTGCTCATTAAATATGCAGCGGTGCTTTGAGACCCGCCGATGAGCTCACCTCAGGATGTCCGCCTGCTGATTAAAGTTGATTTTCTTCAGGTCACATCGACGAGACATTTGCCAGCGCGTCGTGCCGAGGAGATGGAAATGGCGCCTTGTGACTCGGTTCCGAGCGTGTCTGTGTCGGTCCCGCTTCAAAAGGCCGCCGGCGATGCTCTTCCGGAGGAAAGCGGCGTCGGCGGGCGTGAGAGCAGATGAAGACGAAAGACAAAAAAGGGGGGAAGGATCTGGAAGGGAGGGGCTGTGATGGCTCACTGCCCAGATTTGGCGTGCCAGTCAAGGCCACGCCACCTGCTGCGAAGGTGAGCGTGCGTGCGTGCGTGCGTGCGTGCGTGCGTGCGTGCGTGCGTGTTTGTGTCGTCAAGACGCACGACTGTCTTGAGCCACATCTTGTACAAATCCTATATGGACTTAAAGGAAGTGGTGTTAATGCAACAACATGGAAGTGTGAAGCAGCCAGGATGAGTTCTGACACAATATAAAAACTGAGACCAGAGCGTCATGTGGATTAAGTCTTAAATCCCGAATCACGAATGCTGCAAAGTGCGTTGGAAAAAACACGCTTCTATGGGGATGGCTGGTTCTGTTCCCGGCACAGAAAAAAATGCCGGGACTGGATTCTCTTCTGGAGGAACGGACATACGGATTTCCAATCGGGTGTCCTGTCAGCAAGGGGCATTGTTTTGAAACTCGAGACTCAGTTTGAAACAAGATGAGCGGTTACGGACTGCCAACATCCTGGTTAGCTAAATTGGCCTGAAAGTCATCATTTGACCTTCTCTTTTTATGAAAACCAGATATTGCAAAGTACAAACCCTGCCACAGTTTGGCTTTAGCCTCAGGGGCTAGCTAGCTAGCTCCCCGGCTGCTTGTTTACCTGCTAAGGAGCTAGCTAGCTAGCTAGCTAGTGTTAGAGTAGACAATATTTATATTCTACTCTTTGCGTGTTCAATTAACTGAATGGTGAGATTCTGGTGAAGAAGTCCCTTTGCAAAGGTATCATTAAAACAGAAGCTTCTGATGACAAAAACTGACGACACTCAAACCGTGTTCTGGTCAGATTGTGTGTCCTCTTCTCCGGCACATCATTATTTATTGAAAAGTGGGTGAATACGAAAAGTCTCCTCCCATCAGCCCACAGTACATTTGTTTACAACTCAGTGAATACAAGAAAATCCCAGTTCCCATAGGTATAAATCAGATTAGAGAAAAATAATAATAATCAGCCTGTGCCTCCCTTCCGACCGGCTGAGACCGGTCCTAGACTAAACTAGACTAAAAGATAGCAAATGGAAAAAACCCGTTGCCCCTTCTCCTCTCATAAAAGTGAGACAGATAAGAATGCAATTCTATTCATTGAGCCATACTGCTATAACTAAATCCAAAACGGCTGAAATATAAATTGAAACTGAAAAACAATGTTAATAACTCATCACTAGCTAGCTCCCCGGCTGCTTGTTTACCTGCTAAGGAGCGAGCTAGCTAGCGAGCATGTGGCAGGGTTTTTACTTTCTGGACCTGGATTTTCCAACTGCAACTTGATTTGACAAAATGGCAGGACTAAGAGTTGACGTGATTCGTCAACTTCACCACAACATTTATATCAACATTTGACAATCACTCATGTCAATTGGTACAACGCCGATTTAGGACTTGCTTGACATATCAATGATGTCATCGATAAATTGACTTCAGAGTGAACTTTCAGCACGTCCCAGTTGACTCGGAATTTGTCGCGGTTCAAGGCCTGCTAATGACTTGTTTTAGATGTCAATGACATCATCGATGAAACGACTCTAGTTGACTGCTAAAAATCGTATGTAGGACTTGCTTGAGATATCAATAAACGTCATCAATTAATCGACTGGACTTTCAGCACTGGTCTTTCATATCGTAAACACATGCAAAGTGATTTGCACTTGTTGTTGACGTTGCGACGATGGGTCGCAGACGGCAAAGCCGCCGGTCGCAAACAACGCTGCGCCTGCGGTTCAACAAGGGTCCCACTTTGTGTATCAAAGCTCGGAGCAGATGGCAAAGATCGCCGCGGCCAGACGGGCTGTGAATCCCTCCATTGTCTCGCGCTCTCCACCCGTCATGTATGGCTTCTTCTTCTGCTGCTGCTTCTTCTTCTTCTCCGCCGAGCAGCGGACTTTTTGTAACGCCTCATTCTGTGAGTCAAGCTCGTTTCGGTCATGAGAACATGACTGTGTGGCGAGAGGATGCGTCACGCGCACGCGCGCGCACACACAGGAGCGCGGAGGAGATCCAGACGGACGGACGGGCGGATGAGCTCAGCGAGGAGCATAAGAGGGACGCTTGTTCTCGGCCCACAAAAGACGTGGCCGTAGGCCGGAGGAAATGCCACTTAACAACACGACTGATGTCGGCCGAGCGCGATGAATCAACGCGCCAGGAATCTTTGCCCGCCGCACGCAACGGCCGCCCGTCATTGATATTCCCATAATAGTTTTTTAGTAGTCCAACGATTGCTTTCCAAGGAACCGCGGCATTAAAATATACAAAGGTGCAAATCGCTAAAAGACGACTCACAAAAAATACGAATATTGCTGACATTTCTTGATGACCTCAAGACGCACTGTAACCTTTAACGGTGAACGAAATTTGACCTCATCTCCACTTTTCAATGTCCAATTGTTGAATGTTTCGTTGTCATCTTTAAAATTGACCCCAAAGTCCAATATCATTACTTTTTGTGTGTCTCGTGTACATTCCAATGCGGTTTTACTTGAAATGATGACTTACAATGTTTATTGAACCTACCAGGAAAATATTTTGTTTTTGTTTTGTAATTGTGAGTCATTCTGCAACAAATTACTGTGAGCACATTTGTGCATCTTACATGTTTATTGGCTAACATTTTGATACTGTTTTTTACATGTATAGTCTAATATTGTAATTGCATTATTTAGCCACAATATGAAAGAAGCCGCTCCGTTTGATACAATGCAGTTCTATACTACAACCACAATAATGACAAATTTTGTATTATCGTCATTATTATTATTATTACCATTGACAGCTACAGATGCCAAATATGCATTGAGTGTTAGTCGTAAATGAATGAATGTGTCGAACTTATCTTTGTATTGGACGGTTTCATAAATGTTGCCTTCACTGCATGTATTTCTTGGTCATTTAGGATTCACTATAAGGAAAACATTAACACTATTAACATTATATGTGAACTTATAAAATAAAAATAAAAATAAAACTCATGGTTGGGACGTTTATACAGTCTGTGTTGTGTAGTTTGTGCAAGATGCGTGTTTGTCTTGAGAGCTTTATATTTTGCAGCGTTTGGCGAACTTCACAAGGGCAAAACAACATGACTGAATTGTTTTTGAATGCATTCTTATTTAAATGCTAATTGTAATCATCTGTTGTTACCACGAGGAGAGGACGTGGATATGAAACAGTCCATTGTCCCATTGATACTTAATTTATTACATAACAAAATATAATTAATTAATTAGACAATCAAAGGTAAGCTTCTTCTTTTTTTAGCATCTTACAAGTCTGTAAACACTTTGTTTAATGGATTTCCTTGGCGTTATGGTTTTCCCGTCTTGAAATATAATATAATAACCTTAGTTTTAGTTTGACAATTTGGCGCCGTACCGCCATCCAGTTTCCGAGGTCATTAAAAGTATTTCGTTTCAAATGTGCGATGCTTTTACTTTATACAGTCACTTCCGCCGGAAACACCGGCGCTTTTGTTTTGGAAAGCTACTAGCCTCGGTCGCCATTATTCTTCCTGGCTTGACGTTCGAGAAAAAGACATTTATTTTACTTTTATTGAGTATTTTTAAGCTAACAGCACGTAGTTTTTTTTTATGTAACTGGATTATTACCCCCGTGAGTTTGCAACGTTGACCAGCGGCCACAGAATGGAGAAGCGGTCCGAGGGTGTCGGTAAATTGCTAAGCTAACGCTAGCGAGCTAGCAGCTGCCGCCAAGAACAGTTGAATAAAATGTGGCGCGTTCAATCTGTCGCTAGGCGTTAGGATAGATACTGACAACCAAGGACGGCCATAAATGTTGCCCAAACTCTTTCATGTGGGCAGCATTGCGAAGTAAAACCCGTCACAAGTCCATGCACGCGCTTGATTAAAAATTAAACGTAGTTGCCCGGATGTTCCGAACGGCCGCTGCGTGGTTGGTTTTGTTGCATGCACTATCAAACAAAATTCCAACAGTTGTTTACTAATTCAAAAAAAAATCGGATGCATTTTTTGGAACTAATTTCTATCAATGTGCATGGTTCTTGCAACCATTACTGTTTATGCTTCCGGTTTTTTAAGTGCACGACCAGCGTCTGCGCATATTATGCTCAATAACGTCATTACATTGCATAAGTGACTTCATTAATTTGTAGAATACTGTATGCTATACATACTTGGCCACAATCCTGCATTCGTGATATAAAAGGTCATGTGTGGATTTGAAGGCATTACTAGCAGCCTGTAGTCTGTGTTAGGGTTCCAAACGTGTCAAAGCTGTCCTGTGCAGCCGCAAATAATGCACATGCCAGAAAGCACGATTGTGTGATTGGCTTGTCGAGCGCAGTCTTGCCCCATGACCCCAAATGAGGACAAATGCTATGGAAAGTAAGTCGATGGACGCTTATAGTTCCTGCTCCTTGTTGTGTGACCCGCCCAGGTGCCGGAGGGGCTCTCCCCCTTGCCTCCCTTCAACTGATGGCCTCCCCGCTGCAGCTGACGTACTCGTTCATGTGGCAGGTGATCCGCCAGAGAAACGTCAGGCAGTACAAAAAAGTGGAGGAATTTGTCACCATGGTGACGCAGACGGTTCCGGAGCTCATGAGTTTCAAGCAAACGGCCCAGCTGGTGTTGGGTTTGCGGGCGAGGGTAAGCGGGCATCTTCATTGCACACACGTACACGGAACGAGTCCATCCGTACAGTACAATGGTACCTTGACCCACAAGTTAAATCTGTTCCATAACCAACCGGCGGTGCAACCGAAGCTCCCTCATAACTAAAAAAAAAAAAAAAAAAAGGCTGCAGCTATCAAATATAAATTTAACAGTACAAGTATAATAATAGTATAATAAATGTAATCGTGTAATTGGATACAAATGAGTAGTAGTATTTGTTTATCTTGACAACAGGGGAGAAAATCAGCAAATTGGTCAATCAATTAATTGAACTAGTAGCAATATTGAATTGGCTCTCATCAATATGAAAACTGTGTTGGCGATCATAGACATGCTGTTGTGGTACGAGTTATTCAATAACTAAGAACTCTTTTCTTCTTTTAGGTCATTTTGGATTTGCTCCAGGGGGAGGGCCAACCCGATTCCCGCGCTATTCAAACGCTAATAAATAAACTGAAGGTCGCGCCACCTGCGGGGGTAAGAATGCCAACAGTCTCTTCCCGAGATGTACGCAGCGTCAAACGTTGGATCATTTCTGTCACGACAGGACGCGGAAGTGGAGAAATGTCAAACTAACTTCATGGTGCTGGTCCAGAATCTGCTGAAAAGCCCCGCAGAGAGGAAGCTCTTCTTTAAGGTACACTACGCCTTCCTGAAACCATACATTGTTGAGCTCGGGTCCAAGTCGTCGTGGATACACTGGATTCATGCGGCGTGTTTAATAATAATAACAACAAAAGCTATCTCCATAGTAACCGCGTTGCATCGGTCAACATTCCCAGTTTTGAGGCTTTCCGCTGTCAGTAAAGCTCCCGCATCGGACTTTCCCTCCACAGGAAGTGTTCCCGGTTCAATATGGCACAAAGTTTGACACGGCGCTGCAGACTCTGATCGCCGGCCTGGTGTGCAAGTTGGAGCAACTGCTTCCTGTTCCCAATCTCTCGCAGGTATGCACGCCAACGCACCACGTTGGAACCCAGCCGACCCAATGTGGTCATTTGCATTTGTGACATCATCGGACTCATCTTGTTCCACCTCAGCTCAGTTCCATGATTTCGTCGGAAGCGGCTATGCTGGAGGCATGCGGGGATGTCATCCCCGTCGGCGGCGACCTCAAGACTCTGCTCCAGTACCAGCAGTCCAAAGGACTTATATCTAGTAAAGGTATGAACTCGCTAGCTTTTATTGCGCATTATCGGATTGAATACAAAATGGCGCCATCGCAGTAAAGCCCTTCCCATTCGCTCAAATCACCTTCATGCTTTACAACTAGAACTGAAACGATTCATGGAAATGAATCGTACAGACGCAGCCGCCGTCGTGCATGAAATGGATTTATTGGACAAACGGTTACAAAATAATGAAGTCATTGACATCTTCATACACTAGAATGAACACAAGTGACATGGAGGCTTTTAAAGGGACACTTGACTCGTATCGATTTTCAGAAGCTAATACTTTGCCGATAGTTAATTTGATAACTTAATAATATATTATTATTATTATTATTTATAATTATTTTTCATGTACAATGAATCCCTTTAAAAACACATTTTGCCACTTGCTGTGGACTGAAAAATGACATCACGTGTGCTCTGAGGTCAGGTAACGACCAATCATGGCTCCGTTTGCTAACGTCACATGACCAAATTCAGAAAACATGTCCGCTGACCGACCTCAGAGCACCTGTGATGTCATCTTCAGTCCACCGCAAGTGGCAAAATGTGTTTTTAAAGGGATTCATTGTACATGAATATTCATGACGTTATCAAATGAAGTGTTACAGAAAATAGATGAACTTCCTGCTGCTGAAAATGTTGAAATGAGTCAAGCATCCCTCTTAGCACGCTCAGGTTAGCAGCCGCTAACTGATCTGTATGTATGACTGGACAGCCGACAGGCCCAGACTTTTGAGGCCGCCATTTTGCTCGGCGCACGATCCTATACGTTTACAGAATGGAATTTGAGACGGTACTTATTGGAAACAGCATGATTTATGATGTTTTAGACATTTTACGACTTGCCTTCAATACATGTTTAAATGATATGCTTAATGATGCCTCTGCCAACTCTAATATTGGGGTTGCATATTGCAGATGTTAATGTGTACGTAAACGGTTTAGCTTATACAGTAGTCTGCTCACGAGATGGGAGGAGCAAGATGGCCGCCCTGTGGCTTCAAGGGCTTGCATGGGTGTGTATGGCCTATGGGCTATCCAGTCATATTTACAGATCCGTGTCTTACGCCAACCAAGTCAACTTCTAAAGCCACACACGCTCAAAGTCAGTCTGCCGTGGCGTATCATTTTCCGTCTGTTTTCATCGAGGATCTTAATCGAACCTTCCCCATGTCCAGCAACCATCTCGTCTTCAGTGGGCGACTGCGTGCTCTCCTCCCTCGCCTTCCGACCCAAAGCTGCCGAGCCTCCGCCGCCGCCTCCTCCTCCTCCTCCGCCGCAGCCCGTGGTCAGCTCTCCGCTCGCGCTCGCCGACCAAGACGGCTTAGGCGACATGTCGAGCGACTCCGACGACGCGGAGGTCCTCGTCGCCGCTTGCCAGGCGGATAACGCAGCCGGCGGCGGGGCGGCAAAGAGCGTCGCCAAGACGGCGCTTCCCGAGGGGAACGTGAAGCAAAGCAAAGGCGCGGACGAGGCGGAAAAATGGGAGCCGCCGCGACCGGCGCTGAAGTCCATCCCTTTCAAAGTGGTGACCGTGCCGATGAAAACGTCGGCGTCCAATTCGGCGGCGACCAAAGACGGGCAAAAGGTCCAGAGGCAGCGCGTCACCCTGCACCAGTGGGTGTCGAAGATCGCCAGCAACACCATCTCCCTCCCGGCCCTGCCGCCGCTCCCGCTCGACAGGTTCAGCCACGACGACTACTCGCAGCCCAGCATCCGCAGGAAGAAGCCGGCGCGGCCGCCGGCCGACCGCTTCAACTGCAGCATGTGCGACAAGAGCTTCCCTTACCAGTCCAAGCTGCTGGACCACGAGCGCATCCACACGGGCGAGAAGCCCTTTGCGTGCACCTCGTGCAGCAAGAGCTTCCGCACGCAGGCCTTCCTCAACAACCACCTGAAGACGCACAGCGCGGCGCGGCCCTACGCCTGCGGCCAGTGCGGCAAGACCTTCGCCAAGCTGCAGAGCCTCAGCAAGCACATGCTGGCCCACAGCGGCCAGAAGCCCTTCTACTGCCACATCTGCAACAAGGGCTTCACGCAGTCCACCTACTTCAAGCGGCACATGGAGTGCCACACCAGCCAGATGAGCTTCCCGTGCAAGCACTGCAGCAAGAGCTTCCCCACCGCCTTCAAGCTGTCCAACCACGAGCGCTGGCACACCCGAGACCGCCCGCACATGTGCGAGCGCTGCGGCAAGCGCTTCCTGGTGCCCAGCCTGCTCAAGCGCCACATGGGCTACCACATCGGCGACCGGCAGTACCTGTGCTCCCAGTGCGGCAAGACCTTCGTGTACCTGTCGGACCTCAAGCGCCACCAGCAGGACCACATCCCCAAAGCCAAGATCCCCTGCCCCGTGTGCCAAAAGAAGTTCTCCAGCAAGTACTGCCTGAGGGTGCACCTGAGGATCCACACGCGCGAGCGGCCGTACCGCTGCTCCACCTGCGAGAAGAGCTTCACGCAGGTGGGCAACCTGAAGGTGCACATCCGGCTGCACACCAACGAGCGGCCCTTCAGCTGCGACGTGTGCGGCAAGACCTACAAGCTGGCGTCGCACCTCAACGTTCACAAGCGGACTCACTCGTGCAAGAAGCCGTGGACGTGCGAGGCGTGCGGGAAGGGCTTCACCGTGCCCGGCCTGCTCAAGAACCACGAGCTGGTGCACCTGCGCGAGGCCGACCCGGACTTCGTGGCCAAGCGCAAGAACCGGGGCAAGACGAAGAAAGGCGCGCTCAAGAGGAAGTTTGACGAGGAGGAGGAGGAGGAAGCCATCGATGACTTTTAGGCAAATACGCCGGCGCCTCCCGCTCGTATCTCGCTCAAAATGCTCGCGCTAAGAAGTAGCATCCATGTTGCTGTGAACGTGTGTGGCGCGGACAATGCGGCGCTCTGAGTCTATTCGGTGTATTCTTTATCCTCTGCGTAGAAAGACTAGCCTTTTACTGGTGACCTGAGAGAAATAATTAATTAATTAGCATTTGTGTCTGTGTTTTGCATACTGCCTTTAAGTGTGACGAAAGCTCCGTCTTTTTCTCCTTTATTTGACTTTAGTCATTATTGTATGCGCAGTACAATATTTTGGAATTTCTCCTCCATTAAAACGGACTTTCAAGTCTTGTTGTTTTTGGGCCCGTTCCATTCATTTCCATGGGAACTGATTCGAGTGGTGTCACAAGGAAGCACTCTATTTTGTAAAGCGCTTCCAAGCGAAGGCATAAAAGATTCCAAGCGGACATTTTGTTTCCAACTTTCTCGTGAGGTCAGCCAGCTTCTTCGCATTTCTTTTTTTTCTTTGCTCATGAGATCGATTTTGGTACGCAATTGCCGAGATGAAAGGCAAGCGTGGCCAATTAATCATTTGTATTTGTCAAACAAAGCGCGAGATCAAACGTTTGAATTTTGTTGTCGTATTCCAGTGCACGAGAATGCTGACTTTGGCATGTTGCATTCTTGACATTTGAGTACAGCGAAACTCCGATTCAACATTTTGCTTTCTATTAGATGGGAGTGCGTTGATTGTAGTCTGACTCTCTAGTTTTCATAATGAAGCATTTTCTTTTCTTTTTTTTTTAAATGCAAGTGTGGTGAACTTGTCACGTGTGTGTACACCTCAGAATATTAAAAGTTTTAGCCAAGGATTACATTCTTGTTTTCATTTCACTTGCTCATTCATCTTCATCGTGAAGACGTCGGCCATTAATCCTTCCTGCCGGAGCTGAGGCAATCTCCCTCTTAACCCTTAAAATGTTTTGCCCTAATGACATTTTAATAGCGAGTCCTTCATTTTGGCCCCCTTTCGTCACTCCTTTGGGGTTTCAGGATAAGACAGTCAAGTGTGCAATCGATGATGAATGGACGCTCCCTTGCATCTGCTACTCACTATTTGAACTGGCCTTTGCAAAAACAACAAAGATCATGAAGTCCGACTTTAAAGAATACGTTTAGTGGCGGGATCATTCAAGTCTGACACGCTTAACAAGAATCCGATGGCTTTGGAACGCATGGTTTGGATTAATGATTAGTTTTATGTGTGCGACGCTGTAATGTGGGCCAGGCTGGGCCTTTTTTTTTTTTTTTTTTTTAAGCAAGTGGACTATCAACAAGAAGTGAGTCACTTCCTTTCCTTCCCCAGGAGACCTTCCGCGGCCATTATGGCCAGCTCGCAGTAACACGCCACATTGTACATACATTAGTATGTAACTTAATCATCAGACTGGACTGTCTGTTGCCAAGGAGATACTGTGACATCTGACATCCAAGAAAACAATGCAGCTGCTGTGGCTGTTTATCATCGTTGGCATGGGCCCATCACGACTTGTGCTTTTGTGTGTCATTAATACATATGGATATGTATATATATATATATATATATATATATATATAGTGTTCAACATATGAGTACACCCCCTTCGAAAATTTTTAAGAATTTATTCAATATCTCAAAAAGGTTTTTGAAGAATATACGCTTAACTCACAACATGAAAGTGAGGTTGATAATCGAATGCATGGATTACAAAATTTTCAGTTTAATCAATTTTACTAAGGCAAAAATAATAATAATTATGCAACTCACAACAAAAACGACACAAAACCACAAGTACACGCATAAATAAAAGTGAGTTAAAAATGTTTGTTAAATGGTTATTTTATTATATACAGTACAGGCCAAAAGTTTGGACACACCTTCTCATGCAATGCATTTTCTTTATTTCCATGACTATTTACATTGTAGATTCTCACAGAAGGCATGAAAACTGAATGAACACATGTGGAGGTATGTACTTTAAAAAAAGAAGAAGGTGAAAACATGTTTTATATTCTAGTTTCTTCAAAATAGTCACTCTTTGCTCTGATGTTTTTTTTGCACACTCCTCGATGAGCTTCAAGAGTGCAAGTCACCTGGAATGGTTTTCCAATAGTGTTGAAGGCGTTCCCAGAATTGAGAATGCCAAAAGCGTGCAAAGCAGTAATCAGAGCAGAGGGTGAAAACATGTTTTCAGTTATTTCACCTTTTTTTGAAATACAAGTTCACGTGTTCATTCTTCGTTTTGATGCCTTCAGTGAGAATCTATAATGTAAATAGCAACGAGAATAAAGCAAAACACGTTGAATGAGATGTAAGTGTGTGTCCAAATGTTTGGCCTGGACTGCACATATTCAGTTGCGCCTATTTATGTAATTTATATTTTCGTAACATTTTTTTTTTTGGTAGTCATTCTGTCTTCTGGTAGGAACGTTTGAGGCCGGAACTAATGGTATTCTTCGGGGGAAATAGTTTGTGACGGACTACTGCCGGCCATATTTCCGCAAATAACAATCCTAACTACTGTATTTTGTGCTGCGGTACACTTTGGAAACCATCATGGAGGACTGTGATCAAATTAACACATTTCATTTCGTGATAAGTATCCACTAGTCGCTGGTAATAAAAGTGAATCGGAAAAAATATAACGATAAAAGCTCCGATCGGCCATTGTACTGATGACTAGCGCGACAGTCACTTTAGCATGTAGCATCTCTATGTTTTGCTGTCGGTTATCATTAACATATCTTTAGAGTAATTTGAGATTTACTCATTTGGTTTACAGATAAATACATGTAACATCTAGCTATCTGTGAAAAGTGTAATTATGTTTCAAGCGACCATTTCCTGACCGGGAAGTTTTTAAGAAGATTTTCCTCACGTGAGTAATGAAAATCATAATAATGTGTCTTATTTGGATATTTATAGATATGTTGCATATGATTGTTGTCCCACTGTTCTTGTTAGTTCAGCATTCACCTTCTGCTTACAAGATGAAGATGTTCTCAGTAGCCCACAAGACTGTCTTTGTGGTGGACCACTGTCCCTACATGGCTGAGTCCAGTCGTCAGCAGGTGGAGTGTGACGTTCTAACCAAGAGCCGAGGCCAGGGTGTCATCCCTCTCGCCCCCGTCTCCAAATCTCTGTGGACGTGCGCTGTGGAGTGCTCCATGGAATACTGCCGCATCCTCTACGACATTTACCCGTTGGACAAATTGGTGAGTGAGTCCTTCGGTTTTGTTACTGCAAGGAGAGGCCAGATGCTTTCAAGTAAAATCTATATTTCTTTACAGATTAACTACATTGTGAGTGACTCGGAGTTCCACCTCTTGAATAGCTGGAAACGTGATTGCCAGAGCACTCACGAGGTTAGTTACATCAAACCTTTATCGAGCCAAGGCACATTTTATATTAGAAAAATGTCTCTTTTTTTTTTTGATACCGCCAGAAGGAGTACAGTATTACCAATTATGATCAACTCTGCCGTCACAGCGCAGCAGTTGGGAATCACTGCTTTAATCACGAGCCTGCGATTTTTCACATGTTCAAATGTGGAGTATGTACCGTTCCTTACATTTTTCCTTGTTCAACAGCTCATGTCATCGCTGGCGGCGGTGGGGCCCCCCAACCCGCGAGAGGACCCCGAGTGCTGCAGCATCCTGCACGGGCTGGTGGCGGCAGTAGAGTCGCTGTGCAAGATCACCGAGCTGCAACACGAGAAGCGCATCGCTCTGATGGACGTGGCTGAGCGGGTTGCCAACCGGGGTCGCATTATCTGTCTCACGAATGCTAAAAGGTAAACAACGCCGTGATGGAATGTTGAATATTATTATCGTCAATCGAAAGGGAAACGTAGTGTGTAGAGATAATGTTGATTTATTTTAATTGTTTTTCAGTGACACTCATGTACGCATGTTGGAAGACTGCATTCAGGAAACCATCATGGAGCAAAACAAGCTGGCAGCAGGGTCAGACAGGTCCGTTTGTTTATTTATTTTTATTACTATTATTAGGTAGTATGCTGACTTGCCGTAATGCCCGTGTATGTGGGAAAGGAGAATGAGGAGCAACGTTGTGTTTGCATCCAAGTAAAAAGTTCAACATTGTTTCCATCAATCCAAACCAAATTCTCCCAAACGCATTACGTGTTATGACTCCCTCCCTATGTCATGTTATTAATTAGGATGGTGGAATTGTTAGAAATAGCAGCCATTGTTAGCACAAAAGCTTCTGCTCGAAAGCAAATCACAATGTCAGGAAAAGCCTACCAGAACAGCTGAAGTTTGTGTAAGGTCTATCAGAGGCTTGTGCAGGTGATAGTTTTCAAATGATTTCTCTCTGCCACCTTTTTTATACCACAAAAAAAAAAAGATATTTGAGCAGGGGTGTGTTGACTTTTTATGGCCACTGTTCATGCGATGTATTCATATAGAGTGCCTCGTGGTTTGTTTTCAGGCTGATGGGCATCCAGCAGTGTGAGCTGGTCCTCATTCACATTTACCCCCAGGGCGACGACACGCTGGTGTCGGACCGGCCCAAGAAAGAGGTCGGTCGGCCGGCGCCGCTTGAAAGGCTTCCTCGTTGCTCTTCGCACGCCAAAGGATTCCTTCTTGAAGTTGTCTTTCCTTCAGGTGTCGCCTTTGCTGACCAGCGAGGTTCACAGCGTCCGCGCAGGGAGGCACCTGGCCAGCAAGTTGAACATCCTGGTGCAGCAGCACTTCGACTTGGCCTCCACCACCATCACCAACATCCCCATGAAGGTAGGCGCCCTTTGACCCCCGGCATCCGCACTCGCATTCAAATATCACTTTTTTTGTCTTTGCGTTGTAAGCATGTTCTGAAGAGCCGCATGCTTTGCTCCGCTCACGTCCGCTTTTGAGTTGTCCCTCTTTTCGCTTGCCCGCTCTACGCGCGAGCCCCTCCTCACTTCCAACCACTCACTTCACTTCACACTCTTTTGTTCTTTTTGTAGATATCTATTTGTTTATTTTTTTAATTCCTTTTGGTGCATCCCACCTGCATGTTGACGCGACTGAACCCTGCTGCTGGTTTCATGCTGTATTTTCTGTTTTGCTAGCCCACATTAAATGTTTGCGAACAGGTTAGTACTCGATTCGCACACACACACGCACGTGAGGAGGAAGGGGCAGTGTCCGAGTCATGTGTCGTGCATCTTTCTTTTTTTCTTATGTGTGTGCGTGTGTGTGTGTGTGTGTGTTGTAGGCTCTTTTGTTGCAAATGTTCATTTGTGATTGACGTGAGATGTTTCAAGAAAGGTAACTGTGGTCACATTGGGATATTGTGACTTTTGGGTTTTTTCATATGACTTCATGATGCGGTTGCATTCATTTGAACCTACTTTTAAACATTTATTTAAAATACATCGAATAGTGTTTATTGTAAAACGCATCAAAATGAGCGTTCACGCCGCCATTTTGGCAGTATAGAAAACACGTGCGCTACTTTGAGCAAACGGCAAACGGCACACTTCGACAATGATAGACAGTTGCTGTGGGCCGGCTGCCACGACGAGGAAAAAAGGATGGAGCGTTCTGCAGGCGAGCAAAAGAGGAAGCGATGCGTAGCCAACGGATGACAGCAGCCATAAAAAGGGTCAACAACAGGACGGAGGATTTGGGATCACTTCAGATCGGGCCAATCAATTACTGAATCAGTTCGCCGTGTAGCTCGATTGTATCGTTAGGATTCCGCCAACCAGCGTCGCCGAGTTGGGGGGGGAAAAAAAGCATTCCTGACACTTCACCGCCAACGTTAATATCATCCAACCTGAGCATGTTTTTCATGTCCTTTTCATCAAGTGAGTGTGAATTGTGAGTTGACGGTTAAACGCTAGTTTTATCCCTACTCGCCGTTGCCGTCCATTCACGTGGCGCGGCTACTATCCTGCCACAAGGGGGCGTCCGCATTTCTATATTGAAGGCAAAAGTCATTCACTCCTCTCATCGACATTGGCTCTTTTTTTTTTCTCACCCGAGAGGCAGTAAATCTTGCTTGTAATGAACATTTTGAAACGACTCGTAAGTCGCTGCTGAAAAGTCAAAAGAGTTTTATGTAGCAAATAAATTGTGACCAGCGTTGCCTCTTCTTCCTCTTTAAATGTGTTGATGTCTGTCTGTTCCTCCTCCACTTACAGTCAGCCACTGTGTGATCCTGACGACATCACTTAAGTGTTTAATTGAACGCACCTTTAGCTCTTAGCATATTAGCTTCCCCATCTCCTCTGATTGAAAACCTCATTCCTCAACCGGAACATGAAAAGAGCGGCGCGTGGCCATTTTTCTTCGACTTGATCTTAACGTGTCGTGTTTGTTTGTGTCTCTTCTGCGGCCGACCAGGAAGAGCAGCACGCCAACACGTCGGCCAATTACGACGTGGAGCTGCTGCATCACAAGGACGCCCACATGGAGTTCATTAAAAGCGGTGGGTAACCCGAAGGGCTTCCGAACTTCAAGAGGGCGCATTTCTATTCATTGCCATTTGGTGTTTTCTCGCACAGGAGATTTGCACATGGCCGGCACCAGCACGCGAGAAAATGGACTGAAAGAAACGGTCACGCTGAAATGGTGCACGCCGCGAACCATCTCCGTCGGTGCGTTCAAGCCAAACGAGGGCTGCCATGATTTTGAAACGGCGTGCTGACTAATCGGATGACCTTTGGCCCCATTTAGAACTGCATTACTGCACAGGAGCTTATCGCATCTCCCCCACGGACGTCAACAGTCGTCCTTCGTCGTGTTTGACCAACTTTCTCCTGAATGGTAAGTAAGCCGCAGTGGTGCCTTACTATAAATATGTATCAGTAAAATAAGGATTTTTTTGGGTGTGTGTTCAATAAAGTTACAAATGTAATATTTTCATGCTTCACTCTCTCTTATTGAGTCCATGACATACGTGTCCATTGCCAAATCAAAATGTTGGCTTTCATACAATGTCAAGGAGACTTTTTTTTTTCATATCGGGTTTGCTTGCACCGCTACAAGCTCAAAATGTTCTCATTTGCTCCATTGTTAAATTAAAATGGATGCGCCCTGAATATTTATGTGCTGTACAATTTTCTAGCGTGAAACATGTGACATGGGCGGCCATTGCTAAATTGTAAATAAGGCAATGATTGTGAATAGTGTTCTACTAGTACGTCGAGTGTTCCTTAAAATAATCATTGCCTAAATACAGTTTGGTTATATTCACATTTGTAGTACAATACGTTTTGTGAATGACCACATTTGGTCACAAATTTTCAATCTTCACGTGGAAACCTGAAAAATAATACGTTTGCAGATGTGAAAATTCCTGCTCACAGCGACAGAATGAATTTATTCCTAAACTCATTCAAACCTAAAAATGTTTTAACACATTTTTTTATACTTTGTCCTTCACTCCCCCCAAAAAATGTTTGTTTTTTAATGCTAGAGCATACAGAAGGCTTTGATGCAGCTTCCGGCATGAAGAGGTGGCTTAAAGCAATGATAGTTATTACAAAAAGTGGCCAGCAGGTGGAAGCAGAGCATAAGAGATCAACCAGGGCCATGTTGCAACAAACTCTTTTCCCACAGTTCTAAATAGATTTGTGAATATTGATAAAATGTCGCTATATTCTAATGCTAATTGCTGCAAAACGGAAACAGATAGAAATATACTTTTTTTTTTTCGATGAAAGAAGAGACTCTCATCTTTCTTTTGGCGGCTTCCATGTTTTTATAGCAATGGAACACAATATTTAGTGGGCCTTGCAAAAGCAGTCCAAATCCGTGAAAACAGCCGGGGCGAAGGGGGTTGCTTCAGTGAAAATGGCTGCCAGTGAATGAGTTAAGAACTCTGTTTGTCTTATTTGAATCTTCTCGGTCCATATTTGCTTTGGTTGTCTGCAGGTCGATCGGTGCTACTGGAGCAGCCCAGGAAGTCCGGGTCCAAGATCATCAGCCACATGCTCAGCAGCCACGGAGGCGAGATCTTCCTGCACGTGCTCAACAGCAATCGCTCCACACTGGAGGACCCGCCTTCCATCAGCGAGGGCTGCGGCGGCCGCGTGACGGACTATCGCATCACCGTACGTCTGTTCCAAAAATGCAAGCCAGGAGTCTTCCGTCTTTCCTCATTGCTTTTGTCTCTTTCAGGACTTTGGGGAGTTCATGAAGGAAAACCGCCTTACTCCGGTTTCGGAGGCCTCGCACCATCCGGCAGCCAAGTTGCCGGCGGATCGGGCCAAAGCTCAGCTCGAACGCCACACGCGTTACTGGCCCATGATAATCTCCCAGACCACCATTTTCAACATGCAGGCAGTGAGCGCGTCTTCCTTCGCCATCGCCACGCGAGTCGACCTGCCATCCTTCAGCGTCGTGTTTTCCGTCTTCGAAGGTGGTTCCTCTGGCTAACCTGATCGTGAAGGAGCTTCTGACTGAGGAGGACGTCCTCACCTGCCAGAAGACCGTCTACAACCTGGTGGACATGGAGAGGAAGAACGACCCGCTTCCGATCTCAACTGTGGGTTCCAGAGGCAAAGGCCCCAAAAGGTTGGTTTGGAAATAACGTGTTTGTCGTACACGTACATAAAAAGCGACATGATCAGAAATCAGGGACAAGCGCGGAAGTTTCAGCTGATGGTCGGGCTGAACCATTTATCGTTTTAAGACCGGAATTGCGATTGTCAAAGCGAAGTTTTTTTTTAAAGAGCTTTTATCCCCCAAAGTCCAAATTTAGCAAGCATGCTTCTTTATATCAGGCAAGGCAAACTTTTCATTTAGCGCTGAGACTTGCCAGGTCGACATCTTTGGGAGTATCTTTCGTCTTGCGTCTTCCTCCAAGCAATTTGATAGCTATGAGACCTTTCAAATGTATTTAAACATCCAATCTTTTTCACCTGATACCGGATCATCTGAATATCACATGATCGGATCTGGTTTCTGATCACGTGATTGGATTGGGACATCCCTAAAAAAAATGCAAAATCCAAAAAGAAGCAGACAAGAATGCATATGATACTTTCAGACCTTCACATTAAAATAATCCAACCAGAAATACTGCCATTATGATTTTTACACTTTTAAACTCAACATTACTGTGAAGACCAAAATGTTTTTGATTGTTTACAGTGTAAGAAATGACATGAGCCCAAATGACGTTTGTCCCCTGTAGAGACGAGCAGTACCGTATAATGTGGAACGAGCTGGAGACTTTGGTGAAAACCCACGCCGGGGCCACCGACAGGCACCAGAGGGTCTTGGACTGCATCGTGGCCTGCCGCAGCAAACCTCCTGAGGAAGAGGAGAGGAAGAAGCGGGGCAGGAAGAGGGAGGACAGGGAAGACCGGGTAGACAAAAACGGGGGCAAGGATGCCGAGGACAAAAGCTGGAAGGACTCCGAGAGGCCAGTTCTTTTCACGCGTGTGTACGCCAACCGGACGCTTCATCAAGTAATCATCACTTGACTCTGCTTTTTTCTTTTTAGGGTGAAAAGTGTGCCGGAAAAAGAGGATCAGGAGTCGGAAGTCATCAAGGATTCGCCGGACTCGCCAGAGCCACTGGTCAAGAAACCCCGTCTGGCCACTGACGAGGTGGAGTCACTAGAGGGCGCCAAAGGTACTTGAATAAGGCTTGTGTTTTCTTTTCACAAACTTTAGTGAGATATTTTGCTTGTTTTTTTTGAGGGGGTGCGGTCGGTTTCAGAATGGAATTTGTGACTTTTTTACTCATGACTGCCACCTCTGGCCTCAAGTGTAACTGCACCCCATTGGTGTCGTACGCTGGCTACAGAACACAAACTTTTGCCTGAACACTGAAGGGAAGATACAAGCTGATCAAGTTGAAAAGTCAGGGCTGTGACTCATCTGTCTGCATCTTCAATACTTTGCGTGGCCACAGGTCCCGTCTCGCTCCTCTCTCTGTGGACCAATCGGATCGCCGCCAAGTCCAGGAAACGCCGGGAATTTATGGGCAGAGCGCACTCAGTCAACAGCAAGTTTGAGCTGTACCAGCACCTCAAAGATGAAAACGGGTGAGTTGGGAGTTACAAAAAAAACAACTGGCCTGCGTATGCTTGAACATGATAAGTGAAATACATGTTTTCCTGTTTGCAGGATGGATGTCCATGAAAATGGCAAGGCCTCCAGATGATGCTTTTCCACCAAGCAGCGCTGCCTCCGTATGTTTTAAGCTTGGGTGTCAGTCTCGCCCTCAAACCACGATCTGCCAGTGAAATAAGGAATGTCACGTTTTTTAACCATTTTTGTAAATATACTCATGTATTATATACATTGCAATAAAAATGGATTGTGTTATGCTGACACTCTCTTCTTTATACACACCCGACAAATCTCCCATTAACTCAATGCGTTTAGAGAAAGACATTCCCACAAAGTTAGCTTGCTGAACAAAACAAAACAGATGCCATAGCATGCATGTACATTGAATATTCTGTTGAAGTTATGGAAACGACGACTTTAGAACTGCGCCAGTGAACAAAGCCAACCAAATCGAAGTGATCGCCACGATTGTGAAAATATAATTGAATTAGTTGAGGCGCAACATTTGGGAGTCATTTTGGTAAATAGTTTTGGGGTGGAAGAAAAGTTTTAGGCAGCTAATGAGGCCGCTGACTTGCTGTCATGTGTATTTAACTCCAAATTTGGATTTATGGGGTACAAAGTTCGAAAATGTATTTATTTCGGTTCCATACATAGTATAGAAAAGAAAAACGTTTCGTACTAATCACGAGTGATTTCACGGAGGCTGCCCGATGCCATCTTGGGTATCTGACGTCATCATACTTCACCAAATTTGGCCTTCCGGTGGAAAATGGAACGTTCGCGCCTCCTCCTCCCCCTCCGACCCCACCCGTTTCGTACCGCTTCTCTCAAGTCTCAACTTGGTCCAAAGTGTACCGAACGTCTGGTCAGTGTTGGCAAACGAACTTCAGAATGTACGCGGGCCGGCGCCGTTAAGCTGCTGCGATATCCGAACAAGCTACCGGGCGGCGAAAGCGAAAACTTGGGCTGGAAAAGCGAAAATGGAGAACGACATCCTGGAGATGGAATCCTTCTCTGACGTGGAAGAATTCGAGGCAGATGCCCGCTTGGAAATGATAGAGGAAGACGTCGGTGAGACAAACACTTGAGCCGCTTCTTGTACTTTTTTTATTGTGTATTTTGTTTGGAAACTTAATCAGACAATAGGCAGGCCACAAAAGCGCACATATTGAAGGGAAGTCAATTCCACGCTTCGTGAGTCATGACTTCGCAACCGTGTGTTGAAATCAAATCAGTGTGCATTAACATTTACAGTTGTGACGAGCTGGCAACAGAAACTTACTGTACGTTTTAAACCGATTTTGGGAGGGGGGGGGGGGGGGGCGTGTCTCCATGCTCTTTGAAAAAAAAAAAGAAGAAGAAGCTCTTTCGTGTTCCTCAGGGATGTCACATGGGTCCTCTTACATTTTCTTGGATGTTGTGGTTCTGCCTAGCAACAGCTCGTTTGTTGTTGCTTCCATTCCTTGAGCGGAACCGCGCGGCATTTTAGAAGTAAGACAAAATGAAGTCCAACCTGTCTTTGAAGAGGAAACTTTTTTGTTTTGTTTTTTGCAACCGATCACATACAAACACTCACATTCTCACCAATGGAGAGCCAAACTTGGGTTTTGGGGGCAGCATACAGAAAATGAGAAGGATGTAAGGGTCGCTTTTAAATTCTTTGACTTGAATTTAAACACACTGACCTAAATAAAGCAATCCGTTATTTATTGTTTAAAGGTACAGTGTGTAATAAGTGACCACTAGATGTCGCTATAGCATAGAATGCAGCCCAAACGCATGCAAGCCTACCACCAATTCTTATTTTGTGTGAGCAAACGAGCATCTGGCGAGTGACGGCGACTTGGCAGCCGTTGCGAAGCCCAGCAAATGACACCAAAAGAGCGAGCGAGCCGGATTTAGCCGGAGCAGCTAACCAGGGTGAGTTAGTCAGAGCCATAGGCTAGAGTGGCTAACAAGAGCGGCTAGCGGGAGAAGCTAGTTAAAAAAAAAAGAAGAAAGAAGCTAGTAAAAGCTTGCAAGAGTAAAGCAGAAGGTGACAAGCGACGTGAGCCCGAATTACGGGACTCAGCGACAACCCCCAAATGTCGAAGGTCAGCGGCGGTCGACCCATCGGGTCCGACACTCGATGCAACGCCACCCGGGCTAACGAAGGTCTTGTGAGGTGAGGCGGCAGTCATGTCATATAATTAGCGATTACTTGACCTCTCATTATATCAAAACTAAATGTACGTTGATGTGATAGAAAATATGTTTTTCTATATTATTGAAAGCAATAGTGGGTTTTTTAATTAAATGAATTATTAGTTCACCACTAGCTGGCGCTATTAGCTAAAGGTTACACGCTGCGACGAGTTTCGTATTTTCACAGTTTTGGGATGGCCTCGATCTTATATCCTACGAGACGAGACGCATCCATCGACTGAACAGTGACCAAAACCCATCTCCACATTCCGAACCCAAACGAGCCGTTTCCAATGACCTCTGTCTGTTTTTGAAAGAGGCTTATTCAAATTCATGACGTGGAAGAAACCATTTTTGCTTACAAAATGGAATTATTCACCACATTATTATTTTAGTTGTACATAGTTAATTTGTATCTTTGTATATCTAGAAAAGCTCTAAGAAATATCAACTCATTTATAAGTAGGCTACGTAATAGCGGCACTCACAAGCAGGATATTATTGACCCCCCCCCCCCCCCCCATAATCAAACAAACATCAGTGAGTGCACTTTGCTGTAATTGATGATCAATTATTCACACTCACACACTGGGAGCGTTCTTAAGACTGAAAACATGTCAACATAATATATAGAAAAGTGTGACCTTCCCTCCTAAAACACACACAGGAAGTAGTACTCACAAATTCACACCTTTTGGACCTTTTCCGCCAAAACTGGAACTGACGTCCTGACTTGTCATCTCAACTTCCGGTTCCTTATATTGACCGTCTTTACGTTTAGTGATCTAAGAGAGCCCGTTTTAAGGTAAGAACAAGTGAGGGCGCTGTCGGTCGCGGTTTGGAACGCCTCAACGGGCCTCAACGGGGCCGCAAAAACATTTGGACTCAGCGGATTTTAGACTGCACAAACTCCATTTATGATTATTTTTGAAACCCTCTGCAGATAACAAATTTGTAGTCACAAGTCCGTACCAGTAATAAACTCACAAACCCGGAATCCAGGTGCTTTTTTTTGGGGGGGGGGGGGGTGCGTACCCCCCTGATCGCTCGCAGCCATTTCTTTCTTTTTTCGCGGCCCCTTCGGGCAGGAATGCGATCACACTTTTTGTCGGGCCTCCAATTGATGGCACAACAGAAATAAACCATCCTCCTCCAAACGTGCAAAAAGCATCAAAGTACATGTAAAAAGCGCATGTTTGAACCTGCAGCCTGGGCTAAAATAAATAACAGTCAAAGAATGCATATACGTGTGAGATTATCGTGCGGCAGGCGGAATGCGCTTGAGAGGAAGTGGTTACAGAACTTTTACAGATGCAAATTTATACTTTTTGTACAGGTACAAAAAATGTTTTGTACAGATACAAATCATGACTTTTACAGGGACAAATTTGTTTTTACAGATACAAATTTGTTTTACACATACACTTTTTTTTTTTACAGGTACAAATTTCTTTTACAGATACAATTTTTTTTTTTACAGGCACACATTTTTTTTACAGATACAAATTTAGACTTTTTTCTACAGGTACAAATTTTTTGCACAAGTTAGTTTTGCACCATATTTACCTCCATAGGTTCGGCTGCAAGTCTCTGTAGATAATCATATCGACTGAAACTAGAGATTTGACGCACGTTGGCTGCCTCCTGCAAAATGTCCCATTTTTATCAATCCATCATTTTTTCCTTCTCCAGTTTACCCCGAGGAGTTTCTGCCAACGTATCACGGAATTCAGGAAGGTTCGACGGTCGTCAAAGTGCAACTGGTGAGTTCTGAGTGTCGCACATTTCCACGCAGCTCAGTAAAAGTAAAAGTAAAAGTAAAAGTATCATGTAAAAGTTGACTTCAAAATGGGACAATCCTGCATTATAAGACCCCCCCCCCCCCCCCAGTGACCCTCTATTAGATGATAATCCACTCTTAATAACCACAATGTTGAAAGTTGCTACACGTGCTTTGTCATGTCGTAATGTTTGCTCATCCCACATCGCCCGTATAAACCGCAATGACATTTAAAACCCTGGGCGGACGGACGGACGGACACACGCCGATGGCGGACGAGCACGGGTTTCAGTGTGCCGACGTACCTGACGAGCCGCGCTTTTGCCCGCAGGCCGAGTTCAACGACAAGCCCGATTCGCTCTTCTTCAACGACGGCGTCCGTCGCGTCGACTTCGTTTTGGTCTACGAGGACGAGGACAGGAAGGAGTTTGACAAGAGACACACGTTCGCACGGCGAAAGGTATTTTTCATCAACTCTTCTTAACGGTGCAAATGGCAATGAGTGTCAGTTTCGGACCACAAATCATTCCATTCAAAATGACAACATTTACAACATGCAGCTCAGTTGACAGTTTTTTATTCAGTACGGGACTTAAAAAAATATATTTTACTGCATGCAGTTGCTCGAACCCTAACCCTACATTTTAATTTATTTTTAAGAACAGCGCTGTTGTATTCATCTTAAATACATTTGTGTTTAATCTTAGAACTGTTTGTTTTTAAACAGTCATTTAACTCCAATTCAATTTTCATTTAATGTTCATGAGACATTTTGAAAATTTAATGTTTTTGTCCTCTCCAGTTTGCATATTGGAGCGAGCGAGCGTGCATTTGAAACGTGTTTGGTCGTTATTGACTCTCGACTAATGTTTGTACAGGGAGGTTTCGTTTGCATGATTTTAAATGTATCACAACAGTTCGTATTTATTATAAAGTTGCTCTTTTCTTACGAGCTCAAATCCCTGCCAGGCGACGAATGCGTGTTGTGACATCACAGAAACTTTAAGGCGATCGCTTGGCCAAGTGTGCCGTTTTGGAATCAGCCGCTCGTGAGCTTTTTTTATTATTATTTTTTCCTTCGTTAAAGAGCAGCTCAGCCAAAACAAACGGCGACGGTCGTCGGCGTATGTTCGGCCTTCTCACGAAATGATGACCAAACTTGGAAGTCGCAAAATTCAGGTCGTCCCAAATGCGCTTGAAACGTGAAACCATCAAGTCGCTTTGTTGTCTTGTGCAGCGACGGCGGGAATATTTTGAGGCCAGCCTGATGAAAATGGGAATGGAGTTGGAAGCCACGCGATCGGTAAGTAACTTCTTGTCGCTTTGACAGTAAACAAAAAAGACTCTCATCAAGTCTTGGATTCGTACAAATCTGTGCTTTTGCTTGGTGTGATTTTTCCAAATGAATATTCGGCAATCCAAAGTGTTGAAAATGGCTTTGCTGTCTTGGATGATGCAAAATGAATTGACCGCTTTTGGGGTCTCCTTATAAAGAACCAATAAAGCAATTATTGGATGAGATCAATGAATTAGTACGTTTCAATCAACCCGCAAAAAAAAAAAAAAATCAATCAATATTGCTGGGTGGAGCCGATTGAAGATGTCGCAATCGGACGGCCACGCGCCATGTTTTGCCCAAGCTGAATTTGAATGCGGCGCCGATCCAGGTGGCGGACGAGCACCTGGTGTTCGTCAAGGTGCACATGCCGTGGGACACGCTGTGCACGTACGGCGAAGTCCTGCACATCAAGCTGCCCATCCAGCCCAACGACTTGTCGTCGCAGCGCTCGCCGTGGTGGCAACAATGGCTGTCCGCCGTCACCGAGCCGTTCTACCCGGACCCGAGCCTCATCAGCAAGGAGGCCGAGTTCTTCACCGCCCCCTTTGAGAAGGACCGCCTGGACCAGTTCTACGTCAAGGACAGGGACGTGTTCTTCACGTCGTCCATGCGCAGCAGGATGGTGAGTTTGCGCCTCAAAATGGCCCCCAAGAGCGCCGCCGTCAAAAGCGACCGCGCTGTCTTCCAGGCTTATTACATCCTCAGCCGAGCTCCTTACGAGACGCGCGGCAGCGTGAAAAAGTTTGGCATCCGGAAACTCTTAGGCGGCGGCGTTTACAAAGCCGCCTATCCTCTCCACGACGTAAGTGTCCCCGGGGCCGCGTTGGGCCGCAGGAGGACATTCGTTGGACGTTTATGCGTCTGGTGTGTTGATGCAGTGCAGGTTCAACGTCAAGTCGCAGGAAGAAGGCTGTCCCAACGAGAGGTTCCGCCTCTACAGTGAATGGGCCCACCCCAAAAGTTTCTACAAGATGCAGCCTCTAAACCTCATAAGGTGACGATTCTTCATTATTGATACTTTTGACTTCCTTTTGGCTTTTTTAAATTCACTTCATTTTCATGAGTTTTTCTTTGGTTATAATTTTTTTCAAAAACGCTTCATTTGACTTTTTATTAGTTGAAGTATTGTTTTTGGTTTTTTGGCAAATTTGTGGCATGCAAGCCCAAAAAATCATTCACTTCATGTAATAAGGTGACGTAAACTACATTTCCCAAAAGCGACTGTTTAACCTTCCTGCCGAAATAAATACATGTAATAAACCCCCAAAATGTGTATGAAATTAATTAATAGACAAAAACAAAAGACATTATTGCAACCATCAGTTAGTTTTGATTAGTTTCTGTTTTTTAACTCCTTTTAATTTATTTTTGTTCAAATGTTTTGGGAATTTTAGTTTGACTTATTTCGTTTGTTTTCTGTGGCTCCCACGTCACTCGCCAAGCCAAGCCCCGCCTTTTAAAGCAACGCACACTCAAAAGTCGCAGATTCTTACAGTGTGAAATGTGAGGGTGGGGAACCCCGAGTAGTATTTTGTGTATATTTTGTTGTTTAATAATATTAACTCCGTGTTTATCTGATGAATTGATACAATAGACCAACAACTGAACAATAACTTTCCGTTTGACGAAGCAGGCCCGTATATAATTAAATATATCATTCATTTGAGACGAGACATTTTTGTTTGGCATTCTGTTGTGTCATTTTTACAATGTCAAAGCTTGCACCCTGGATGGAAAACAGTGCTGTAAAAAAATGTTCACAGGAAGTACTACGGGGAGAAAATTGGCATTTACTTTGCCTGGCTGGGCTTCTACACGGTCATGCTGGCTCTCGCCGCGGTCGTCGGTCTCAGTTGTTTCATCTACGGCTACAAAACGCAAGAAACCAGCACGTGGAGGTACTCGTCACACACACGCGGACTTCGGCACTCGACCGTGAGTCCATTGCAGCTTTTCCGTCCGCAAATTTGCTGCCTTTTACACGCGCGGCGTCTGCTGTCTTGTGCGTTTTGCAGCAAAGAAGTTTGCGACCCGGACATCGGCGGCAAAATAATCATGTGCCCGCAGTGCGACCGGGAGTGCAAATACTGGCGCTTAAACAGCACCTGCGAAGCTTCCAAGGTCAGTCGGCAGCGCTGGACCGTCAGCAATCGCAGCAGTCGCTCGGGTGTGCGTCTTGACCTCGGACCCGGAGTCGGACTCACCCGAACCCGTGGGCTTCCATTGAACGCGGGTTAAAAACCGCCGGTTGAGGGATATCGGGCTCAACCGCCAATCACGGTCTTTGATCTTTCTGTTTTGTAGAAACTCTGCATATTTGACAATTTTGGCACGCTGGTGTTTGCAGTTTTTATGGCAATCTGGGGTGAGTCGCTCTTTTTTTTCTTCTTTTTTTTTTTTCAAACATGACTCCGCTGCGCCTCTAATCAGCAGATGCGTTTGTCCTCGTTTCCTCGCCGCAGTGACGCTGTTCCTGGAATTTTGGAAGCGCTACCAGGCCGAGCTGGAATACCAGTGGGACACGGTGGAGTTCCTGGAGCAGGAGGAGCCGCCTCGGCCGGAGTACGAGGCCAAGTGTGTGTACGAGAGGAAAAACCCCGTCACGGGGGTGAGTCGCGCTCTCGCGCTCGTCACCACAAGATGCCAAAGGTTTCGGGAGCCTAATGCGTGTGCGTGACTCAGGTGAAGGAGAAAGTGCCATACACGGCCTGCGGACGCTGCGTTCGGGTGTCAATAGGAATGGGGACGGTTTTATTCTGGGTAATGTCACCCTCCCGTTGAAATTCCTTCCTAGAAGTCCAAATCCCTCCTGATGACGCTTTTGATCTTTGCGTGACAGATCCTGCTCATCGTGGCCTCCATCGTGGCCATCACCGTGTACCGCCTGGCCGCCTTCTTCGCCTTCTCGGCCCGGCTGCGAGCGCAGGACCTGAAGGAGCTGGAGCCCCTCAAGGAATACGTGACGCCGCAGATGGCCACGTCAGTCACCGCCTCGCTCATCAGTTTCGTGGTCATCATGATTCTCAACATGTTATACGAGCGGGTCGCCATCTGGATCACCAACTTTGGTGGGTGGCTCAAATGAAACGCTGTGAAAACTACAATGACAACATAACACTTCTTTATCCTCTGCAAAGAATGACTGGTCTTACTGTATGTTTGTATTATACTGCCCCCGGTGGCCAAATAACACACATAAAAGCTGCAATAAGTACGTACATGTGACCCATTCCCACAAAAGGGTCCGTCTGCATGTCGGCGTTTTGAGTTGGTGACAAAAGTAGAACGTTTGGACAAAAATGGCGATTTTGGAAAACCACCACCTTGATTAAGAGCTTTCTATTTTCATTTGCCAGCAGCACAAAAGTTACAATTGGAATAGAAGTGTATGAAAAGAAGTAAGTATTAGAACAAGTGCATCTTCCTTGGAGGGGGGGGGGGGGGGGTTGTTTATCAATCAACTTTCTTGTCACAAACCACACCAAATATCAAATGTGTCATTCCACAATTGGAGAAGTTCAAACTTCTAAATAAATAAACCTCCACTTTTCTGATTTTCTGCTACATATTCATCGATAATTGCTGATAAACTATCAACGGCTTGATTAGCACATCTTACAGATCAATAACATTCTTTTTTTTCATCCCAAACCCAAACATTGTCCCACCTCTCAGAGCTGCCAAGGACCAAGACGGACTACGAGAACAGCCTGACGCTCAAGATGTTCCTCTTCCAATTCGTCAACTACTACTCGTCTTGCTTCTACATCGCCTTCGCCAAAGGAAAAGCCGTCGGCTATCCCGGACGGCCCGTGTACCTCCTGGGAAAATACCGGAACGAGGAGGTACGCTTGCGTCCCCTCTTGTTGCGCAGCGACTCTCGGAACGCGTTTGTATCGGTGTTGTTGTTTTTCTTCTGTTTTAAAATCAGTGCGATCCCGGCGGTTGTCTGATTGAACTGACCACTCAGCTGTCAATCATCATGGGCGGGAAAGCCATCTGGAACAACATCCAAGAGGTCCTGTTACCGTAAGGACGACAAACCGCGCAATGAGCTCCAAGAATGCCACGACAGCTCAGCTGAACTCTGACCCCGGTCCGTGCGTCTCGCAGGTGGGTGAAAAATCTGATCTTCCGCTACTGCACGCGCGCGTCGTCGCCGAAGCTGGTTCCTCGCTGGGAGCAGGACTACCGGCTGCAGTCCATGTCCGAACTGGGACTCTTCTATGAGTACCTGGAAATGGGTGAGAGTTCAACCATCTCAAAAAGGACACGGGTGCGGTACGAACGTGTCGTAATGATGCGTTCCCCCGTCCCGCGTAGTCATCCAGTTCGGCTTTGTCACGCTCTTCGTGGCCTCCTTCCCGCTGGCTCCGGTCCTGGCGCTGGTCAACAACCTGTTTGAAATCCGCGTGGACGCCTGGAAAATCACCACGCAGTTCCGCCGCATCGTTCCCGAGAAGGCGCAGGACATCGGCGCCTGGCAGCCCATCCTTCAGGGCGTGGCCATCCTGGCCGTCGCCACCAACGTGAGTCGCCGCCCGGGCCAGTTTGACGTCCTGCGTCCGCCGCGTCACAAAATGGTGGTTTCCCTCGCTGTTGGTGAGTCCAGGCTATGATCATCGCCTTCACCTCCGACATGATCCCGCGCCTGGTCTACTACTGGTCTTTCTCCGTGTACCCGTACGGGGAGCAAGACTCGCAAAGCATGCGGGGCTACATCGAAAGCTCCCTCTCCGTCTTCGACATCGCCGATTTCTCCAACCACAGCAGGCCGCTGAGCGCGCCGTACAATATCACCACCTGCAGGTACAAAGTTGTAAATACCTGGCCAATATCTCATGTGTGTATAAATCAGGACATTTCTAACTCTCAGGGAATTTTCATGACCTTCAAGTTTTTGTGCCTTTTTTCCTTTGGGATTAGGAATTAGTTTAAAAAAAACAAACACAGCAAAGTAGTTTGTCAGAGTATTCATGTCAGTGGTTCTAGGCACTGAACCCCACCACTTTCTTATGCACATTCGCCGAACCCTTCTTTATTGAAGAATAAAATATGTTTCATTTGATATTGTTATATTTTAGGCCTTTTCAACTCTATATTTAGAGATCACTTCAAAACAACCACTGCTGTTTTCTTATGACGGAACCCAGGGGCAGCAGATACAATGAAAACCGCAGAGGCCTCGGAATTGAACCCTGTGGAACACCATACGTTCCGTTATACATTTGAATTCATATTGCACATATTCGTCCAACCCCTTTCTTTTTTTGCTTGGCATAGTTAGTATGAAGGCATTGCAGTAATAATCATAACAGCTGTGTGTCACCTCGTGAGCGAGCGCACCAAATTGCACCTGCAGCACAAATAGGCCGAGCAATGTAGCGTGATCACCTGCGGCCAATGATGGCCAAGCGAGGCGTACCATCACCAATCATTTGAGTACCGCCGAACCCCTGAGACTGACTCACAAAACCCGTGGGGTTCAATCAAACCCAGGTTAAGAATCTCAAAGTGAAAAGATGATATTTTATTATCATAATACATATTTGTATTTTCTTATGTAAAAAACAAATAGTGTATACGGTATCCTTTTCAGAACTCTGTTTTCTAATGTAGCAAGTAAAAAGCCTTCAGAAAAAAAAATGCGTACGTAAACATGCCTTAAAAAGTATAGTAACTAAGTATTTCTACTTTGTTACTTCTCACCAAATGTTTTTTTTTTTTTCAGGTATCGTGATTTCCGCTACCCTCCCGGGCACCCGAAAGAGTACGAGTACAACATCTACTACTGGCATGTGATCGCTGCCAAAATGGCGTTTATTATAGTTGTCGAGGTAAGCGACACAAGCAGCAAAAATAATAATAATAATCATTTGGAGTTACTGATGAATGTCTTTTGGCAGCACATTGTTTACCTGACCAAGTTCATCCTGTCGTACGTCATCCCCGACGTGCCGTACGCCGTCAAAGAGCAAATCAAGCGGGAGAAGTACCTGACTCAGGTGATCCTGCACGAGACCAACCTCAAGCTGGTCACCAAGCGCTTGAAGCCGGCCCACGACGTCACGCGCAGGAACTCCCACGGCAAGCCGGCCAAGGAGGAAATTGCGCTGGATTTCGATTGTTGAAACGAACGGACCATTTTAAGCAAGCAAGTTGGACAATAGAAGGAGAAACACTCCTCGCGTGCTGAGAGCAGAAAACCATGTGAAGTTGCTATTGACGTTGCAGAAAGGTTCACGTGAGATGAGTTTTACGCTTTTTAAATTCGGACATATTTCAGTATTATTGAAAGCCATAGAGATTAACGTACACTTTGTTTTCTACTTTACAATCAATTCGTGAGAGAAAAGTGGAATCATTTGAACTCTGGGTTGAGACGTTTGGATCATTTTAACAGCAAATAGTCTGTTTGAAATCTGTCCAAATATTGAACGTTTTTCGTCACTGTGCCAAAGTTTGATTCAGTTTCTGCTAAAATGAGGATTTTTGTTGAAAAGTCCATTTATTCTGCTGCACTTTTCCCCCCCGAATGGACGGACTTCCAACTATGTGACCACTGCACTGCACATTATTTTTGACTGCATGTTGGAACCTGTGTTAGTTATGTGTAATACCTCTGCTGTATTATTGCCACACGCTATGATGGCACTATAACCACTATAAAGGGCCTCTCTTCTTTTATACAGAGATATTAAATTGTTTTAGTAAGAAAAAGTGTGCTCGAAGTAATTTTTTTGTCATTGAGCAGGGTAACAAAGCAAAATTGGTTCATATTAATAATAATAAGAATGCATTGTATTTATAGGCGCCTTTCGAGACACTCAAGGACACCGTCGAATTTTTTAATTAAAAGCACTGAAATATTTTTGGTACTTGGCCAGAATTGTTACTTCAATTTAACTAATTGCGCATGACGTCTTAAGTTAAGATTTTACACAACAAAAATACATCATTCAATTATTGAATTCTCATATATAGTGTGTTTTAATCAGTTTCTCCATTCATAATCAAACGGGCGTGGCGTTGCGATTATGTGACGTCATCAACATGCGCTCAAACCACATGGTTTGCTGGCAAATTTAGTTGCGTGTGCGTTTTAAGAATTGTTATCTTTTCTATACAGAAGTCCAGCTGCAGCTTTACAAGAGTTTGTCATACATCATGAGTTCTCATATTACTTGTATCGGTTGGGTGACGCGGGGTTCCTCCAAGGAAACGCCGGACAAAGTAAGTAAAGTAATCGGAACGGTTAGCTCGCTAGCGTTAGCCTGTCAAGAGCTAATGTCAACAAGAAAGTCGGACGCCGTTTCCATCAGCTTTATGAACATAATCCTAAATGCTTTAGCTGTAATTTGTCATGTGAAGTTGACTATTGTTTCGGTACAGGTTCAGTTGAGCCAGGAGGAGCTGCAACGCATCATCAATGAGGCAAAGAACGAGCTGGGGTGCATTGACGTGCAGTATTTTGTTTTGAGATATCCGGGATGTGCTTACATTTCCGAATGACGTGGTGTATGTTTTCCAACAGGGAACAAGCAGCAGAGGAAGAGGAAGAGGAGGATGCCGGCATTGTAGCGGACGATGATACAGGGGATGTTGCCGGAGCACAAAATGATGAAGAGGATGAACTTGCAGAATATGGCTTGGATAAATATGACGAAGAAGATATAGGTAAAGTTGTTGGCGACATTTTGGAAGACATTTATGAGAACATGCATGCAAATACTGAAGAAATACAAGCATCAGGAGTTCACAGCCAAGCCTCTTTTGGAGAATTCAGGATTTTTCCAGCCTCTTTAGTTTTGTTTTTGTAGTCTATTAAACAGGTCTTGTTTGTCTACAATATAGCGACGGCCAACCTCGGGGACAGCCTGGCAGGTCTCACCGTGTTCTGCTCCAATGACGACGACCCTTACATCACGCTCAAAGACACTGTGAGTTGAACGCTCGCTGAACATGAAGCATTTTGAATCGAACAAGTCCTCATTTTTAGGATCAATATGAACGGGAGGACTTCCAAATCAAGCCCACCGACAACCTCATCCTGTCTGGCAAGGTTGACAAAGACTGCTGCAATCTGGAAGTCTACGGTAATTAACATCAGAATAATCCAATACATTTGGAACGATTCATTGGGAAACTCATAATGCATTGATTCACAAGCTACTGATTATTATTTTTTTCAAATCTTCGTTTATTTTATTTATTTTTCCCCAAGGTCCTCTTCCTATGTGTGTTTTTTTTTTTAACAAACAGTAGCAATTAATGAATCTGAATTAGAAAAAAATATCAAATTTATTATACAGAAATGTTTTGGACTTTTTGGTTTGGTTGATGCTAAAATAAAAGGCAAATGAACCGTGAACTAATATGAAAGTCAAATCGCATTCGACGACATTGCAATGTCAATTTGAATTTGGTTAACTGTTCAGCCTTAATACAAATTCACAGAAACTTCAGTAGAACGCGAGGACATTGACCCAAAGTCAAGAAAAATAATGCTTGCGCCACACGGGCTGACAACATTTAATAATGCCGATTCATTGATGGAATAATCATGGAAAGCCAAATGCACTTCCTTCCCAGTGTACAACGGCGAGGAGAACTCTCTGTACGTGCATCACGACATCCTGCTGCCGGCGTACCCGCTAAGCATCGAGTGGCTCAACTTCGATCCCAACCCCGAAGAAAAGCTCTGTAAGCTAAAAACCTCCGTTGTCACCTTTTGGTATCACACGGTTGATGGCGAGGTTGAATTTTGCCCTCTGTCGCCAGGCAACTACGCCGCCATTGGCAACATGACGGCGCAGATCGACGTGTGGGACCTGGACGTGGTGGACTGCCTGGAGCCCGTCTTCACGCTGGGCAGCAAGAAGGCGGCCAAGAAGAAGAAAAGCAGCAAGAAGGTACTTTTTCTGTTTTCTGTCGGCAGGAAGTCTTTTATTGGAGTGGCTTTCATCTTTTGGTGGATGTTAGGGCGCGTCCGCAGAGACGGCGGAGGGCCACACCGACGCCGTGTTGGATTTGTCCTGGAACAAAATCATCCGGTCAGTAAATATGAATATAAATATGCACCGTTCTTTTTAAAATGCAATTATGTGACCAGCAAATTGCATTTTAGGGCACTAAAATTCAACGATTTGGCAAATGGCCGCCTTGTATCACCAACTTTTGTTATTATTATTATTTCGATTTTCTTCAATTGTACATGTTTTGGTGGACATTTTATTATTTTTACCCATGGCTTTTTTGTATAAATGAAAAGTGATTCTGAAATTGTGGGAGGTTCCCTTTAGATTTGGAATTAAATGTTTTTTAGTAATCCAGTATAATCCATTTGTGTGCAATGCAATTTTATTAATATAGCCCATTTCATACACAAGGTAACTCGCATAGTTAACAACGGCAGTCGGCGTCAACAGAACCCGAGCGAGGAGCGCCGTCGGCTGTCAACTATGTTTTTGTCTTGCAATGGGCGAAGTTTTGGGGAGAAACTACGTTTATATCGTTCATGTTTTCTTCAAATGCACGTAATGTAAAATGTCAGGATTGATTGAAGACCTGTATCGGGATTCGCACATGATGACGCCTGTATGGTGAAAAAGGGGTTTTGTTTTGTGAGGTTGTACAGATTTTGCGTGCAATACATTTCAATGGAATCGTTCGTACTTCCTTGGCAATCCCTCAACGGCCTGCGCGCGTGCAAATGTCTTGCGCGTGCAAATGTTCCAAAATGGCATTATTGCGTACCTGACGTGCGCTTTTCCCTTCTCAGGAACGTCTTGGCCAGCGGCTCAGCCGACGACGTGGTCATCTTGTGGGATCTGACCCGAGGCCAACCCGTCACCACCCTGTACAAACACACTGACAAAGTACGGCGCAAAGGATTTATTGAATCCACATCGCGGAGGACCTTAAAGCCAAATAAAAAAATAAATCAAAGTAAAACCAAAAAGGGATGTAAACATATCATTCAAAAATTAAATACAAAGAAATAAATGAAAACGACAATAAATCAAAGTATGGAAATAAATCGATTTAAATATGAATCAAATAAGAATGCTCTGCTCTCATATGTACATCATGAAATGTTATTCAAATGAGGGGGCGGGATGTTTTTTTCTTTTTATTGTATTATGGATGTTTTAATTGTTTAGCATTTTAATGTGTGAAAGGTGCTCTATGAATGGAGTTTGCATTTTTGCTCCTCCATACTAACCCTGCTCTTCCTCCTCTTCTTCTCTTCCAGGTTCAGACGGTGGCTTTCCACCCATTCGAGGCGCAGACTCTCCTGTCAGGATCCTACGACAAGTACGTTTGCGCCCACGTTTGCTCCCACGTTGGCTTTTGTGGCCGAGCGCCCTTTTCTGGAAGCGGCGCTCTCTTTGCAGGACGGCCGTGCTGTACGACTGCCGCAGCCCGGACGACTGCCGCGCATGGCGATTCAGTGGCCAAGTGGAGCGCCTGGTGTGGAACCACTTCTCCCCATGTCACTTCCTGGTAGGTGCCGCGGCGTGATTTGGGCTGTCGAAGTGCGGACGAGCCGCGCTGACGTGTGGCCGCGTTTCAGGCCAGCACGGAAGACGGCTTCGTGTACTGTCTGGACGCTCGCGCCGATAAACCCGTTTTCACACTCAAGGCGCACGACGACGAAGTGTCAGGTATGCGTGGGAAAATGTACTTCAGCAGGTAATGGAGTATTTGTACTTTCCTCGCCACTTGGGAAACTTTGCATTCTGTATTTCCAGGTTTGGATCTCAGCAGCCAGATTAAAGGCTGCCTGGTGACGTCTTCGGCGGACAAACACGTCAAGATCTGGGACATTTTGGGCGACAAGCCCAATCTGTTGCATTCCAGGGACATGAAAATGGTGGGACTTTTGTGCAATCCTGTCAATGATGCAGATGGTGAAGAAGAAGTGGAACATTTGACGTTTGTGCGCGCAGGGCGTGGTGTTCTGTGCGGCGTGTTGTCCCGATCGGCCCTTCACTTATGCTTTCGGGGGACAGAAAGACGGCTTGCGGGTTTGGGACATCAGCGATGTTGCAGCAGGTGAGACCAAAATGTCTCCGGCCGGCTTCACGCTGGCAGGGTCAATTTGGGATATGTTGGTCAAATCCGATGTTTTGATTTTATTTATGGGTGTGTAAGCCTTCATGTTGCATATTAATTGTGTCCCCAACGTGGCTCAGAAGACGAGACGACGTCACTCGCGTTTGCCTGCAGTGTGAACGTAGCCTCAGAATGAGTCTCACGAATTAACAACTTTTCATTGTTTTGGACATTTACCTCTAGTGGCTACAGTGTTTGGCAATCGGGAGCGCTTGGTGGTGAACGCAGGATCCGAAACATCCGGCGCTTCAGCAGCGATGGACACCTTGTAGCGGGACAACAACTATCTATTCTGTTCATATCTTTAGATAGAGTTTTTCTCTCACAGGAAAGTGCTTTCACGGTCAATTCTCGTTCCACCATCCATCTTGAATGTGTGCGTTCGCATCACCGGAGTTGCCCATTTGTTGGTGAAGGCTGTTAATCCTTTGTACATTTCCGGAAAGGCCACATTGATATGGCAAACATGTTTGTTTACTGGTAAAAGTGTTCGGAGAAAATGATGTATATCCAGTGTATAAATACAGTTTTGAAATTTGTAACTTAAAATGTTGTCATGTTTTCTTATTTGTTGGCTGAGTTTATTATATCATTGATCGCCACACTTCTTGCAGAGTGGGGAAAAGTTGCAACAAAAAAAGTCATCATGAAACCATATACAAGTGGATACACATTGTAATTTGTATTGCTTTAGAAAATGGAAACATTCTCTGTTGCAGTAAAGTGCTTGTTTATTTGTTGTTTAAGTGATAAATCATCTTATTAATTGTAAATTAGCATTTTATTGCTTTAGAAAAACATCAAGTTTAAAAATATCAATCTTCTATTGCAGTAAATTGCTCTTATGTATTTTTTATAAGGTGGAGTTCATTTTATCCAGATGTATTTTTAATATGCAAGTTAAATTACTAAAGTAGGTAAGAAAAAGTATCCAAAAAATATATTTTTTAATTGATAAATATGCATTTACTATTTTAAACTTAAGTACGTGAATGTATTCACCAAAAACAAAAAAAAAAAACGTAAATCTAGTTGTTTATAAATCAATAAAAATAAAAAAAAGCTAACTTAATCGTATTAAAACAACATTTTGTCTGACTTACAGACGATTACGTACTTATTTTTTCTTCCTCGTTCAAGTGACCGGACGTCATGCTGCAATTTTCCGGTGTGCATCTTATTTGTTTTTCCGGGTGGGCTCGCAGCATCAGCATTGACCCCAGCAAATTGCTCACCATTTTCTAGAGTAATGTAATGCTCTGGTTGAACTTATTAAAAATACAGTTTAATGCCCATCCCATTATTTTCATATGGCAATTTAGAAACCGTCGTTTTTGAAAGAAATATGATGCGGAACCAATGTAAAACCTCCCCCAGGCGAGCTAACCGTCTCACCCGGAAACAAAATAGTAACGTACACAAGGAAATAGCAGCATGGCGTCAGGTCACTTGAGCAAAATAAACAGTCTACTAACGAGAATTGCCTACTGTAGTAGATTACCACATGTCCAAGGTAATTACTATTTGATGTTTTTACATTAAATCAATGTTTATGTTTGTATTTATGTTGTAGGCCAACGATTGCGAGTGAAGCTAACGGTAGCTAACCTTGACGTTGGCGTAAACACTTGAAATACTGAAAATGTAACATTGTACATTTTAGTAGCAAACTAACCGACCTTAACTATAAATGTAATAATCTCGCAATTTGTTTTGCAGCTTGCTTGATGCCGGTTCGAAATGGGTCCAATATCCGTGATCCTTCCATTGACGACTGCAGGTTTGTTTATTGTGTTCACCGTAATATATTACCATTGGTTGATTGTCTTGTGTTTATTAGTGATGTGGAGATCGGTTTGACGTCAGACGGGAAGACCGTTGTTTGCTACCATCCAGCTGTGGACGTTCCCTATGAGCTCACTCAGGTAGGAGTGGAATACAGGACACTCGACATAACGCACGTAACTGTCATTGCATTGTTATCTAATGTACCTTCTTCCCATTTGTCGGTTGCAGCCAATCGAGAGGCCCGACACGCTGTGCAGCCCGCCCGAGACCCACGAGCAGGTGCTGAAGGCCCACCTCGGCAAGGAGGTGCCGAAACAAAAACCGGGTCCCACCATAGAGGAGCTGAGCAAGATGTTTTACACCACCAAGCACCGCTGGTATCCAGTTGGACAGTAAGTCGACACAAAATGCTCACTTGATGGAAAATGAAATCCTTTTAAATGTGCTTTGTGTTGATTTTCACCGCTATTTACAGATACCACATGAGACGCATTAAGAAGAACACACCAAAGGACAGATAGTTGTTCAAATGTATATCTTATGTTTCTTTGTAATAAACTACCAGGTATGTGCACATCATTTTGTTTTGAGTGTACATTTTTGTTCCTGGTCTGTCGTGATCTGCTAAGTTTGTTTTCAGCAATTCCAAATGCAGGTATCCTTATCGGCTCTTGTGAAGAAGGTGAAGAAAAATGCAGCAGCTTTAGCAGGGAAGCCCAGGCTTCCCTCTCCCCAGCCACTTCGTCTAGCTCCTCTGGCGGGATCCCAAGGCGTTCCCAGGCCAGCCCAGATAGTCTCTCCAACTTGTCCCGGGTCGTCCCCGGGGCCTCCTGCCGGTCGGTCATACCCGGAACACCTCTCCGGGGAGGAGTGCAGGAGTAATCCGAGCCAGATACCCGAGCCACCTCAGGTGGCTCCTCTCAACGCAGATGAGCAGCTCCTCCACGTTGGGTGATTTAACAATAACTTAAATTTTGTGCAGTTTTATTTCATTGGCAAAAAATAAATGAGTACTCCCAAACAGGTTTGTTCGAAAACCATGATTTTACTTTCAGAATTGAAGTATTGCATAAACAGTAAAAGCTCCTTTTTCAAATGGGATCCACGTGCTAATTAATGTTGAGCACTATATATTGACATTCTTCAGTAAAAAAAAAAAAAGTCTTACTTTTCAATGACAAACTCTGCAATTACGCTTATCAGCAGTTGTTTCATATACTGCACATATTAGGTATATTATAATTTATCAATATAAATATACTTCACAATTTGTACTTAATTTTATAGTTATTATTGTAGCATAATTAAAGTTTATTCGTTGCTATATACCAGTATGCAACATCTTATTGTTGTTGTTTTTTAATCTTGTTCATAAAATATTTTTAACTTCTTTTAATGCTTCCTCAATGCTGCTCTTGTGTATCCAGAGAAATAGCTCTCACAATATTATATAGCCTACTGCTCAAAAAAATTTAAGGAACTAAGTACTTTTGATTTTTTTTGGAGCAGTATATATATATATATATATATATATATATATATATATATAGCATATACAGTAGTGCTTAAAACAATTAAGGGAACACTTTGTTCCGTTAATTTCTTTGAGCAGTTTATTTTATTTTCGTATATACTTGTTTTGAGGAAGAAGAAAAATAGAGGAGGAGCAGAACCCCCCCCCCCCCCCCCCCAAAAAAAAAATGAACAGTACGGTTATTTGATCAGGTCTGATTTGACTCGTACCCGCAAGCAGTTGAGTTGCGTTCATCCGGGAAACCCAAGAAGCGGACGATCCTGACAGGCCGCATTTTTCCGCCCTCTGACGTCACGCGAAACCGGAAGCGGGCGTGGTGGGCCCCGCCCCGACAGCTCAATCCAGCCAGCCTGAAGAGAAGGCGACTTGCACTGCTAAAACTATCAACAAAAAACAAAAAAGCCAACACAAAATGGCCGGTTTGCCTCGTAGGATTATCAAGGTACACTCCAGCGACGCGCCGTTGAGCGTGGGTGGTAATCGGACTCGCGCGGGCGTCACCGCGGTGATATTTAAAACGCGGATGGGTCATTTTGCTACCCTCGGGAACGCGCACCCTGACGTTAGCACGGTTAGCTTCGCGGCTAACTGCTTGTCTCGCCTCAGTGTTTTGCTTGCCACTTCTCTCCCATCGCGCTCACTCATTCATCCACGGCAGATTCTATCTATTTAAAAAAAAAAAATCATAATTGAATATAAACTCGCGAACATCCGGTGCGATGACACGTTTCGAATGGACCTCTGAATGGGGTTCGTCAGGCTCGCAACTGTGTGGCTTTACATTAGAACTGCTGATAATTCACACAGCGAAGCACAGATGAATTGCACGTTAAATATTAAGGCCCACTCAGGATAGTTTGCTGAGGGGGTTCTGGCCCAGGCCCAGGCCCACCAGCCTGCTCCACCACCACAGCCTTTACAATCAAGTTAGGCAGGATTTGACGGCAATTAGCATAACAAAGCTAACTGACAAACGCCGTCTCACATCCACTTCCTTGTTGCTGCGTATCACGTTGAAAAGCTCACATCGTCCTGTCGAGTTGATGTGTTAAATTGGGTTGTCACAAACCAAGTACCGCCTAAAAACACACTCTCGCATACATACGAGCTTCATTCCAATGTCTGAGTGGATTTCAAATGTTATCAATGAGATGTATTTTGATTGAGTGACTAGACAAGAGGGAGCCCAGACTGCCTTTTAAGGATCAGTGATTATTGACAATTGCAAACATCCGCGCAATGTTCATACTTTCCCAATGCAACGCAATGCAAATGCTTCCTTTTATAAGGTGAAAACAAAAGGCGGCTTGTATTGCTTTTGCTTGTGACGATCAGACGAACCACACAGATTGTTAGAAGTCAAACGACACATCACATTTTAAAATCATAATAATCCTCACAAATCAAATGACAACCATCCAAACTTCAATGCTTTTCAACGAGCAGAGCGATTTCTTTTCACCCAATTGTCCGCCATTTGGACTTGTGATGTCATCTCGTAATTGTCGATACAAAAAAAAGTGGATAATTAGCATCATCATCTCATCCATCCATATCGATATAGAATTTTTAAATATTTGATGAATATTCGATATCTTGAGCAGCTCGTCGTTACCAGCTGCCAATTGTCATCACTGCCAATAGCAAGGTTACTTTCTGTGCATCATCTCGACATGTTTACCAACCTGCCGGTTATCGGCAGGTGACGATAACCGCGAATCCATTTGATCCGATCCCGCTCGCGTGGCATCTTTGGATGCCGCCCGGCCGACGTGTCGTGCGCCGATCCCTAAGTTGTGTCTGACCCGTCCGTCCTCAGGAGACGCAGCGGCTGATGCAAGAGCCCGTACCCGGCATCAAGGCCACGCCCGACGAAGGCAACGCACGCTACTTCCACGTGTACATCGGGGGGCCCAAAGACTCTCCTTTCGAAGGGGGCACATTTAAACTTGAACTGTTTCTCCCGGAGGAGTACCCCATGGCGGCCCCCAAAGTGCGATTCATGACCAAAATCTACCATCCAAACGTTGACAGACTGGGGAGAATATGTTTAGACATTTTGAAAGGTACGCGCGTCTTACTCCTCCTGCCTTGTCGCTTTCTGGATGTGCCATTTTTTTAAAGGTCGTTGCCCTTCCTCCGTGGTCTTCCTCCTCTAGAGAAGTGGTCTCCGGCCCTGCAAATCCGCACAGTGTTGCTATCCATCCAGGCATTATTAAGCGCTCCCAATCCAGACGACCCGCTGGCAAACGACGTCGCCGAGCAGTGGAAGAAGAGCGAAAGCGCCGCCATTGAGACAGGTGGACGTTTGTCTTTCGTTTTTCTTTAAAAAATTCTAGCCAACATCACAATGTAGTAGAACGCACATTTCAAGTTGCAAAGGCTGCAATGTGTAAAAAAACAACATCATTTTAATTATTAATTATAATTTAAAAAAAATACAGAGGACCTTGAAAAAGGTAATCACTTATTAAATCTAGTGCTGGGTGAAATGGAAAAATAAATCACGATATGTTATGATCTATTTTGATGCCAAAAATGCACGCCTCGACGCTATTTGAACATAAAAAACAAAAACGTTTGCGGCATCCGGAACCAACGTTTCGTGTTTCCGCCTGGACTTTCATTGCTGCAAAACAAAAAGATGCTTCCTAAGGTTTGTGTTTGCTTTATACTGCAAAATGGAGGCTCTTCACACTACGTGTGACCCGCTCGGCAAAAGGGTCCGCTCGTCTGGGAAAGCTGCCTCCAAATAACCCGAGTCATCATTTTCCCCCCCCGCTTGTGTTTTTTGCAGCCCGAGCATGGACCAAGATGTACGCAAACTGCAACAACGAGCGTCACAGTAGCAGCACCGGCGTCTGAATGTCGTCCACCACGCGTACTCCTTCACTGTCAACATTTGAATTTGACGGACAAAATGAGATTATAAATCCACATCTATTTGAAAGAAATCTACTGTTGCAGACCTTTGGGGGTGACTTTTTTTTTTCTTCTTCCCCCTTTGTAAGATGCGTTTCATGTGTGTTACCCTTTTTTTTCCTCCTCCCTTTCCACCCCTCGCCTTCCCTTGTGACTACGTTTACATGCAGGCAATAACCCTTTTAAAAACCCGAATATTGGCAATATTCGGGTTTTGTAAGGCCACGTAAACACACGCAATCACCCGAATATGCTCTTATTTGGGTTGTCAAAAAATTTGAGTAAATCCTCTGGGTTTACCCCTTTTACAACCCTTTACATCGGGTTATTCCAAACGCCATGTAACTTCCGATGGTTCCAGGAACCCGAATTGTCACCTTAGCCCAAATATTGCCTGCATGTAAACGTAGTCTGTGTTGCTATTTAAATGCATGGACAGAGAATGACAACCTCTTCACTACAGTCTTAAGGTGAATAATGTTTGTTCATATACGGTGTCATGGAAAAGCCAGGCGCGCACTGGTACGAAATCATCATGCATTAAAGTTGTCCTCCTTTTAATACATGCATCATTTGTCAACTCATCATTTTTATGTCACGCACACTCATGTGTGTGTTTTTTTTGGGATCACTTTTGAGAGCTTAAACACACAATTTCCTTTTTGATGATTCTCCTGAGTCGGTTTGATGGCCCACTTGCAAAACGTGTAATGACGTCCAAGTGAAGGAAAAAAAAAAAAGGGGGGGGGGCGTTTTAAAAAAGCCTGTACGTATATTCAGTGTAGTACACAACTTCCCCTGCTAGGTGGCGCAACAGCATTTTAACAGCTTGAGCACACCCGGAAGTGCAGATCGTCTACTGATCGTCACAATTTGTCAGGTAACGACGTCAACTTCATGATCGCCCTTTTCGTGTGATGAACTAAGCAGGCAGACCAGTAGCCCCCCCCCCCCCCCCCCCCAAAAAGACTTAATTACGATCCTCAATTATTACAAACACATTTTGCCCTCGGGGTCAGTTTGACCCCAGAGATATTTGCCTCCAGAAAATGATGTATAGTAGGCCTAGGCTTATACATTTTTGGGTTAGAATGTAGCTCAAGCTAACATTGTAAAAACTTGTTTTGTTTTTTCCACAAACAAAGTAAAAAGTATGTTCCTTGAAAGCTACTCTGACATACACGATAAAAGAGTTAATGACAAATCATTTCCGGTTTGGGCCGGCTGCATTATGCTAAAAGTGTCGTATCCTGTGCCATTCCACATACTCTCACAAGATGGCGACACAAAGCATGTCCCACAGCGTGACGGCGACGTGAACATGGAGGCCGGATGCTTTTCACAGCGTTTTATGACCTGGCTGGTTCCCATGGCAACAGCCAGCCATTGTTGGAGTGAACTTGCAGAAAACAATGTGAAAATGTTCGATGATTAACTGGTCACTGCGGCTTGTCACTCAAAGGGCTTTTATTGCGGGGATGGACTTGCTCGTGATGTCGTATTAAGTTGAACCCCGATGACGAAAGCGGCTTACTGGCAAGTGGCAAGCATCCAATATGCATGGCTGGCCTGGGTCGTGTCTCGCTGGCCAGGGGCCAGTGGAAGAAAAAAACAGAAAACCGTTTGGACTGTCAGGTGACGACAAGCTGCCGTTGCAGGGCCGCATCAGCGCTTTTATTGAACACGTGACACTCACGCTGGTAGACTAGACATGCTTATAATGTACACTACTCACAAAAAAGTGATGCATATTAGAAATGAGGGTGACATTTCATGAAGCTAAATCTTGACAAAGTGTTGCATGCACGTGTCCAGCTGTTCGGCACTTTAAATGGACCCATTCGATGCATGTTAAGCTCGATACGTACTTAAGTTTTGTACACTTTTCTTAGACTTGTTATACTATTACTGCATTCAATTTGAGATGCAGTTTGACTGGGAAAGACAATTAAAAAAAAAATCTTAACAATAATGTTCTGTGCCACCTCACCTTGGTAACGTCAGATGACCAAACTCAGACAACAGGTGAGCCATGATGGTCGTCACCTCAGCCCTTCGGCACCGAGAGGTCATTTTCTGTCAACAGCAAATGGCAGTGGGACATAAAATGGCCGCCCATGAGATGGATACAAATGAGTGGATATTTCTGTTTAATTCATATTCCACAAACACAATGTTTTACCAATATGACATATTTACAATTAGTGGGGGTGCATAGAACAGATTATTGTAAAAAAAAAAAAAATATATATATATATATATATATATATATATATTTCAAACGTCATTTTATTAACTTTTCAAAAACAACAGTGACAAATATGGTACATAATCATGTATAATTAACAGCTTTCTATAAACAAAACCCCAAATCCCCAGACAGCAACACCCCCCCCCCAATTATACAATAAATAGATACACTAAACATTAGAGTTAGGTCGAGAGTTGGATCCAACAAGGGGTAAGAAAACTACCCATAGAATGTTAAATTGGACAACTAAACTGTCCAAAATGGTGACCAGCTTCAGCTCTTCGGCCCATTTGCAATCTCCAACCCAATTTGCTGGGTCAAAAATAATCAAGCCAATTTTAGGTACAAGTATCCCAATGTGCTCCAAATTCTTGCGCAGTAGAAATAAACAGTGAGTGTACAGCACTACCTAGTGGAGAAGTGGTGAATTGCAGTTTTCTTCTCCTTTTTTCCCAAACTGTGAAAGAGGGACGTGCTGACGTCCCAAGTTCGCACCAAATGTCATCACAACTCATGCGAAGGCGTCGTCACTAGCACCACAATAATAATTAAGAATAATAAAACCGTTTTGAAGATGTCACTTGAATTGCACAGACATTTTCAAGACCCCCCCCCCCCTTTTTTTGCCTCCATCCACGCATCGCCTGTATTCGAGTCTTTTTCTTCCCCTCCTTCCCCTTACATAAGAGCTCATTCATAAATCAGCACCACACCTCAGGGAGGGATGAGGCAGAGACCAAATGTCTTCACGGGGAGCTTTTTTGCTGCAGCGTGTGAATACTGATGAGAGGTCAAGTCAGGTCACGGCGAAACGTACTGAAAAGATCGCAAACGTCGTAGTTGTGCTCCGCTGCTACATTCTGCGTCTCAATGTGACATTCACTCGGCAGTTTTGTGTCATACGGCGCCGACGTCGCGCAACGCGCTCTTTTCGATGGCATGACGTCACGCAGGTGGTCGCGGCAGGTAGCCCTCCCGTCCGAGGTCACCGAGTTCATAGAGGAGATGGACGGCCGAGCTCATCAGTTGAGGATTTCTCCGCCTAAGCCGCCGCCAAATGAGATTAAAACTGCGGCTCCAAAGTGACAATGATGCGCCATTTGTTAGTGTTGGCAAGTCGTGACGCCGGCAGAGGGTGAGAGGGCGAGAGGGTCCGCCGGCTCTTCCAGAAACTGGACCCCGCCTTCACGCAAGCTTGGGCTAAAAGAAGATACACAAATTGCTGTGCCGGAAGATAACCAAGAAACATTAGCAGCAAAATCAGGATGAAACCATTTATTGTTCAGGACAATCATGCAGGTAATTTTTACCCAATTCATGCACAGTATTTTTTTTTTTAAAGACCAAATTTCACCAATATTCTGATCATTAATACCAAAGTTGGTCAGTTCAGTTAAATTCACGCCAGAGCTTTGCAATTATTTTTTATTACACAACCCCCCCAGGAAGAAAAAAAAAATCAAAAAAAAAAAAGGGGTACTGAGATAGTGTGTTTGCATAAGTGTGCACACCCTCCGAATAATCTTTAATGGCCAAGTATGTAAAATTATACAAGGAATTTGTCTTTGGTAGTCTGAGCTGCACGCAAGCGCTCCATCACACGTAAACAAAATCAAAATCAAGTAATTGAGTAATCAAAATGAACCAATCACATTCAAACTCATGTTAAACGGGAGTCAGCACACGACCGGCGCCTCTGATCAACCCGCTTTCAATGTTCTAGTAGGCTTTTCGATATCAGTCAGGAGAATTTACAAAGGCCTCGCTTCTTCGTGGGCCCAAATGATTTCTGAATTCTGCCTGGCAACAGTGAAAAGAAGACTCTGCAGCGTTACGCAATAGGACGAATGATGTCTACTGTATATTTGGTAGAAGTCTGTCACAGTTGTTTTGAAAGAAAAAAGTTTCCTGTTGGAACAAGCATGGACGCATGAGAGCAAGATGAAAAAATGTCAACAAGACGTCCTTGCGGGGGCGTACAGGGTGAGCTGAAGAGGATTAGAAAGCCACACTTGATGGCATCGTAGATGATGAGAAGTGCGCATGCAATCCTGACGCGTTTGTTCTTTTCATAAGCGCAGACGCCGTTTCCCTGCGAAGCCGACGGCGTCCATTCCGTAATCTTCACAAACAAGTCCATCGATCGTCTCGCACCGTGGCCCACTTTTCACCAATTGTTTGTCTTTTCTTCTTCTCTTCTTCTCTTATCTCAACTTTTATGACGTGGATCCTCCTCAGCCAACAGGTGAAAGGTTAACGGAGGTTAAGGGTCGACATGCCCCCTTGACGCTTTTTTGACGCTTGGTTCTTGCTTGTTAGCTCGTGACCGAAGTTAATGAGTGCGACCGGCGCATTGTTTCAATCATCCGCTATCACATCGCACATCTTCCGCCGGACGCAAAAGCGCAACGTGGGCGTGTCCTGGCGTGTGACATATTTCACTGAAAGGCGCTTAGACGGCGGAAGCTCTTTTTAGGAGTGGTTTACTTGCGACACAGAAGCGAGACATTGATGTCATCAGTAGCCGTTAAATGCGGAGCGCACACAACAGTTGTTGCGAGGTTGACTAATCAACTCCAGTAATTAACTCATTGATTTGATGAGTCAAGACGACGCAGTGTGGCGCGTATGTACAATTCTCACACATTGCTCGCGTGTGCATTTTTGGCGTGTGTGCTAAATGACTAATAACCTTAAAAATGCACGCTGTTCAAGTGCATCCACGTTGGAGGCCCAAGTGTTCATCAAAAACAAAACAATTATTCATCCTAAAAAAGTACAATTCATTTTCTTAAGCAGTTAAAACGTCAGGGCTCTTTTGTACTTGATTTGCGGAGCATGCATGATGTAGAAAAATCGTCAACATTTTAAACTCCAACATGGTTTCTTTTTAAGGAGAGGATAGATTCAACATTTGTTAAAAATTAAATGCAAATGTACTTCAAAGTGAAATATATGTCTTCAATATTTCAGTGATTGTTTTGCATTCTGCGACACACTTCGTAACTCACGGTCTTACCTCAGTTTAGCCACAAATGAATTTGTTTTGTCAGCTGGCACCGACCGGTCAGCAAAGACTGTTTGGGGTAAATCGTATTTTTGGGGACTAATTACCGCCCGTGAAAGTGAATCATCTCTCACGGCACACCTGCTGATCTCACAGTCCAGTAGTTGAGAATGAAACGGCGCAAACCGCATGATAATGTGTGAATACAAAAAGGAAGTGCTGTAATAAACCAGCAGTTGACATTTAAAGTTTTCTCGTGAAACGCGGAGAAGTGATTCGAGAGCGCTAAAAATGCCACGTTTGACTGACAAATACGTGTTTTACTCGTGTCATTTTCTTGGCATTTGCACACAATCTGGGCCGGAGGCTTCTTCGTTTGAAAAGGAAGCGGAAGCTTTTTATTTGTTCTCGCAAGATCAAAGCTGCAATGATGTCATGGAATTGCCCAAAGATCATAGAGTGTGTTACGCATCCAATCACAATGCTCCCACACTTTACGGCATATTCGTTTTTTATGTTTTTTTTTTTTTTTACATTTCTGATAATACTGAATGAGTAGTAATTACGCGCAACTGAAATTGAATCTATTTAATAATTCCTCATGTTTTATTGTCACGATTTGATCGGGGATTGCTATGGGTGCCCTCAATTGATATCCTTTAGGCCATTTTAGCAGTGGACGCCGGGAGATCAATCGATAAAGCATCCAATCGGATTGCGCTAAATGGAGGTGGAGCACCGCCCATCCCCAATAGCTCATCCAATGAGACCGCCTTATCTCCGCCGGGGCGTGGCCTGTATGTGTCAAACTCCGCTCGCTTGTGTACTGAGTCAGCGGCCATGCGCAAATGGATCCAGAGGAGGGCCGTCTACATAAAATCCCTGCCGGGGGCGGGGGTCTCCATTCACCGCTTACCAGACAACTTCAACCAGCAGCTGGAGATCTGACCTATCTTCCCGGCATATAATCCACCGAGGAAGACTTGAAAAAGCGCCTTGGAGCTTCACTAGTCCCTCCTCTCACGACTCTGCGAATTTAGACAGCGGCGGTGATGCGGCGGCGGTATCGCTAACCTTTCTTTTCGCTAATTATTCGCTCATTGTCGCCGGTTCTACCTCGGCTGAAGACTCCATTCGGGATGAAGCTGAAACCCAACCAGACCAGGACGTACGACGGCGACGGTTTCAAGAAGCGGGCGGCGTGCCTGTGCTTCAAGAACGAGCGCGAAGAGGAGGTAAGGGGAAGCCGCCTGGCAGTGCGCTGCCCTCCGCTACCAACGTGAGCCACGCACGGCTCTACTTTTGGGGCCTTCTCCCTCCCCAGACGACAAACTGGGGCCGTGACTTGAAACAATGTCATGTGTTTGTTCAATTCGTACGTTAGGTGTGATTCTCACTAAATGCGTCACAGCATTTTGAAATGTACAGTACCACCGAATTCAATTCATTTCCATGTGTTTTGCCTTCCTTTCCACGGATGCGCCTTGGACCATCCAGTTTGGGCTAGTTTGAGGAGTCGGTAAAAAAAAAAAAAAAAAAAACACACACAAAAAAAAACGAGCGTCGTCATTGGCGTCTCTAAGCGGCAGCGCTTTGCTACCTGTTTGGATTTTCAAACTAACCCACTTCCCCTGCTTGTATATTGGGATAGTGTCTCGCTGTGACGTACACCTTTTATTTTGAATACCACACTTGCACTTCCGCTAAAGCTTGTCGTACGCTTGTCGGCACGGAGGAAGAGGGGGCGAGGCGCTTTATTGCATGTCCACCGGGGTTTCTTACGTACTCGTGTGTAATTAGCGTTTAATCGGTGATGAATTGAATATTCATTTCTTGTGTCACCCGGTCTTGATAATAAAACGACCCCAGCCAGTAGTAACTGGTGGCCAGACTCATTCGCGTCTTTTACTGCACCTCGACCCGCCGGTTTGGCGCATAGCGTCCGTGCGTATGCAGATTTAAAGGGGACGTAGCATGTAAATAATGAACATGAGCTGACAGGCAGGAGTTGATGTGACTTCAAAACTGTCCCTTTGCGTTGATATTCTTATCTCTGACCTGTAGTTACCCCTGGAAGAGGATGTCAACACATAATAATACAGTATGCCATAGTTCTCTTAAATCCACCACAAAGGACTCGCATAAATATTTCACAATAAAATGGAACCTCTCAAAATAATGACTCACTAACATAATATGGAGCAGTAGACAATCACATTGTCGTCTGATTCAAGCCAGTTACGCACTCACCTCTTGCCAACCTGCTGTATGTGTTATTGCATATGAATAATTGGCACGTGTCTGGATTCTAATTGCCAATCCCGTGACATTAAGAACATGGTGGTCGACGGTCCATCACGTTTGTAAACTGGCAGAAGAAGCTCTTGAACTTCCTGTGCAGCCTCGGGACAAAAAGTGACACATACTAGAAAAGGACCACTTTCTCCATTTACATATTACTCCCAAGAAGTGACATATTTGTGTTCTGTCACTGTGCTTCAATATAAAAAATATAAAAAAAAAAGACAGAAAGAATGAATAAAAATGTGCATATTGATTTAGATAAGATTGTTTGCTATTGGACATAAATCATTTCAGGAAGGTTTTGCGTTTTATGAGCTTGGCATTGCGATGTCTCTCATGTAATCGCAGAGGTGACTTTGCTGTGACGCCAGCGCAGACTGTGACTTAAGTTGTTAACAAAGAGCTCCTTTTCAGGCCAACGCCGCCTTAGATGTTGGACTTTGCCCCGTCAGCGGACACACGAGAGGCAAATGTTGTGAAAGAAGAGCCACATTGACTCTTGCTACTCGGCATGATGGGAATCAAACGTGGCCCTCGCGGTTCATCAGCTATTCCAATTGGCTTGTTAGTTGTGAATACCAGCCGGTGAACGTGCGAGCGATTTTTATCCTTATTCCATCTGCTGGGTGACATTTAGGAGCCCCGTTTTTTGTATTTGGCAGCTACAGCGGTCCTCATCTGGTTGGACGAGCTGTTTATGGCGTCCGGAATATCCGGCACAGATTTTGCTGTCGCTGTGTGACGAGGAGCGATTTAGAGTCCTCTTGTTGTAAAACCGCTTCTGTGCGCAGAATACGAGAATGTTCTCTGTTACTTAAAAGTGGGAAAACATGAACAGAAATATGGCTGCATCTTTTAGTCATTGATGCAGTAATTTCATAATAGTTTGTGAAATTGAACGCAATGCAAATGTTGCCTTTTTATAACAAGCGATGCATTGCATTGCTTTTGTCTGCGACTCGTGCAAACCTCACCGATTGTTCTCGTCGCCAAACGAAATGTCATCGCATTTCTCGTAATGGCCGTACGTATTGTCGCCTGTCCCCCCCGCGAGTGCCAACGACGTGTATGTGGTTCATACGGCGAAATGGCGCCCGCGAAGTTTATAGTGACATTTGTCAGCCCTCCGTTGAGGAGATGTACTGCAAATGGCTGTCGAGTTGAGCGAGTGCCGCCTCCTCCTCCATGCTGGTGTCAACTGCTCAACAGCCAGGAAACACTTTCAGGACATGATCTGGGGGTGTCGCCTTCCCCCCCCCCCCTCCCCTTCACTCCCTCCTTGGTGACCCTCTTTCCAAATTTAAACTGGGTTTCTGCCCAGCTGTCACTTGTCCTCTGACCTATCTATCATGACGGTGTGAGTTATTTTGTTTTCGTCGCGAGCGCATCGTTCACGAACTGCCGGGCAAAAGCTTGGCCACGCCGTCGACGAGGACTGAACAATTAGGCTAACCGTATCTTAGCATTAGCCTTGGAAAAAAAAAAACTCGCAATCACAATATTGAGGGGAACAAATGGCAATGAGGTCATTTTTCAAGCGTGTCCAGCCCTACCGTCGACTCTTGGTGTCGTGATGGCGTTGCGTAATGACTATTGTTTTTATTGCTTCTATTTTACATGATCATAAAGTTATTTTGTGTCCCTGCGTTCAATTGGCTTCCACTGAGCATCTCCGCATGACGATTAAACACACTTTGTAGTATGTCGATTAGGCTGGCTTCATTCCTGCAGCCAAAGCAAGTGTTGTCGCCGCCCGCACGCCTGGCAAAGCGAGCGCATCTTTGCGTTTTTGTCCCGATCGTGTTTTGGGAACACGCCCCAAAAAACCTAAGGGAAGAAAATGAATGAATGTATGGAGGGGCGAGCACTTGAGCAGGTGACCACAAGGCCAGCGCGGCCTTTTCTTCTCACCGCGCGGGTGACATGTTTCCAATACTGCACACGGCGCGGCACCTGTTGCACATTGTAAACACCTGTCTGTGCGAGCGTTGTGGCATTTGTCGCGTCTCAAACGTTTTGTTTCCAGGGAAAGAACGTTTTCCAAGAACCCCCTTTCCACGCCACTTCATCATCCGAACGCCAATTCAATAGAATTGGCATGCAAACAATACAGTCAATGCCAAAAGGACAGTGGCGGCAAAATGCGGTTCCCTCTTGCGGCACGTGTGAGACTGGCCAAGTACGGATCAGCTGTCGTTTCAGTTTTTCAACGTTTATCTTGGTACAATTGTCTTCTTGACTGCAATGCATTTGACTTGAATCATTATTGCATTCTAGTTTCATTCAAATGTACTTTTAGGAATAAAACCCATCTTGTTTTGGATGAACACGACCTGCACTATTGTGTACTTATTTTATTTTTTTTAGGAAGTATTGGTGGTGTAAAAAGTAGAGCTGTCAAAGATCATTTATTTTTTTTAATCAGATTAATCACTTCTTAGAATTTCACTTAATTAAAAAGGCATTTAATCAAAAAAAAAATTGCCAGCCAAATTTGACAATCGTGTTAATTTTTTTTCTACATTTAATGTTATGACGACGTCTTTAAAAAAAAAATTGTCCGCTTTTTCTGATCTGTTAATTACTTGCAAGTTGCGTAATAAATAAAAAAAAGACCCCAATTGTTTGACAAAACAAATATTTGGAATGTCCTACACAAACATTTATTAAATACTTTTCTTGACTGCATGTACTCATGTTTATTGCTCAAACACAACCTGTGCTATTTTTTAACGTGACCATCCGATGTCGAACTAAAGGATCATCAGCGCTCAAAATTAATCGTGTGATTTGAACGCGATCATTTGCTGTGATTAATCAAAGAGGTAACGCTGCCTTAAAAATGGAAATGTTTTTTTAAATGCATCATCTTCATCATTTTAAGAGCACCAGATGCCTTCATTCTCTATTTTTTTTATTTAAATTGTAACAGCAAAAAAAAAAAGACTATTCATGCATTGATGTGATGATGACGACCTCTTTTTGTCATGGAGTTATCATTCGATGAATGTTGTCAGGTTGAAACAAACGTATTCTGCGGACCCGAACGCTGCCGTCCGGGACCCGAGTCTGAGGGCCGCCGCACAAGTGTGCCGAATCTCACACTGGGGCTACAGTAGAAGCCGTAACGTTCCTAAATACGTGTCCGAAAGGAAGCGGCCCGCGGACGCCGTCGAGGCCTAAATTCCCAAACGCCTCCTCCTGACGACATATGATCGATCACACGCGAGTACGTCGCCATCTTGTGTGCGAGCTGCTTTTTATTTGAACATTGACAGCGGATTTGATTTGCCACTCCGCTGCACTGCAAATCCTTAAGTCAGCAATTTGTAACAAGCCTGCAAGTGTGCGTCCTTCAGCTATTTTTGTCTCCTCGTCGCACATCTGGACTCGTCGAAACGCAATCTGCTCAATATGTAAAGACAAAAATGCTCACTTCAAGTCTGTTTTATGAATAACAACACAGGTTGCTAATAGATGAGCATTTCATTGTTCTGGCTGTCACTATATTATTATATTCTTTGGAGTAACTGTAAAGGAGATTTCTTGGACCAATCAGGTGGAATTGTTTACCCATGTGGGACGAGCGTTTAAAAATGGTATTATCGTTTTTTTGGAAGTAGCTGCGTCAAAGTGTGCTAAAGTTTACAGCAGCCGTGTTGTCGCCGAGGCTGCCAGAAAGCGATGCGCGAGTTTCAGACCACGTTGCAGCTGTAGCGAAATTGAAACAAAACAATTGTTGACATGGACAGTCGAACAAATGCAGCACGTTTGGAGCAATACGGTGCTTATTAATTATTGTCGTTGTGTTGCTCAGGTGTTGTTGGTCAGCAGCAGTCGGCACCCGGATCAGTGGATCGTCCCCGGAGGAGGGATGGAGCCCGAGGAGGAGCCTTGTGGGGCGGCGGTGCGGGAAGTCTTTGAGGAGGTGAGAAACACAAAAACAAAACAAAAACAAAAACAAAACCTTCATGTTTTGCTGCCGTGAACGTAACGGACGCTGCGGCGCTCCTAATTTTTTTTTTTAATTCCTGATGGATGTCACTTCTTTAAGAGGAAGTCGAGCTTAAACATTTCTTGACAATTATATGTTGTATGTGACCTCACTAGTCTGAACATGACATTCCGATTAATATGACATTTGTGGAATATGAATTAGGCAACAAAATCCAGCTGTTCTCATCAATATCTCTGAAGGCGGCCATTTTGCCACATGCTGTCGACTAAAGATGACATCACAGTTACTCTGGGCTCAGACCAATCACAGCTCACCTGTTTGCTGAGCTGTGATTGAGCAACTGTGATGTCACATTCAGTCGACAGCAAGTGTCAAAATGGCCGCCTTCCCATAGTGATGCAAATGGCTGCATTTTGCTGCTTAACTCGTCTTCCACGAACACAATATTAACCAGAATGGTGACGAGTGGGGCTTGTATCGAACATATTGTTGGCAAGAAATATTTCCTCTTCAAATCCAAAATAGAAGCTCCTCCCCTCTCCTCAACAAAAAAAGATCATTCGTTTAAACTTGGTGAGGTCATGATACGCGAAGCAGGTTGAGAGTATTTACGGCCGAGGTGTCGCTGGCCGTGACCCTCGTCTTCTCAGGCACGACGGCGTTCTAAACTCGGACCCTCGCAGGATTCCCGAGCCTTGGCGGGCCCGCTCGGCAAAGTGCCCGGCGCGTCTTGATTTCTCCCAAGTGTCATGTCGCATGTCAGCCGTTGGCAGAGGATATCATTTAGATGATTTTTTTATTTATTTTTTACTCGTTCACCGCCAGCCCAGTAAAAATGGGTCTTTGACGTCTATAACCGTCAATGGCAGTGAATGAGTTTAAAAGGATTTGAGCCAAGGACTCTTCAAAAGCATCGAAGAAACCTGAATTGACTCGAGCGGCAAAGCATAACAAGTTCTCAATGTATTTTCCCTCAGGCTGGCGTGAAGGGCAAGCTCGGACGTCTGCTCGGCGTGTTTGAGGTAAGAACGAATGCCGACGTACGCGGGAACCAGGAAGTCCCTTTGCCGCTCGTGGCGACCTTTTAGCATCTCAGCAGTCCGACTTGATGCGTTGAAACAAAAAGGCCGCTTTCACACGTGAGCTCTTCTTTCCTTTCACCTCCCAACAGCAAAACCAAGATCGCAAGCATCGGACGTACGTGTACGTGCTGACCGTCACCGAGACGTTGGAGGCTTGGGAGGACTCGGTCAACATTGGTGCGTTTCACACGTTCACTCATTGGCTTGCTTCATCAACTGCGTTTCACACGTTCACTCATTGACTTGCTTCATCAACTTATCTGCACCAATTTGCTGAAAATGACACTAGTTCTATTTTCACTTCATCACTCGCAGCCATTTTCACTGAAGCAACCCCCTTCGCTCCCGGCTGTTTGACTGGATTTGGACTGATTTTGCAAGCGCCGCAGAATATTGTGTTCTATTGCTTTCAAAACATGGACGCCATCAAAAAGATTAGAGTCTCTTCATTCATCCGGAAAAGTAGAAGTCGATTTGTGTCTGTTTCTGTTTTGCAGCAATTAGCATGAGATGAGCGAAGTTTCATCGTTATTCACATTCCTGTCGAAAACACCGGTAAAAAGAGCTTTTTGCAACATGGGCCCTGCTGATCTCTTATACTCTGCTGCCACCCGCTGGCCGTTTTTGTAATAACTGCCATCGATTTAAGCAGCTGCAAATCTGGCTCATGTTTTATTATTATTTTTTTGACATTGGCAGCTGAGCATGTTGCCTTTCAGTTTATGTCCGTCTGTCTGTTATGTAGGTTAGCCCGCCAAGGAGTTTGTTTACCTTCTGCAATGTATAGCATGCGCGCCGAGCCCATAGCGAGCGCAGCGTCAACAGAAATCGGCACCGCCGACGCTAACTTTAGCCACGTCCGAGCTGTCGGCAACGCGTCGCGCCGGCACCGCGACGTACGCTGCTCAACATTTGCCGCCTCTGTCTGCCCGCAGGCCGCAAGCGCGAGTGGTTCACGGTGGACGAGGCCATCAAAGTGCTGCAGAGCCACAAGCCCGTGCACGCCGAGTACCTGCGGCGGCTCCAGCTCAGCTGCTCGCCCACCAACGGCAACTCCATCCTGGCCGGCCCGCCGGCCAACGACAACTACCCGCACTACAGCGCCACGGCCACCACGCCCTCCACGGGCAGCATGATGGCCTCCTCCCGCAGATAGGACCCTCCCCTCGCCAGCCCCCCCCCCCCCCCCCCGACCCCCACCCCACCCAAGACGTTTTTCTACAGCCTCGCATGGAACTCTTCGACAAGTGTGTAAATAGTCTTAACTGCTGGACGGACCAAAGCCATTGGCAGAACTTGAGAAGGACTCACGTGACTGAGCGCCAAGATGGCAAACTGGCACGTTTTTCTCACCCTGACGAGCAAGAGGACGCCGCAGACTCGGCCGGCATGCCTTACACTACTTTATAGGAATGTTTGTGTTCTCACGTCTGGGGTCAATAATCACAAAGCCCGACCATGCGGGGAACGTTTTCGGACACGAGGATGGCTTTTGGCCGCCGGATGGTGACATCATCCGAAGAGACGCCGCTCGTTTTCCGGGTTTTTGTTTTTTGTTCAAACGTGACGGCGAGTTGCTATTCGAAATGGTTGTTATGGGATGTTACACTTTGCAGTATTAGGGCTGGAAAACAAAATTGAAAATAAAGTCATAATATGAGAATAAAGGTGGGAAATATTATGAAAATAAAATGGTCATACTTCGTAATAGAAAAAGAGAAGAACATTTCATTTATTTATTCTGCTCCCTAAAGGTGCGATAAAACTCGACTACCGGAATATAGTTTGTGCTGAAAAAAGTCGATTTGTTTTGAAAAGACTTCGTCAAAGAAAAGAGTAAAAAATATTTGGAAAATGATCATTTAAAAATCTGACTTTTCTCTACTCGGCTTTATTTGTAGAGCACTTTAGTGGCGCGTGCTGTACATAAAAGTTAGACGTTAAACACAAAAAGTGAATAAATCAAATGTTCTTCTAAATATTATCAGACCAACTTCTGCAGTGGCTCTTCCGTGTCTTAGACTAAACTGTCACAGCACTCGTGTTGACTATTTCTTTTGTTCTGAAACATTTGTCATGTGTTTTTTTTTTATGCTCGAGCATACAGAAGGCTTTGATGCAGCCTCTGAACTGAAGAGGTCTCTTAAAGCAATGCTAGTTATTACAAAAAACGGCCAGCGGGTGGCAGCAGAGTATCAACCAGGGCTATGTGGCAAACAAGCTGATTTCCCCCACAGGTTTGTGAACAATGATGAAACTTACAAACTGAAGCGCCTCTTTTGGCTTTTGCCAAAACTTTTCTTTTTTTTTCCCCTCAAAAATCCCAACTTTGTTCTCATATACGGTCGTTTTCGTGCCATGTCACGGTACACGTAACGGAACAAATTGAAAGTATGACCCATGCTGGATGTGTTTGTATTGAAATTCCTGGGCCGTTGGTGTCCAGTTCAAAGGTCAACGAGGCTGTACCCGCTGTCTGCGAATCGCTACCTCAGTCCAAGTAAACAAGCGGATGAGTCGGGGATGCCGTCGACTGACAACGACGCTGCTGCTGTGCTCGTCGTTGCACTTTAGCCAAAGCGGCCGCCGATGACGTCACGCGAGAAACGGCCGCCCGCTTCCCGCCTTTCAAATCATTTGAAGGTCTCTGCAGTGTAAAAAAGAAAAAAATGCGTTTGCTTCCTGCTTGGGTGTTTGCACTCGCGCACCTTGGCCTGTGCGGTAACATCTCAACTTCTGCTGCTGCTCTTGTTTTTATCATAAAATGTTGTTGCCCAGGAAGCCTTCATGAGGTGCTTGAAGCTTCTCAGACACTTTCTGCCAAAAAACGTAAAAAGTCGTCAAGTTGCTTCTGCCGACGGCTGAATGACGAAGCTCGGATTAGTCCACGCCTTGGCAAATGTATCGGAGTTGCGTTTTTAATTTCAATCAACCTGTACTTAATGTTTTGTATCTTTTTAACGATGTACAAATAACAGGAGAACCCCCACGAGCGCCACACGACACGCCTGCGTGCTTTCTACGGTCCTAATTGGGGACGCTTTGGATGTGTCACATTTCAAACGACAATAGCCTTGAATGCAAACTCTCATTTGGTAGAATTGGCGTTACATACATTTCATTTTGCACAGTAATTTTGTTGCTACAGATGTCAATCGTGCCAAATTTGAACTTTTCATGTAGATGTATGAAAGAAAAAAAATATACTTTTCATGATTGAATAATGTGAAAAAAGTGTGGTGTCGAAACTACTGTTAAACGTGTGACTAATGAATGACTTCTAATCATGTAATAATAGTGCATCATACCGTTAAATTTCATCCCCTTGCAGCAATTGTGGAACCTTCCGCCGCCCCAAAATCGGATGTATTTAATGCAAGTGAATGTAAGTCGGCGCAAGCCTCATTCTTTCTGTCACATTGGGCAACTTTGAATGTTCAATCAAAGCAACCAGGAGACGCATTTTGAGGAAATACTTTCAACTGGAAATAATGTGTCAGAGAGGGGAAAAAATAAAAATTAAATGGGGGTTAAGTCTTTTTGTAATTGCTTGTGGTGTTTTGTCTTTTGTTGTTCATAGTAAGGGAAATGTCATCCTGCGATGGGGTTCAAATTGCCAACCATTTCTGCACCCCCGCATCTCTTATGATCCTTTTATTAGCGAACAAATGTGACACTTTGTCGCCGTATTAAATGGCAATGACACTGGAGGGGCAATAATCGAGGGCCCTTTGCAAAAATAATGGAGTCAAAATGGTATCCTAGCAACGTGCAGCATGAGAACGGTACGTAGTGTGTCGTTGTTGTGACTGACCAGTGCCTAAACATTTGTTGGAATGTTTAAAAAGATGTATAGTTACAATGTTGTTTTTAAAAAGCTGTACTAAAAGTTCAAACACACTGAGAGGAGAGATATTTATTTATATATATGGAGAGAGAGAGATTGTGGAGTTTAAAATGTTAATGTTAAAGGAAAAAAACTCAGCTTTAAGCACAGCTCAGACTCCAAGAAAAGTGAGAGAGAGAAAAAAATAAGTTTATTGGTGTCAGTCACGAGTAAAAATGAATAACATCTTATTAAAACACACATAAATACTGTAATGCTACATGTCTGAATAATACATGCAATACAGTTAATAAACAATGAATTCAACGTAATATCGCGATATTACAGAAATGACTGCAAAGTAAATCCGGAAGTGAAAAAAACAAACAAGTACATCCATCTGATCGGCCCCAAACATAAGGATGTGGATCCTTCTCATTTCATATTCCTTTGAAATATTTTGGACAAACAAATAAAAGTGAGAAGTAAAGTGAGCAGTTAATCGTCTCCCGTTGGGCGGGTTTTAGTTTAAAACACACACAACGACAAGCAAAACCTTCCAGTTGCCCACAATGGTGTCACTTGACACCACAGGTAAGTTGAGCTCCGCCTGGCATGACGTCACAACCCAGCAGCACCAGATGGGATTTTCCAGAGGACAAAACAGGACCAAAAGTGTCCTCCGGGAACGGCGTCGCTGTCCTCACCTTCACAATGTCGACGAGACGGTGAAGAGGCGCAAAATGGAGGAATCCTTCTTCAAGACGGCCTTGCCGGCGCTCGCCTGCCAAAGGCGGGACGCCGACACCAGCTTGGCCTTGCCAGCCGAAGCGAGCGCTCGGTCCTCGGCTCGGCTTCCTTCCAGCGACCGCAGCCTTCGGGTCCAGCAGCAGGTTCAGCTCACCTTGGCCCGGAAGTCGAGGAGGAGCCTTTCCAACGGTAATCCCGATTTCCTTCAAGAGTTTACCAGAAACTATCGTCATTATTATGATGACGCAGCCTGGCGAGTTTTTGTTTTCACTTCAACTTCACCTTCACTGTTTCCAAATCAGGATTAGATTATTCAAACGAACCGAAGCACGATGCAATTTAATCACGTACACAGATTTACTTTTAAGAAGCAGTACGGACTTTATTTTTTTTGTGCTAAAATAATTTATTTTTTAATTACAGAGGCAATCTCCGCTTTCCATTGAGGTCTTTCATTGACTTCAAGCACGAAGCTGATTAGTATTTATTTTTATTTTTATTTTTGGGGGCAGTGGAATGCACGTCACTTGGTATTTTGCTGGTCCAACAGGTTCCCGCAAGCTCATCCATCCGCCCAAAAGCAACATGGAGGCATCTAAATGTCTTAAACTGGAGCAAATGTTCAACTTTTATCGATTGCACAAAAGCAGACTCGGGTCACTTGTTATTGGTTAAGAGCTTCCGTGTCATCCTGTTTTACACTTAAACACGCTTATCACAAAATTCCATTCAGGAGTGAGAACCAAAGTTTTGAGTGTCCCACAGCTATTATTTTAATATTATTGTGGTTGTGGTTTGTACTACGCAGCCTTCTTTTGGATGGCATTGGAGTACTGCAGCATTAGTGTACTGTACCTGTCATGCAAATGAGCACATGTGTGTGTGTGTGTGTGTGTGTGTGTGTGTGTGTGTGTGTGTGTAGATGCGTACACAGGTGTGTAAGCAAACACTCTGCTGAACTTCCTCGACTTGTTTCAGGCAGTGTCCACTTACAGAGAAGCGCCGGCAAGAGTTTGGAGGCTGCGGACGGACTGAGACTTCGCACCATGGTACGAATCACTGATTAAAGAACGACTAACAGACAAGAGAATGCTGAAGATATTTAGCATTTATTTGCTTAGAAAGCAGAAATCATTTTTACGATTTGTTTGTATGCTGAGCTCATGTATTTTGGCTTCCTGATTATAATTCTCTTGATGTATTCATCTATTAAAAACATGATTTAGTTTAGGATTTATTTATATATTTAAATGTATACGATTTACTTTATTTGTTTTTTATTCGTTATTATGTTTTCTAATTATTTTTAGTTAATTTATTTTTACAGTGCATTGTCACTTTTCAGCACCAGTATATTCACATTGCCTCCCGAATATATTTTTTGAAATTTTAATGTTTCATTTTTTTCATGAAAAACTGCCATTGGCGGTCTGTCGCCACTTTGATTCGTCCAATCCCGATTCACTGCAAATCGTGACGGGCCACTGCATTTTTATTATATTTTAGAAGTATGTTTTACTAATTTATTCTAATTGATTCTGTATGGATTTTTTTTATTTAGTATATTTATTTAATTATTGTTTCATGGTATTGATTGTTTTTAGTTGTATTTACACTTTTAAATTCACATGGTTTAATTTATGTATTTGATATACATTACAAAATATGTATGATATTTTAATAGATTTTGAGATATATATATATGAGTATTTTTTTTAAGTGGAAGAACCTTAAATAGTGATACAGGTGTGTTGTATTTTTCAGGCAAATGGCTCGGGTTGCGCTGTGTCAAGTATGGAGCGTGTGCGGAGGCCGTCCAGAAGAGTCGAAGTTTCCCCTCCAGGGACGCCCGACAAGGCTCAGGGCCATTTCAATTTCAACGGCCGCCATTTTGCCACATCCAGCCTTCCCGTGCGCAGTCTGTCCCACAGGAACTGCTCCCTGCTGGGCCGCTCGCCGGGCTTGCATCAGCGCTACGCCCTCTCCGAGGCCCCGCGCTCACGGTGGGCGCCGGCCAACGCCTCCGCGCCCGTTAACGGGAGCTCGCGCTTGTGGTCGGACGCGTCGTTTGGCCAGCGCGGGCGCGAGTCCGGCTGGAACCACTCGGCTTTCCGGCAGAGCGAGGGCATGGTCGCGGACCCCCGATTACCCGCAAAAAGTCAAAGGCTTCTCAGACTGAACACGTACCCACCCTCGGGCAACAGCGTGGAAGTGGACATGGGGGGCCGAGCGGGGGCGGAGCCTCAGCAAATCCAAGCCAACAATGTCTCGACTCTGTAAGTCTTCTTTTTGGATGTATTTCAATGCAGAGATGTGGATTCTGATTTCTTGTCTGGGCCAGAAGGTCCGAGAAGCCTCCAGAGATGACGCTGGAGAAGGCGGTCAACCTGCTGACTCAGCAGAACGAGGACACGTTGATCAGCGCCGCCGCGCACATCCAATCGCGGTGTTACAGAAGCGCAGACGCCAGGAAGACGGTTCGTAGACAGAAAACCCACTCCACGTTTTTATTTCATCAAGTGGTCGCACACAATCAAATTCAATATACAAATATTTAAAAAAATAAAAAACAGAAAGACATTTTAAGTAGACGTATTTAAAAAATGAGATGATTATATTTCATGACTTTTTTTCTTTTTTTTTTATATATCAAGTGGCCGAATATCTGACAGCTCGGACGTTCCTGTCGTTGACATCGATGGCCCAGATTTATTTTGACCTCGCGCTGCGGCGCCGTAGACGCACGTGCTATAAATATATGCGGTATTGCAAAACGCAAACATGTTCCTCGGCAGGGCAACGTACAGCACACGCATACTTGCCGTCAACTAGTAGGCTGCAAACGGTGAGAAGCTGCCAGGAATTGAACCCCCCAAAAATGCCTATATAAATAGTTGAACCCGTAACTCTACCACACTTGTTTGCTTGAAGTAAACGCTTTAAAGACCGCAAGTCAAATTGTTTAGAAAGTTGTTAAAAACGAGATGACAGATAAAATCGTTATTCTACGACGGCGAATTAGGGCCACGAATAAAGTTTTTTTTTTTTTAGCTGGGTGGAAAAAAAACACAAATTTGCCATTTTATAAAGGGAGAAGTGAGAAAAAAACTGAAACTTACGAGAAATACACGTAGCGTAGCTCTAGGCTAATGTGAGGATTGCTCGGCGGTTAATGGGACGCTGTTTATAAAACGAAAAGGCAGGATGGAGACGGATTTCTTCTAAATTGAAACTTTACTCGCGGCAGCGAGAGCGACAACACTTCCTGATCCCCTGTCAGCTGACTCACACCAGCCAATCAGAAGCCAGCATACTTGAGGTCAATGCAAGGGGATGACGGAGAGCAGCAGATTCCACACATCAACTTAATCAAATATACCAGAATGTATGAATGTGTCAATAATAATTCTGGAAAACATAAATGTACATTTGAACAAATGATCTTAAATGCTTGATCGTGCGGGCGTGGACCTTCGCAAAGCGAGGCCATCTTTGCGAAGGCTTAACATCGTATGGTTGAAGCCATTACTATCTTCTTATTTGATCATTCATTGTCACAAACATCCGAGAAGTACATCTCTCGTAAAAAAAATTCTCGCAAATATTTTTTTTTAATCAAAACTTCATAAAGTGGCAAATTTGCGAGTTTTTTTCTCGGAATATTGCCCCCGCCCTCTAAAAAAAAATATATATATTTATAAGTGGCCCTAATACGCCGTTGTACTATTCTAATATTGAGGGTGGGGGGGGGTCCAAATTAGATCCTCGAATGTTGAAGCACAAATATGCAGAAAGTTTGCTGTAGAGTACGAAATAATATTGTGAATATTGTGACACATTAAAAGTCATCTTTCAGGTTTATTTTTTGCGCGGCATCAAAAAACTGCTGCAGCTGCTCCACAACGACGAGGAAGAGGTGCAGCGCGCCGGCGCCGGCGCCCTGCGCAACGTCGTGTACCACAGCAGCGACAACAAGATGGAGGTGAAGGACCACGCCGGCCTGGCCGCCATTTTGCACGTGCTGAAGAACAGCCGCGACACGGAGACCAGGAGGCAGCTCGCTGGTCAGTTTTCCACTCGCATTGCGGCATTTGTGCAAAGCTAAGAGGACGACCTTTGACCTCTCAGGCCTCCTTTGGAACCTGTCCTCTCACGACCTCCTGAAGGAGAAGCTCTCCAGAGAGGCCTTGTCGGTTCTCACGCAGTCGGTCCTGGTGCCGAGCTCGGGCCTTTCCGAAGGGGAGAACCCCAAAGATGAGCTGCTCGCCGACCACCAGGTTTTCCACAACGCCACCGGCTGCCTCAGGTTCGAACGATTGTTGATGAGTCCGTCCCAACGCGATGCATGACATTTAAAGGCTTGAAATACTCTGCTTGCGGTTTGTGTGCAGGTGGGCAATGCAAATAGAAAGAAATGCCTTACCCGGATAAATAAAGGTTCAAATAAAGAATAAATACGTTGAATGGAAATGCCATTAATCAATTCAAGCCCCCCAAAAAGCATCAAACTTTTTTTTTTTTTATCAAAAGTTAAAGATTTTACTTTGACAGCATCTTAAATAAAAAAACAATTTTTAAATACATCCTATAATGTTGTACTTGATAAAAACATACAGTAATGACATTAATTGCCAATTATTATTATTTTTGCTTCAATTCTATGGACACTGGTTGCTCCTTCTGGCTTGTGTGTGTCTATTATTATTCGTATTTTCAGAAAACATCCATCTATCCATGAAAAGCTGAACCAAATTCTGATTGTATCATATGTATTAATAATTTTCAAAATTGAAGGATGTACGAAGATGATTTGAGCAGCGACGGCAAATGATCATTTCGGCCATTGCTTCTCAAATGGGGCGTACGTGAAGGCACTCCAGGGGGTGTGCAAGATTTTTCAAATCAATTTAAAAAGCAGCATCCATGCAAAAAATACTCAAAAATTGATTATTGATTCATCCAAATCATTATCATGAATTAAAATGTCTATTCAGTAGGCTGTTGAATTTCATTGTCCTCAAACCAGAACGGTTCGACCTTTTTAACGTTTGATTCCAAATGAATGTTTCTTTTGAGAACAGATCTTTATTATGATCCCAAAGGAGGACACTTAACGGTGCTAATCATTTTTATGTGCACAAATCTTTATTTGTAACAATTGTTTTCATCTTTTTCACCTTTTGTATTCCTACATCCTCGAACCGTTGTCCAAGAGTTGGAAAGCCATCTGCGGCTTACGCTTAACGTTTTTGTGTCCAGAAACCTGAGCTCCTCCGGTCCGGAAGGAAGGAAAGCCATGCGGGAGTGCGAGAACCTCATCGACTCTCTGGTCTACTACATCCGGCGGACCGTGTCCGACTACAAGGCTGACGACAAGGTTGCGTCCGAATCCGCTCTCCTCTCCTGACACGCGCGGCGTCTCCTATTGAAACTTTTGTCTCGGTCCCCAAAAGTCCACAGAGAACTGCGTGTGCGTCCTGCACAACTTGTCCTACCGGATGGAGTCGGAGCTGACCGACAAGGACGCCGCCGCTCTCCCGCCATCGCAAGAACACGCGGCGCCCAAGACCAAGGCGCTGGGATGTTTTGCTCAGCGCAGCGTTAAGACCAAAGAGGTCAACTTCTCGGACGCGAACTCGCAACTCTTGCATTGGAGCTCGTCAAACTTTGTCGTTAGCAGTTTAAAATCAATCAATAATGAAGTACAGCCAGCGGATCGCAAATGTCATCTTGTATTCCGTGCGTGGCCAGCAGGAGCAGCGTGGTCGCACGCCGCTGGAGGAGAAGGCCAACCCGCGCGGCACGGAGTGGCTGTGGAGTTCCATCACCGTCCGCATGTACCTGTCGCTCATCGCGCGCAGCGTGCGCCACCACACGCGGGAGGCGGCCATCGGGGCTCTGCAGAACATCACCGCCGGGAACGGAGCGGTGAGAGCTCGCGCTGACGTCATTGCGCGTTCCAAAAGGACAGATGGAGCTTTGGCTCCCTCTTGTGGAAACATGAGGCCATTACCAGCACTGAAAAATAAGGATTTATTTGTCAGGGGTGGTGTAAAGAAAAAAAAAAAGAGTAGAGATGCTCTGCATACGGAAGAGGATTAGGCCAATGAAGAGAGAGAAAAAAAGGTTGGCAGGATTCTGACTTTTTAAAGTCAAAATTCTGAGAAGAAAGTGAGAATCCTGCCTTTCTCTTCACTGGCCCGAATCCTGATTTATGGCATTGTAGCTCGTTTCCATCAGGTATTTTTTTTCCCCTAACAATGAGCGTTTCCTTCAGGTGAGCGAAGCCATGGCCTACACCGTCGTCCGCAGGGAGAACGGCCTCCAGCACGTCAGGCAAATGTTGCAGGAAGGCGAGCGCGACCTCAAGAGGACGGCCGTGTCGCTCCTCAAAAACCTGTCTCGCTTCTCCCAGCTGCACCCTGATATCGGTCGGTTGACGGTTAGGGTTAGGGTTCGGGTTAGTCACCGTTCGAAGCTTACTCCAAACGTTTGCCTGCAGTGGAACAGGCGTTGCCGGAAGCGGTGGAGCTGCTGCCCAACGACGACACGGGGAGGGGCCTGCCCTCGGACGTGACGGCGTCGCTGTGCCGCGTCCTCGTCAACCTGAGCCAAGGCGGCGCGCACAACGTCCGGGCCATGTTGAGCCAGGACGCCCTCCCGAAGATCTGCAACATCAGCAAGAAGGACAACGGGTTCGTCAGCGAGCGGCTCCCGCGCGATCATCGCGGATCGTTTCAGTTTCGCTTTTATTCCATGTTGACGTTGAAGACGAATCGCGCGGGAAAAAAAGACGGGGGAAGCTAAAGTGTGCAAATAAGCGTCATAAAAGTGTCAAAAAGAAGAAACTGCTCGGCTGTGACAAAATAACGCCGGAATTAATGAGAAAAAAATAAACAGCCATTTACGGGTATTTTTTCAATGCAAATATCTTTCAGTTCAATCTTTTCGAAACAGCCGTTCAAATGTTTTGCATCCAAAACAATATTTAGACAAATGTATTGGAACACATTCATTCTGATCTCGGTAAAAGCAAGCGGCCCTTAAACGCTTCCCTGAGGAACGCCAATCCCAGTTGCCCTTTTAGAAAATTGACATATACAATAGAGTGCAATATTTTTGTTGAACGTCGTTCTTCTCTTTCTTCAGTTATGGCCCGAGTCGAGCAGGTGTGGCAGCGTGCCTCCTACTGCACTCCATGTGGAAGCACACTGACCTCCATGCGACCTTCAAAAAGGTGAGCAATGGCGGAAGCCTTCTCATTCATTCCTTGACTGGCTTTGGCGTGTACTCACAATGTTTGTCTTTGTATTCAACAGTGCGGCTTCAGGAAATCTGATTTTATCAACGCGAGGACCACAAAAGCCGTCAACTCCATCGGGAGCTAAAGCGAAGACGCCAAACTTTTTTGGCGGAACCGCTGGACATTTATTTTTTGTTCACAACTTCATAAACGTGAATTCACGTTGTATTCAGGAGACATTTGTAGTTTTTAATCTCCTTTCATATGACGTAATATTACGTCCAAAATGACTGCCGTTGAATTTTTTTTAACCCGCTTCAACAGAAAAGTAACCACATCGCAACGTTATATCAGGCAACTAAAAACAAGCTAGTGTCTCTTTTTTTAAGGTTCGGAGATGTGCATCAAAACAATCAACCTCCGAAATGTCATTGTTTAAATGCCAAGCACGCAAGTTTGTGACTGCGAATGTCTCAATAAATCCTAATGAATAACGTAGAGAAAAGGTCAGCCAGTTATTTAGAAAAACTTGTTTGTTTGTTTTTCTAGTCATTTCAAATGTGACTACAATCTACTTCCCCCCCAATTTAAGGTCATGTTATTGCTTTTGGATCCTCTAGAGGGCAGCACTGCACCATTCGTAATCAAGTTGAATTTTGCCGTCCTTCAATTTGTCCCCACGCGACCTTCAACTCGCAATGCATAAATTCCCCCGAATCTCATATGCTTGAAGTGCTTTAACAACTTTCAGCCTTTCTATTTGCGGAACTCGCTCCAGTCAACTTTTAATCATCTCTTAATTAGCTTTCGTGTGTGCGTTTCAGAGCTCTTTCAGTGCGTGTGTGCGCCATTTCCAGCGCAAGGCGATGGAAAAAGCTGCTGCAGGGTCCAAAATCCTTTTGAACAATAAGAGGCCTCTTTGTCTTTAAGTACGGCTTACATGGCCGCTGCCAGGGAGAGGCTCATCCTCTGCTAATGAAGTCTAGACTCGAAGGAAAGAAAACTCAACTGCGGGGGAAATATGGGAGAAGGAATGAGAATTTCCCAGGGAATGGCGTCTTTTGAACCCACGTGATCCCTCAAGAATTTCGGGAATGAAGAACCACCCTTTTAATGTCAAGACAGACCCGACGGAGGCCACTTTGGGCTGGTAATGTTCTGGTTAGCTTAGTGAGCTAGCCTGGCTAAGTGTGACAACAAGTAGAGTTATTTAAAGAAAAAAAAAAGAATGAGACCACAACCCATGTTAAATTTTCAAAACAAATCAACTTGTTCTTGGTTAATATCACTGTTTTTCTTCACTTAAAGTCCAAATGCTAAATTGGCTAATAATTGCCTAGCATTAGCTGCCTGGTTAGTTAGCCACTGTGGCTAAAAGTGACTCATCTTCCAGAAAGTAGTCAATTAGTCCTTTGAATTATAATATATTTCTTAAAGAGGAGAGCAATGCAAATTCTTCATAACTTATTGTATCACATATTGAAGCCCTTTAAATGCACTTTCAGAATTGCTGATATTTCAGTGACAACAAACTGCATATTTAGCTTGTTTTTGCCTGTGACTAGCATACAAATCAGGCCGATCCAAAGAAATCCACTGCTTTTGGATGAGCTGAGCACTTTTTTCCCCCCCAGCGGTTCATGCGCTGCATTCAAGGAAGTCAGGAAGTCTGAGTGATTGTCCCGCCTCGTCCTGCAAGCGTTCGAAGGCAAATGCAAACAACAAAGATGGCTGATTTCGCAGTCGGTCCAAATCATGTTGGCTTACTTCGAATGATGAAATGGATGTGCTAATAAATAAACTCAACAGATAAATATGTTTACAGTTCCTGGTTTGAAGTCGCAAAAGTCCGACTTTGTAGTGTCGTAAATGATTATCATTTATTTATTTATTTTTTGCTGCGACATTAGAGTTTTATAAATGAGAAATGTGTAAATGTAAACGTTTAGGTGCACATTTTCTTGTTTTATTCAGTCTATGTTACCGAATAACTTTCTTCTACATCGTGTGGAAGCAACAGTCACGTGATGCTGTCCTTCAAAAAGGTGTTTATTTATGTTCTATTATCTATTTCTTATTCTCATTATTCACGTACCATGCGTTAATTTCCACCACAGTGCCATCTGCTGGATCTAGTGGGGTATCTCCCAACTTGCCCCCGATGCATGCCCACCACTGGAATGCAGAGGGCCTCTCCGGTCGCACGCTCGGGTCTGTTTGCTCGGGTCAACCGGTCCGAAGTGAGTGAGTGAGTGCTTTTTGAGCTTTTTCAATCTTCAGTTAGAGAGACTCGTGACCCGATTGTCTTCAAGGGAGGTTTGATTTGAGAAGCTTAGAGGAAAACATGTCAAGAAAGTTAGGGTGCAAGTGAAATAAAAGCTACGGCATACAGGATAGGAGCTCATTTCTGTCCTGAAAATGAGAATAATGAATTACAAACCTATTTCGTTATATATTGTTTTTATTTATATGTATATATTTTTTAATTCTATTTGTATATGCATTTTTATTTTCACTTTTATTAATGTATCTATTCATGTATTCATCTTTAATGTTGGCAGTTTTGCTCCTCCATAATTTTCCACCTCCAATGAGAAAAATAAAATGTGCATGTGCCAGCCAATGCCCACTTGGCTGTGTTTTGAAATAACACCTACTCCAAAGACACTCTGTATTGAATGTAAAATGGCAAAAGAGCGCCACCTGTCGCCACTGCATCAGAGGCTCCAGTTGAAAAGGTCCCGGCCAGTGCGGCGGCGGTGGCGGCTGTCGCTTTAACTGGTCCGTCATGCCTTGCAGTGCCCCAGTTCTGTTCCCACGTAATTTACAAGCCCCCCTCCCTCGACCCCCCCCACCCGCTCCAACCAGCAGGAGAGAGAGAGAGAGAGAGAGAGAGAGAGAGGTGCTGATTCTGAACGCTCCGTGTCGGATGTCCGGTGAGTGGAGCAAGCTGGCAAGCCGTGTTTACATGCGCATGCGGCGGCGGCGGCAGACGACGACGCCGACGACCACCACTACGACGCCCACCTCCCACTCCCACCGCCTCCTTCCTCCTATCGTTGCGTCTTTCCCCGCAAAGTAGCCTCTGCCGCCTTCGCTCAACAGGGGACCGTTGCTCCCCCCCCCCCCCTCCTTCTTTTTAATCTGTAGGGGAAACGAACTGCAGAGGGGGAACATGCGCGGCATAACGGGACGCTGTGAGAAGGTACGTTTTGTTTTGGTGGGCCCAAGCCAACCTATAGTGACCGATGAGCTGATATCTGCAGAATTACGCTTTCTGTAACCATAGAAATACTTTTGACTTGCATGCATACGGAAGCACATAGCATGATAAGCCGCGCAGCAAGCTTGTGTTGTGCTGTTATTGACTCCATAAGTCAAAAATATATCAAATTTTCTCTCTCTTTTAAAATCAAATGTCATCCGTCCTTGTTTGAGGACATGCATCGAAATGCTTCATTCCTCAAGTAAATATATTTGCTTCCACATTTTTCCTCATGAAAACGACATCAAGTGACCTGCAGGAAATGATGGCTCTAGGAACATATTCTATTCCTACAATTATTATTGTTGAACCGAACTTCATGTCAACATTCCGTGTTGAGTAACAAATCTCGTTGGAGTTTGTCTTTTTTTGCAGACCTCCCTCCCCTCTAAATTAAGATCCAAGACTTACAGGCTTATTGTCTCCAGCAAGCTGATTAGTTTGAATTTACGAGGCTGCGCGGTGTCGTTTAGTGTCAACACAGTCAGATGACTCGTCTCGTGGGTTGGGATGCACCAATGCAACTTTTATTTTTTATTTTTTAACACACAAGCACTTACATTTGAATACTCGCTGCAATTGTGATGAAAATGTGCTTCATTTGAATCAAAAAACAAAGATTAAACATGGCATACGTAGCACAAGATAATATGACATATTATTGTCAAGAAATGTTTTTTATGGATCATTTACTGATTTGTTTATTATAGTGGGTGTCACTTCCACTGAGATTACTGACAGCTATTTCAATTTTGACGCTCAAGCTAAACACAGTTACGTTTTGTGCACTTGAAGATGTATTTTTAGTGCTTCAGACCTCAAAAATGTTATACAGGTTTGACCAGTGCTGCTAACTGCGTATCGCTAGCATCGGGTCAAAACCTTGTACCGCTAAAATAATCGCTTTTCAGGAGAAACCAAATGTCTGGCATGTCTTTTTAATAGGGGTGTGCCAAAAAAATCCATTCTCATTTACTACGATTCAGAATTAATTTGAAACGTCCCAAAATCGATTTTATATCAATTATTTTATACTGTCTTGCCCTTGTTTGTGTATGCCTTTATTGGAGCGCTGCACGTTGTATACAATTTGGCCACTTAGGGGCAGTGTGGTTCCACGCGTTCTGATGCACTGTTAAATTGTAGCCACATTAGAGAGAAGAAGAAAAAAGTCACAATCAAGCTATGCTAATAAAAGTTGTTGTGTAGGAAGCGCATTTGCCGGTGAGTCATGTTAACATGCTTCTCTGTCAACATTCCTGAAGGTTTTTGTATGAATAGCCGTTCTTTTGAGTGATACAAGTGCCGCGAGTAGCGCGCTAATTAGCATTAGCATGTCCGACTGGAGACGATTCTTTGCACATCTATAATTTGAAGCAGAAATCATTGCCAATCAAATTGATTCTGAATCAAAGCTCAACCCCAAAATCGGAATGGAATCGAATTGTGAGACAGTCAAAGACTTTGCCAAATTGTGATTTAGGAGGTTTTGGCCAGTGATATGCTAATTGTGCTAGAAAATGTAAATGAATGTGACAATCCTCAATGGATGTTGTGAGTCAGCTTTACGTGCTCGTCCAAACGTTCACCGGCTCCGGCTCCGCATCATGTGAGATAAAACAGCGGGAAATGAACCTCAACTTGAAATGACAAGGTCACAAGTGTATTACTTGACTGGCGGCCTGAGTGCCTCCATCAAACTAATTGATATCTTGTCAAGGGGACACGGGTCAATCTAATCTAATGGACTTTTTTTTTTTACATTCGAGCAACTGCTGACATGAACATTCCCGGCCGGTGTCGCCGTCTTCCCGCATTGCTGGCGTGACCGAAACGCGTGAACTGGCTTTACTGACAACATAGCAGTCAGATTGGAGACGTTCCGTAACACTGTCCCAAAACTTATGCAAAGGACACAAAGTGCTGCTAACATCACAGCCATGAAAGAGTAGAAAGAATTCAAGTTTGGCCGACAGGAAGTCGACTTCTCGTGCTTGTCCTTTTTGTGGCGTCGACCTTCTTCATACTCGGCACACGTTCAGGTTTGCGTATTTGAGTTTCTCTCACAATACTTTGCATCTTTTCTTTACATACTCATTTATTCCGTTTGGACACGTTTTTGATGCTAACAAATGTTTTTCCACATAAAAGTTGTTGAACCAACCGCAGACTTGTGAGTGAGAACTGGCTCACTCCAAAGTCACGTGTACATACAAGAGATAACGGTTTAAAAAACAAAAACAACACACAACAGTGATTTAGCTCCTTTTGTGTGTGCGTGTTTTGTTAAAAGTCAAGGAAGAGGAAAGCACTGGTTACGTGTTGTTTTTGGTCAACTTTTCCCCAATCAACGCAGTCATCTGTGCTGTGCGAGCAACGCTCCGAACAAAAGGCTGGGAAAGGGGGGTGGGGGGGGGGGGGGGGTCACTGTCGCCATGGCGACCAATTGTTTGCATTCAGTCTCTGCGAGCGAGCCATGTGGACGCGCACGCTGCTGCGCTGTCTTTTGTTGGCGTGTTGCTCATTTGGAGTGGAGCTGCGGGATGTGTGATGACATCATCGGGGTTTCACTGCGCTCATGTTTGTATGCCTACAGATGTTCCAATGCGTTAAAAAAAAGAAGGATGTATTAAAATTGTGGCCACAAGGGGGCAGCAAAATTGTCACGCAGACAAAAAAAGAATTTCTCTTACCGATTGTCATTTTCTGCGGTTGTATTGGCTCTTTTTCGCAGAGGATAAAGAATATATGCTCGAGGATTGTTTTATTGTCGGTCTAGGTGTGCTGTTCCACTGTTTGTATAAAAAATAAATACTCGCAACTGCCACCTCTGGTCTAAATTGTAACTGCAGCCTCTGTGTAAAGTGCATGTGCGAGTATGTGTGCTCGAATCAACTTTTCGGGTTTTTTGTTTGTTTGTTTTCGAGGAGTCTGAGGTTGGGCTTTTTTCTTTTCTTTTTTTTTCTCGGTTTCCATCCCAGTTGCGTGACGTCATACGCTAGCTAACACGACCCTACATGTCTGCGGGGATGAGCTTGACATGACCTTTCACCCCCAAGAAAGTGAACACAAGCTGATAGGTGCAGTCGCAGTTAAAAAGTCCTCATGTTGAAAAGTTTTTAACATTAGCATTTTAAACTCCGCAATGCATCTTCAAAGCGCTATAACACTGCTTGCAATAGCATTAGCCTACTTATGGTGTTTCCCAATACATGTTAGCATTAAGCTAGTAGCATTTAAAGCTACCTTATGTAGCAATTTGCCCAACAATCTTTTTTTTTTTTACAGTTTATGACTGAAACATCTTCTAATGAGTAGATTAACACCTTAGCTGGTCACATGGGTACTCCTGCAAGCCTTTGGCTAATAGTTTTCAGACTGGATTTGGGTTTGAATTTCCCGCTCTTTGTCTGTGGAAGTTGTAACAGATTTGGTTTGGGAGTGTGCAGTTTCATTTTCCGGCCACAAGTGGCAGTAGTGATTTGAAATGCAACTTTCTGCATTGGGCAGCTTGAAAACAAAATGATGTGCTTTAAACTACAAAGCGTGCGTTTTTTCTGAACGTCCAGTCTACAATTTTACTGACATTTACAGTCAAATGACATCTTGAAATGTAGTAGTTGCTACATATATCCTGATTTTCCGTGTCCGTTAAATATTCCAAGGTATGATTTAAAGGGAATTTCTTCTCCCCCGTCCTTCATTTCTTGTTTAGGCACTTGCAGCCTAACCACGCACGGTTCCGTCCCTCGGTCCCTCGGCCCTCGCGCTGCCTTCCTTCCTGTGGCATCCCGAGAATGACGCGCAAGGACACTGAAGTTACAGCTAAGTTTAACTCCGTCCACCGCGCATGCATGCATGCAGCACGTGTGTCCAAGTCGTGTATTGTTGCGTGTCCCGCTGTCTGTGTCGCTGGCGTTGCACTTTGTGCTCGTTCTATTGTGTTCAAATACGAGCCGCTCGTGCTGACCTGGCAGCCATAAATGTCACATTTTCGTATGGCTGACATTATTATAGAAGCGGAAAAAAGCCGTTGGAAATGTCACCTCATAAAGTAGACACTGTTGATTTATTTTGCTTTGGAAGGGGCCAACAAGTGCAAGGCGACGTGTACCTAATGTTGTGGCCACGGCATTGAACGTCGAATTTGAACGTTTGAAGCCGTTTCGGTGTCTTTTTCTTTGAGGAATGCCGGAAGCTTCTGAGGTTCTGAGACGTCGTTGCATCGAAATGCGGCTGTATACATTTTCTTAGACGCCAACTCGCACGCCGCTGCGGCCTGTTGTTCGCCGTTTACGCACGTCCGCCGCGTCTGCTGCGATTTCCATCAAAGTGGCTTAAAGGAGGCGGTCGTAGCAGATCCTCACAAGTGCGGAAAATCCAAGGACGTTTCCGCAAGATGGCGCGCAACAAATTTGATTAAGGGAGTCTTTGAAGCGAGTGCTGTCTTTTCCATTTAGTTGGTATAAAAGTGCCTTTTCATCATAAAGTGGGGAAAAAAAGAGCAGCAGCAGCTTCTCAATCTCAACCGTTGCCTTTTCACTCTGCGCTTGCTGTACGTTTCGTGAAAAGCACATTTCGGTAAACTGCTCGGCAACAAGTTTTGAGTTGGAATCGAATGGCTCCTTCCTGCCTGTACGATTGTGCACGTCACAAAACACTTGAGTTCTTCTCATCAGCTTTGAAAATGACGCTTTTCTCATTTGCTGACTGAAAACGCGAATGTGGTGCTGAGACGTCGCTGACGTCACGACGATAATAATCGCTTTTAAACGAAAGCTGAGCAAGAGCGCAAGCTGACGGGAGTCACAATTTGCAGCCGCGCTTTGGAAAGCCACAGTCACTTCTGGGCTATTTTTAAAAAGGCCTATTAAAAATTAAAAAAAGGGAAAAAAAGTTTAATGTCATGGTGTTTAACTGTTTTATTTATTGTAATTTGTTTGAACTTTTTCCCTGTAGCATTTTGAGATTTCTTTTGAAATGTAAAATGCATTACAAATGAAAGTTGGAACCAGTTTGATACACAATACATCTGCTCAAATGACCTTTAACTCATCAATGTAATGGAAATGATTTCTCACAATATGGTTAAGATATTAAAGTTGCAATTTGGAACTTTTTCCCCCCAAAATAACTTTACAGTAAGCTTTTTATTGGACCATTTAGGACTGAAATGCTTTCTAATGAGCAGCTTAACACCTTCGCTGTTCACAATTTGCGCTCCTGCAAGTCTCGGGCCAACAGAATTTCCCGCGCCCTGTCTGCGGACGTGACGTAATGCGCGTCGTGTGTATGTGCAGTTTCATTTTGTCGTCAGCAGGTGGCAGTAGCGATTCAAAACTGAATATAAATATAAGATAAATATCAATTTGTATCGTAAGTCAAGTCAAAAAGATCAATAGAACACACATTGTAAAACTTAAAGCCAGTTGGCATAATTACATAATTAACGACACTCATTTGCTGACGCACACATCACTCACCAAGCTAGGCCCCGCCTCTTAAAGCCACACACCTTCAAAGTCGCAGATGCTAGTGTGTAGATCACGAGTTGGCGACCCCAAATGGTCAAAAGTATTACATCTTAAATGCATATTCTGTCGTGGTATTGTTGTTAAAAAATGCAAAATCATTTTTTATCTGATGAATTGATCTCATCAATAAATAGTACAATAATGGTTTCTAAAAACATTCAGTACGGGTTAGGGTTAGTCATGAGCATGATTTCTCACAGAGGAGCCAAGCAAAAGTCTATCTGTGGTGTGACGTGTGAATCCGTTCGCCCGTCAATAAACACCCAGCCGGGACATTTTGATCGCTCTCGCCAAAATGCGACGCGTCATCGCATCGTCCGCTAATGCGGCAGAAGCCTCAAAGCGGGTCCCGTCGTAGCGGCCCTCCTCGCCAGCCTGTCATTTAATTGGAGACGTTTGCGTTGACAAAAAAGGCCCGAGCGTCAAGCACCGCCGCCTTGCGCTGCGGTCCGCGCGGCCGCTTGGGCCCGCCGCCGCCGCGCGCGGCCCCCGCCAGGTTGCTAATGAGTCGGCCGAGATGCTTGTGTCAGCAGTTTGAAATCGCTTTCCAGCTGCGCGCAAGCAGCTGCTGTTAGCTTTGCCGCATGAAAATCACACCAGAAGGGGGGGGGGGGGGGGGGCTTTTGTATGGAAAGTCATTTCAGTAGCTCTCTTGACTCGTGTAAATGATTTTATCGATAGTGTGTGTTACAAATTGCATTGGGGGGAAACAAACATATTGAAAAAACAAATTGCAATTGGACTATTTTTATCGTATCATAATAGTAAAGACTACGAGTCAAAGCAAATGAATACGTTATTGAGACCCACGGCCACATTTCTGTTTCGTACGTGGGTTCAAGCGCACGGTCCGACGTGCACTTTGACGCGTCTTTCAAATTGCCCCCTAAATGTCATTGTTTATCAGGATGGCCAGTGAACCTTTAGCACCCCCTTGTGGCGAGGAGGAATGAAGGCATCTGGATGAAGGCCATGGAGCTGAAAGTGTGGGTGGACGGCGTGCAGCGCATCGTGTGCGGCGTCACCGAGTTCACCACGTGCCAGGAAGTGGTCATCGCGCTCGCTCAAGCCATCGGTAAGCAAAAGGATTCAACCGCGTCTCCGAAAAATACTCGTTGCTAGGCAGACTTCATAACATAATCATGAAGTCACTCCTAAAAATAGTGAATAAAGATGACACTCCACTAAGATGTAAGGCAGTTTAGCAGTTTTTTGTGTGTTTTTAGCACACCACCGCCTGCTGGACTTGATGGCATACTGCACTTAAAGCACAATTAATATTGTGGGAAACGTGTTGCATTTGTACTCTCTGAATTGAGGCCTAAAATGCTCCGCGAGAGGTTCCGTTTTCTATCTTGGTTTCCCACAAGCCCCCCCCCCCCCCCCCCCCCCCCCCACTCAAGACGGGGTTTTCCGGGTGGCCCCGAATGGCGACTGTAGAGCAGGAGTTATGGCGCTCACTGTCCTTTGTGCCTTTTTGTCCACAGCACGGCACTTTGTGCATGTCCTCGGTGATGAATGTGCCTCTTTTGCTCGCACCCACACACTCCATCTGCACACACACAGACAGAATTCACAGAGCTGTGAACCGTTAGGCTCAGTTCCTCGTACCTACCTTTTGTTGAGGTGGAATTTCCCCACGATAAAATCCTTTCAGTGTTTACTGTGTTGTGTTTTTTTCCCTTTGCTGCAGCGGCAGTGGAGGAGTTGGCGAAGATTTGCTTTGAAATACAGCCCACCTTCTTCCTCCTTCAAGCAGTGGGAACATTAGAGTTAAAGAGTTCTCAACGGCGAACTTGTTACTCTGAATGGAAAAAGAAATGGCAGGCTTGAAGTGCGCAAAAGGGCCAACATTAAATGGGTTGCTTTGACCATTTACGCTTCTGGCTCAAGTATGAGACAATGTTTTTTTTTGTTTTTTTTTTCATATTGTACTTTGATGCCTTGAGAAGCAAACTAAACATAAAACAACATAGCTTTGCTTTAAGATGAGTTAGTTTAGCGCTAAGCTAACTGGCTCGCTTGGCCCGCAATACAAAACGCTGTCGCGGGCTAACGTGTCGCATCTGTGTTGAGGTTTTCGAACACTCAACTAAAAAAGCACACATTTAAACTCGAGCGGTCAAACTTTTTAAATCAGATTAGCCGCATTTGAGAATTTTGATTCATCTTAATTAATGGCTTCATTAAAAAGGCTTTTTTTAAACATTTTTTGCCCGCCAAATTTGACAAGCACCTTTTTATGTGTTAATAATTTTGACATTTATGTGGACATTTTTTGATGCTCATCCTCCTCTTTTTCTAATCCGTTAATTACTTGCATAATTTAAAATGGGGAAAAAATGACCCCAATATTTTAACATATTAAATCCATGACTTTAATGCATTTAGTTCTGTTTATTGCTCAAACGCAACTTAACACAACGTGACATCTGCGGTCAAAATTAATAGATTAATTGGCATTAATACATGATTAACGCCATCATTTTTTTGTGAATGCTTTTAACTTTGACAGCACTCGTTTACACACAAACTGCAATATCCTCTTCAAAGAGCAGCTGACGGAGGCGTTTGGATCGCGTCCATGTATAAACGGTGGACGCTTGCTCATCGCAAGGGACCGGCACAGGATTTGACTGCATTTAACCAAAATAAAGCCAAACCTTGAATATGCGGAGGGGGTCCACTGCATCTGTCTATTTTACTGCCCCCTGGTGGCCAAGGCACATATACATAGATTCTTTACTATTCGTGATATTTTCCTCATTCAAAGAAAACATGACAAAAAGTTGATCCAGGATTTGGAAGGTCACACTTGTCGCTTGTGTCCCAGGCCGCGCAGGCAGGTACACCCTGATCGAGAAATGGAGAGACACGGAGCGCCACCTGGCCCCCCACGAGAACCCCGTGGTTTCGCTCAACAAGTGGGGCCAGTACGCCAGCGACGTGCAGCTGATCCTCCAGCGGACCGGCCCGTCGGCCGGCGAGCGGCCCCCCTCGGAGGGGCTGGCCCGCGGGTCCGATCGCGCCTTCTACCGCCAGAGCCTGCCCCCCCTGGCCAAGCTGCGCCCGTCGGCGGCTGACCGCTCGCTCAAGCGCAGGGAGCCCAAACGCAAGTCTCTGACCTTCAGCGGAGGTGCGAGAGGTCTGCGGGAGATATTTGGAAAAAGCAGAGACACGGAAGGTGCGGCGGACGCTTTCGGACCAACGACCAGGAGTCTTTTTCAACCCGCTCTCACGTCCCACCTGTGTTTACGCAGCCAAGCACTCCCAGCAGCGTGGCGTGAGTTTGAACCTGAGGCGGGTCGACGGCGGCGGCGGCGAGAGCAGCCAGTACTCTCCGGTACCGGGGAGTCCGGCCCGAGAACTGGGCCGGCTGGTGCGCTTGCAGAGAGACAAACTGCAAGTCCTGGAAAGCCGCCTGCTGGGATGCGAGGCCGAGCTGCGGGAATGGGAGGAGGCCGGCGAGGTGAGGGGAAGGGGGGGGGGTCAACACGGGTTGCCCGGCAACCAACTCAACCCCGCATGTGGTTGATAGCATTACACGGCATCTTTTTTTGAAGCTGAATGAATTGTCCTCCCACCAGGAAGGAAGCCTCGAAGAGGAGCTGCTGCTTTTGGAGCAGCAGGTGAGGAGGAACGATGCCGAGATGGACGAGGAGGAATTCTGGCAGAACGAGCTGCACATCGAGCAGGAGAGCGAGCGGCAACTCCGGCAACAGCTGGCCCAGCTGCAGGCCCGCGTCCGCGACGGCGAGGCCAAGCTTTCCGAATACTTGGCACGCATTCAAGTTGGTTTATTGCGTGCCCGCAGTGCAAAAGATGCCACTTCCCCAAAAAAAAAGCAAAAAGTTGTGTGTCGTTGGCGTTTTTAGAGCATGGAGGGCGGCCTGGAGCAAGAGCGTCTGCTGCAGGACGACCAACTGAGTCACATGATCAATGAGGAGGAGGTAACCAGTTCGTTTTGGGCTGCAAAACACTTCAAACTATAACGCAAGTTGATAGGTATTATTCCCATGTACTTTTTTTTTTTTTAAACAAACAAACAATAAATGTATCTGACAATAAACAATATCAGATGTGTTGGTCTTACAGACTTAAGCTAAAATAAAGAAAAAATCATATGAAAGACAGTTGAATCATCTACTTGTTAACTTGCAGTCTTAGAAGCATCCACGACGATAACAAAATGATACCAATTCCATTTACAATGTAAACAAAGCTGTGATTTGATCACTTCCAAGTTTTGTCAAGGTTTTATGGAACAATAACATGTAAACATGTGGACAAAGCACACATTTTACTCACAATATGTTCTATGCTTGTCTAAACACAATATTCTGATGAATGCTGCGTTTGTGGAAAATGAGTTAAGTAGCAAAATCCAGCCGTTTGATTGGCTCATCCGTTTTCTGAAGCTGAGCTGTCATTGGTTGTTACCTGAGACGGAACACGACGCCTGCCTTCAAAATAAAGTTGAGCAAATACTACATTGACGGCAATGCAAATAACCTTAGCAGACTTTCGCTGTGACGGTGAGCTTGACTTTCCTTTTTAGACGTTTAGAATTTCTTTACCGTAGTTTTGATTGACATTAAAGTTGCGACCGACATCAACACAACTCTATCCTGAACTCGTGTTCAATCGCTAATTTAGGACGCTAAGAAACCGTTAATTAATTACGCCGTCATTGTTTAATACGGCAGAAGTCTCCGACGTAAGTGGCTACTGGCTAGCATGCAGCTAGCTGTTAGCATTACCAACAAGTAAGTGTCTGGCTGGTCAGTAAATTTGACGGCTTAATTATTTCTCAATATTGTGGACCAAGACTACTTTGTAATTCACTCTCCACGTTTAAAGGAAGGGAATGTGCCTGAAATGGCACTTTGAGGCCTTCTCATGATAAAACAAAAAGAAAAATAGAACTTTGTCTTCATTTATTTTATAAAACATATTTTGCCCATTAAAAAGAGAAAAACATTCAACTCAAAATGTCAAACATTTCAATTTTAGGAACACAACTTTAACCACCTTGTAATTTAAGACATAAAATAAGAATGTGTCTGCCTCATATTGCACTTAAAGTTGTGTTTCTAAATCCTAAAAGTCTAATTAGACATTTTGAATTGATTTTTTTTTATGGGGGGGAAAAAATTACAAAATAAATGAAGACAAAGTACTATTTGTCTTTTCTTTTCTGATCTGAAAAACGATCCGAACCGTAACTGAAATCCGTGATCCGATCCGAACCGTGACTTTTGTGATCTGTTGCAAACTAATAGATGAATAATTACATACAAAAAAAGTCACAAGCCTACCAACGGTGCAAAATGAAGCAGAGTGATTTGAAAATTGCTTTCTACAACACTGCAATGTCGATTTGAATTGAAATGTGTCATCTGTAATATGAAAGTTGTTTTGATTGACATGGAACCGAGAAACAACGAGGAAGCAGAACTTCTCCCTCCATTTCTCAGTGAATAATGCATGAATGTTGATGACGAAATTCATGCATCTGCAGGGGAGGACTGTAATCCAAAGTGTGGAGGATTAAGGTCGGCTTTTGTTTGCCCGCCAAAATGTTGCGTTTCAGGTGGAGGCCCGCCTGCAAAAGGTGGCAACCGAGTTGGCCGTGCAGAACCAGCACACGGCTCGCCTGGAGAGCGGCTGCAGGGCGTTGGAACGCTCGCTGGGCCAGTCCGGCAAGAGACTGCAGGTCGGTGTCCCAAACAACCGTGAAGCGCGGAATACATTGTTTGAGGAAGGTGCTGGGGGGGGGGGGGGGGCGCAAGTCCCCGTCCTCCCGCCCTCGTCGGAGTGGAAGCGTGCAAATCTAAGCTCATTAGGTCGCAGCCGAGTTGAATCTCGACTTTGCAGGAAGCCTCCGACGCATCCTCGATTCAAAGCGCTCCGTGCATACGCGAGGTCCCGCTGGGTGTCGGGTCATAATGAGAAAAGGGAAGCGGGGATATTGCAGCATTGTTTGCCGCCAAAGTAGTCTGCGATCCCTTGCCTGCACTTGCACGAGCAACTTTTAACGAGGTTCCGGCACGCCGCGACATCCTCGCTGGCGTGCGCTTTCCCCTGCAGGAGAAGGAGGCGGAGCTGGAGCAGCTGACCAAAGAGCTTCGCCAGGTCAACTTGCAGCAGTTCATTCAGCAGACGGGCACCAAGGTCACCGTGCTGCCAGCTCGCCAAGCCGCGGGGGACCCCGACGACCACAATGGCACGTAAACGCACACGGGAGCGAAAGGAATTCAAATGTTTATATCGAGTGGTGGGGACAAGACTACTAGTTGTTATGATTTGCTAGTGAGGCAAAACGAATAGAATAGTTGAACCAATTTAAAATTGCAAATTGAATTGTTGACCCAACTTCAACTCCATTAAATCATTAATACACAATTTTAAATTAAGTTAATTCAAAGTGAATATATCAAGTTTAATAATTGCGAGTTCATTAAACTTAATATATAAAGGTAATCCAAAGTATTAAGTTTAATGAACTCATAATTAATTAAACTTAATATATTCACTTTGGACTAACTCAATTAAATCGTGTGTTACCGATTGAAGTGATTTTTTTTTTTTAAGTTGATCAACAATCATTTTTTTAGAGTTGTCTGAATTTTACTGCTACTGGTGTTTGTCAAATGTCTACTAGTTGATCCCAGTAGTGTTACTAGTGCAGCACAGAAGTTTACTCGTATGTGGAACAAAATCCTTAAAATTGTTTTGCTCGTGCGCTGAATGATCTTACTAGTGACAATAATACATCAACCTTGAAACGAGATAGCGATGAAATCCTCTCTTTGATTTGATTTCAATGTGGGTGATGATGATGCTTCTTTAACTGCTGTAAAGAAAATCGCCACCATTTTCCATGTTAAAATGGAGATTCTTGCAGCGTGTGCACAGTGCCACCCTGTGGTTGTACACGGTATTGCAATGTCGATTTCGAATTGAATGCGGCAAGCCTGCTGCTTAAAACGTCAAGTGTGTCTTAACGCAAAGGAAAAGAATTACACCAGCACCCTCATGAAGCCTTTTGGACATTTTGCTTTTAGCAGAGGAGGATTGCGGCAATTTGATGCGACGTCTTTTACCCAGCGACCTGCGCTCCCTGCAGAGCGCCACAACCTCCGGCCTCAACCCTGAAGGCATCTATGTTTGAAAAGCGCCGCTCACACACACACACACACATTGTGGGACACCACTCCATCTTTTCTGGGCTACCTTTAGGACTTCAAGTGATGTCAATACACAGTGCATTTGCAACTTTTCATATGTAATCTGTTCAACTACTGTGTGTGTATATATATATATATATATATATATGTATATATATATATATATATATATATATATATATATATATATATATATATATATATATATAAAAAAGACAAACAAGTAAGGCCAGCAGATGTATTTTTGTTGACTACCGGAATGTTTTTTTTTTTCTATTGGAATGCTAAAAACCTTATCAGGATGTCAAAACCGCATACGCGCACGAGCATGCACAACCATAGTCCGATATTTGATTGCCTTACTGTGATGTGTTGAACGCGCACGTCAAGTGAACTCAAGGTAGCTAGAGCCACACGGTTTGGGGGAAAAAGAGCTTTTTTGCGCCAATTCAGGGGAAATTTGAGCCGTCACTTTATTTGGTATTGATTTGAAGTTTGAAGACAAATGGAGGTAACCAGCAAAATGTATTAGTTACAGATTTAGCGTCACTCCACTTAGGTTTGCAAAGCCCGAGAGCCATTCATCTGTGCTTCTTCTTTTTCTTTTTTCTTTTTTTTTTCCTCCCTCGAGTTTAGAAACGAGTGATGGATGACTAAAAGCTTTTCTAGCCTGTAGGCGTGAACATCCCAGATTGGCCACTAGGTGGTAGCAAAGCCAAGATTATGCAGAGTAAACTTTTGCTCACTTTGAAATGAAATGACATTAAAGTGCATCCTAATGTAATGACTAAAGCAGGGACTGTAGTATTTTTTATCTTCACAAAAGATGTCGACTATGAACCAAAGCGAGTAGTAAGTTGAATGAATGTATTTTTTTACACACATCCGCAACGTTGTGGCTGGCTGGGACACTGTAACTTACTAATAAGAGAACAACGGCATGCCTTACAGTGTAAAGGACATTTCAGCCGCACCACTTTGAAAGTGTGCATTGAATAGAAGACCTCATCATATGCAAACAAAATAGAATCATTTTGCTTTGGAAGATCATTTAAAAAAAAAAAAAATGACGCCTCGGAGAAATTTGAGTGTTTTTCCCACATGTACAAATGTTCTTCATTTCTGTTGTGCCATCTTTGCTGATTTTCAATAAAATGTTGCAAATATTCAAGAATAAACTGTATAATATCATTTGTCCTAGCAGGCCCGTTTTGGAGGTCTGGCTCGAAAGTGTCTGCTCACCTTTTTGTTGACCAGACAAGACGAGGCGCCAAAACGGCGATCGGGGGGGACAAAGGATGAAAACGACTTCCTTTTGAACGCAAACAAAAGCAAACTCAATTTCCAACTTTGTGCAACAAAACTTTGCCCATCACACCAGCCGAGCGCTTACGCCAATACTTGATTTCATACTTTTATTGGAGGGTCAAAGGGCCTTGGATTGCATCTGTGGCCTTTTCACCTCTGGAAACTCTTGATTTGTGGCACACGCGCGCACACACAAAGAAGTAACCAAGCTTTGTCATTTTCTTCCCTCTAAATCCAAGCAATGTTGTGAAATTGAGACGTGAGCATTGATGTCCTCTTAAGTGTGACGAATGTGGAGCCAAGCGGCTTCTCGGATGTCAATACACACAAACCCATCAAATCAATTAGTCGTTTTTGGGCTTGCGGGGCAAATATTGCTTCATGAGATAGATTGCATTAGCGTGTTTACTACAATGAAGATGGATAACTCTGCCGCGCGCGCGTGTGTGTGCGCGCGCGCGTGGCCTGGCTGACACTCATTAAATAGCCCCTTGGCCCCCTCTCCGGAATGAGTTTATTCGGCACCGGGCAGGCAGGCGCGGAAGTGGCAAACAGATGGGCATCCATGAATTATGGAAATGATGGGCTTTGATTAACCAGCACGCACGCACTTTTTTTTTCTTTTTTTTTTCCCGCGCTGGATAAAAGTAACTTGGGAGCTGCCAAGTTGAGCGCACGAGCCTCGCTGTCACTCACCCGAGCACGGGTTTGACGACCAAAACTTTGCATTGGCTGAAGCTTAGCTTCTTGAAGGGATTCGCGAAGAACTTGTCAAGCGTGACAAGACCGATGAAGGCAGAAGTGGACACGTGACTCGCAGCCACACACCTGCCGGCTGACCTTCGCAAACGTAGCTCGACACCTGTTCAAAACCAGCCGTGAAAATTCTTTCTAAAAGTCATAAATCTGTTTACTGTTGCCTTTAACTGCATTTGTCGTTTTGCTTTTTTGGCCACAGGTACGTCATCATTTTATTGACAAAGCTCATGTGATACAACATGACATGTTTTGATGTCCTGTCAAGTAGCAGCAAAAAATAGTAACCGACGTTCGGCTTCTCGTGAAAACTAGTTTTTTTTTTGTCAATATGTTCTATGCAGCCCCACTAGTCTAAATATGGTATTCTGGTGAATTATGCATTGTGAAGCAGCAAAATCCATGGAGCGGCCATTTTGTCACTGAAGATGGCATCAATGTTGCTCATGTCTCAGGCAGCAACCAATCACAGCGCAGCTTCAGAAAACAGGTGAGCTGTGATGTCATCTTCAGTCGACAGTCATTTGTTATCTATGCCGAAATATGTCTTTCACGTGAAACTGGAGACGGCTGAACTCCAACGTTTGACTCCGCCCACACGGATTTAAAGAAAAAATGGTTTAAGCATTTTTTTTTTCAAACTAAATTTGCAGATATAATGATGCGCCGTAATTTGTTTGTGTTTTTTAAAAACACGTTATGGAGCGTCAAAAATTGCAAACGCTCAAGCCTCAGTCAGCCAGGGCGGAGCTAACTAAACGGTTTGAGGAAGAGGCGGAAGTGCAGTACTACATGTCCCCAGCAGGTAGCGCATCCCGGTTGGACGGTTGAGGTTAATATTTGGGTTTCGGTCAGTTTTTAGTTTTCGTTGTTCAATACATTGTTCAAAACATACTGTCATCGTGATGTGGTAGCGTTAGGTTTTGGTTTAACAATAAATAAAGAAGGCGTTTTGAGGTCAAAAATCGGTGTGGGCGGAGTCAAACGTTGAGGTCCAGCCGACATTGAGGCACGCCTCCTTACCTCCTGTGCTGTGCCGAAAAAATATCAATGGCATCCTTTCATTGATTTAGACATTATAGTCAAGTGGACTATTAAAAGATATTGATGTCCAGGTAAGGCAATCAAGAAGAGATTTTAAATTGAAAATGAACCCAAAATAGTGCTGACTTTAGGATGGAAGAGGTTTCTAAAACTGCTTGAATGAGGAGCGTGGGTGGTGGTATGCACGGTGAGCCTTGCCAATAATATAACCAAATAGTTATTATTGTGTGTGTGCGGTGAAAGGGACAACCTGTGGCATTTTTCACGAAAGCGATCATTGCGATGTGCCTCTTGGCATCGAAAGGGTTGACTCGATTGTTGCCATTTAAGTCGCCTCCTTTAAGAAGACGCAGCAGTGTTTTGCAACTTGATGATCATTAATTATGCATCTCATCGCAATCACTGTTTAATTCTTTAATTACGGCCATCAAATGGAGTTGGCTGTGCAAAAAAGTGTTTCATCAAAGCTCTTTTATAAAGTGTTTGATTTGGTTTGGAAGGGCTACCAATTATCTTTGCATTGGCAGCGCAATTTGGCAGCGCCTCCATTTAGCGGCCGAACCCCCCACCGACCCCCCCCCCCCCCCCCCCCACCGCCAACACACACACACGCCGCGTCCCCGTCCTCTCACTCTCATAAATGAAGAGAGGCAGCCTTATTCGGCGACCAGCACGGCAAAGCAATTAAAAGGGAATTAAGGGTGCGCAGGGAGAAATTGGATATGATACCCGAAGCCTATTTTAAATGTCAACGTTATTACAGTGTTGTTGTTTGCCGTCCCTTCGGCCGCCTCGCCCCCTTCGCCAGGAGTGACAGGCCATAGTGCGCCGCCGTAATGAAGCCGTCTCGACATCCTTTGGGGTGATCTTTTTTGGGGGGTGCGCCGTTGTACCGCCTCTCATTAGCATGGGGGCGGAGAAGCCGCCTCGCTGCCGGTGACGCGCAAATGCCGGCCGTTGACACGCTTGGCCTAATGGCGGCGCGGCAAAATGGCTGTCGCGCGATACATTCATCACTTTTCCCGAGCTCGTTTCTCAGGCCGGGCGAGCGCTGACACGCCAGCTAATGGGCATCTTGATTGCGCGCCGGTGTAATACAAACATGGCGGAACGTCCGCCGTGACGCTCTGCGTCTAAAAAAAAAAAAAGTGGGTGCGCTCGGGGATGCGATGAGCTTTGTAATGAGGGCTTGGTGGATTTCCCATGATGCATTTCCATCCATCTTTCTCCACAATATTCGTTTTGTTTATGTTGTACTAATTTGTGTCTCCCTTGTGGATTAAGCGCCCGGGCCTCCATTTATCTTTATAAAGTATAACTGCTGCTTATTACTACGAGACCGTAATGTGAATTATTTTCCCAGCTTTGGCCGTTACGTTGTTAAATATTGCTACCTCAAAATGCACATTGCATTTTGTTACAATTGTTATATTGTCTTGTCAACACAGGAAGACAGACAATAAAACAACACTCACAGGCGTATGTTCTTTATCCTCTGCAAAGAATGGCCAATATTGCACCTTACTGAGACACCTCATTTTAAAAGTCTGAGCATTTAGATCATTGCACGCGTCTATTGAGAAGGATTGCAAACATTTTGGGGGTCAAATTAGACTTAAAAAAATGTGATGAGCGGAAAATAAACGGCGAGTGTCAGGCGATGTTTAATTGTAATTCATCGCATGACTTCAATAGTTAACTCATGATTAATTACAAAGTTGATATCTGTTCTCGATGGACAATAAAATACCACCCCCCCCCCCAAAAAAAAAGTCTAACTAAAACCGATGGGAACTCTTACTGGTTCTTCTTGCATCTTAATGCTTGCTTTATTAATAATAACAAGCAGGATAATTATCAGTTGAAGTATTTTCCGGATGCCAGAAAGATCGAGTACGCAGCTGTGGCGCCTTTCCTGCTGAATGCGGAAAAAGGTCTAATCTATTCAAAATGGCCTCTACTCTTATACCGACTTGGCCGCCCACCCGCACGCGGGCCAGCTCAGCCTCGCCCAGTGAAAATGTGTGACCTGATGGTCTGAAAAACTGGTTTTTCTGCTGGATAAGCGTGCCGGAGCGGCAGAGAGATAGAAAGGCGCTAAAGCCAGGACTGGTCGCAGCGACACAACGGACGAGCTCAAGTCGCCTATCTCATCATTAAGAGGCATCGTCTAACAATGGCGACGTCATTGATACAATCATTTCAGAATAATTCATCAAATTGAGGGAAAATGAAAAAGATGTAAAAAAAAAAAACGTGTTTGTAAGACATTGGTGACAGCTCAGTGCATTTTTCTTTTCATCTTTAACGTGAAGTAACTTGTGAAATTCTGCACATTTTTTAAATTGCAAAATACAACTTGACCCCAGTCTCCACAAATATATGCGTTATTATGACACTTATAATAAGTGTTAAAGGAACTTTAAAGGAACTCAAAATGAACGCACTCATTTTGACACCCCTAATATAAACATTTTAAAAATTCATCTACAGAGGCTAAAAAAAGAGCTTCATTATGTTGAACATTCAAGAATACCACAATGGACTCATTTTTGTCACACTTGATATTCCACATTTTTTTTGCATGACCCAACAAACGGAAAAGCAGCCTTTAAGCAACATAACATGAGTGTGATGGAGTCCAATTCCGTGGCGGGTAAAATGCACTTAGGAAGCTTTTCGACACCATTTTTACATGTCTGCATCCGCTCGGAATCGATTTGGAAAAGATTGCTCCTGTCATCCATCGTGTGCATTTTTTTTCAGCTGATCTGGGATTGCAAATGTCTACTTTGATCCCGTGCACTTTTACTTTGCCAAGGAATGGCGTAGCTTTGATTTCAATGGACTGCAAGTCCCCTCGCGCTGCACACAGACTGGATTTAGATTTCTTCAAAAAACAAAAAATGTTATTTTAAATCCTCCCAGGGCTTTTCCTGGCATCTCTTTATAGGCTGCGGACATCTTCTCTGAGCTCAGCCACAGTCTGCCGCTGTTGGCCAGCGAGCAGCAGGCAGCAGGCAGCGCCATTTGAAGCCCTTGAAGACAACGCGGCAGATGTGCTTGCTTTTTTCCCTTCTTTTTTTTTTTAATTATTACAACTGAACACGTTTTATGTCCTCAAATTGTTCATTTTCACAAGAGTTCAAGGAACAACTGTGATTCCTTTATCGCTTTCTGTTGTCAGGATCATTCCAACCTGCGTGTGCGCGTGCGTGTGCGTGTGTGAATCCTTGTCCTTTGTTCTCAACACAATCTGCCTTGTGTGTCACACTTCATCTTGCCAGATAATGGAAGAAGGTGACGGCAGCGTCTGAAGTCGGGAGATGAAAGACATCATTTGGAAGAAGACGCACGCGCGCGCGCACGCACACACGCCCACGCGCGCGCATAATGCAAAACTGGCAGTAAATACACAAAATACAAAACAGATCAGATGCCACAATGGACTTCACGTTTGGACTGTTGATGTTACCTTTTATCCTTGAATATAAAGCTTTATTGACCCAAATTCAGGGAAGTTGTTTAAAAACGGGCTGCTAACACAATTGGAGCCATTTCTATGTTGTGGGCGTGTTCATTCAAATTCGAGGGTCAATATTACTATCAAGTGCCTTTGAAGTATTTGGTTGATAATGACGGACGGGGTGGACATGTTTTGGGGCTAATGTTAGCATTTTGGCAGTTAGCATGCTGAAAACGTGTCATTGTTTGTTACTTCTTTGAAAGCGTAAGGTTTGCCGGTATGCGTTTCTAACAGCATAACAAATATATACTATACTATATATATGTAGAAAATCTGAACTTTTCTTTTCTTTTTTTTTACTGAAATGGCCTTGGCGATGTCTCAAAGGCAACTTATGATGATCTTGACTCATGGCATGTGAGCGTTGCATTTTCAAAATCACATGTTGTTGTTTGAATGGTTAGTCACACAATTCTGATCATGTCGAGTGTTTAGCGCGATACGCTTAATTAATACGGTCCGTTTGTATTTATGGCCTGATAAAGAAACGCTCGGGGAAAAAAAGCTGACCGCGCTCTCTGGCGATTCCCTGCCCGCCTCTTCCTTTGTTTCTTTATTCCCCGCTCCACGCCGCCGACTTTTCCCACCCAATTACGTTGGAACATAACCTGCCCGTGCTGACGGACTTCCTGTAATCTCTTCCCTCCCGCATCCCCGGCGTGAACACGCCGGGGCCGAGGGTACGCGCCACCCCCGGCGCGCCTCGTCTCCGTGCCCTTGAGCGGTAATTGGTCCAATCCCTCCGCCGTCTGACTGGAGGGCACCGGAATCGGCGGCGCCCCAATCAGCCGGCTGTCAGTCACTCCGCCGGCTCAACGAAAGCCGGGGATGGCTAACAGGCTGAGATTGGGATTTGGACCGGGACCGACATAAATCGGAGAGACGACAAGTTTGTACTGGGCCAGGTAGTCGGGCTATTACTGGGAGTGGATGACAGTCGTGTTGCCGGTTGAGGGGGAAGCCCGGCATCCAATTGCGCTTGTCGTTTGGCCAATTTTCCTGCAAATGTACATAAGTGACAACATCCGCAGCCCAAATGGATGTTTGGCTCGAGCCAATCCCGACAAATGGGCCTGAGATTGCTCACGTCATGTGTCTGTCTTTCTTGACAGATAATCCACTTAATCATGCTTAAATAATAGCACGCCATAAGCAGGGACATTTTTGGACTCAACTCTTGATAGTCACTTTTGATACATAAAAAAGCAAAACGACAGATCATTTTCAAGAAAAACCGAGCATTTTTTTTCTGTGACGTTGCAGGACATTAAAAGCAATTTTCTATTCCAATTCTTACTTCCTGATCATAAAATGGGCGGCGATACCTTAAAATAAGTTGCCTGATACCGACACCTGGTATCGTCACCTGGTATCGTCACTCGCCCGTCCCTTAACTATTACAATACTGACTTTCAACAAATAGCTACTCATATATTTAAAAAAGTAAAAACAAAAAAAAACAATACTGAATCTACACAAAGTGTTTAAAAAATATACAACAGACAAATCCACTCTAAAAATGGAATTGAACTGAATTTGAAAAAAACAAAAAAAAACTCATCTAAATAAAATAAAACCTAATAAAAATAAAACACAAAACTATCAATCTGGGTTGTAATCCCATTTTGTAACGCTTTTTCTGTTCAACATGTTTTTGTTTTGTTTCCAGGTGTCGACACTTACACTTGCTATGCAAATCCAATTTGAGTGCCCAAAGGTAGAGAGAAATGCTAATTATGTTTAATGGGGAAGAATAATTCCACCATTAATATCTCCTCCAAGGAGATTGTTTTCTTCGCCAGGGCATCTGGAAAAAAAAAAAAGAGAAGGTGTGGCTGTAGCAATTATTTTGCCCACTTTTTGGTGAATAATACATTTTAATAAGCAAAATCTTTCTTTTGTAGAAGGCGGCAACCTAATGAAGGCGCACGATTCCGTCCTGAGCTGCAGTCACTTTTGTTAGCCTACTTTTGGGCCGTGAACGATTTCATATTGCACCGAGGGGACTTTGCCCAACGTCCATCCCGGCTTGCAAAGGCACCGCCGGCCGCCCAAGGTTGCGAGCGAGCGAGCGGCGTGTTTCGTATGAAAGTGCGCCATCCCCGCCCGTGCACACGCACTCATACGAGCCCCGGCATCCACGCTGCACAAATTCCTCTTTAATCGCTGCTCTCAATCTGCACCCGCAGGCCCACACGTGCCCACGCTGACCTTGCTGGCGGGGGCACACACGCACACACTCGCGCGCGGTACTATCGATCGACAGTGAAAAAGTTCACGCGCGGTATCGTTAATCACGCCGGAAAAGCCGGTGCCTGACGATAATCCCTTCCAACGGTGATTAATTTGGCCAAATAATGATCTGTGCCGACACAATCATTCCCTTTCCTGCCGGAGACACATTAAAAAGGGGAGCAGTGGTATCTAAAGTAGATGAATGGCCTCCTGTGGTGGTAAATAATGGAGCTTTTAGCAGAGGGGAGATGTGACCTGTGCTGGACGTTCAATGTTAGCGGCTACATGCTAGTAGCAGCCACTACAACTCATAGAAATATAGAAATCTATATAAATGGGTGTATGTCTGTGGTATAACTAATTATGTGGTAAATACTGTCAAACAACCACAATAACCATCATGTGTAAGTTTATTGGAATATGCTGGTATTGTAGTTTTCAAACAAATCTGTATTGTTGTTTTCGCCTATCATCTTCTTCAACTACTGCATTTTCATTCTGTGCTCTCCAGCGCCCCCACCTGGAGACGATCACACATTTCAGTCAAAGCAGCAAACTCAGTCACACTTTCGAAAACCACCAAAACAACGATTAAAAGGTCAGTTTAATTGTATAGCAGTTTCAAACACATGCACATTTGATATTACGGTATTTCTTCAAAATGAGTTGTAGGAGCCACATATTATTTTTGTTTTGATTTGCGCTAGATGGCCACAGGTGGCAGTGTAGCACTGCCTGGACCTCTCCACCCTCCCTCCCTAATCCTTGTAAACACAGGTGTAGGTGATTAGGTCATGCCGTTGGAGATTTTCAGTTATTAGCAGGATAATTTATGCCACGTTTTTTTGGCGGGGAGGGATTAAATCATTGAAGCCAAGTCGAGCGTGACAAAAACATCTCCGAAACGCATCCAGGGCGACTACACGATCTAAGGTTGGTCGCTTCATGAGTTAAGCTAATGTATAGCTTGATGGTGGGCTGCGTTAGCACGTTAGCTCGTTAGCTCGTTAGCTCGTTTGACTATAGCGATGTGGTTATGTAATTTGTTCACCCACTCGAATTGTCAGAGTTTTTAACCATCTACTCTTTATTGAGTTTACAAACAAAACAAAACTCTAAACTGTGATAGGTTTAAACGTATAATGTTTGCATAAATTAGCCCTTAACAAAATACATCATCGTTAATTTCAAGTGTGGCTGAGGCTAACAAGGATATGCAATTAGTTGCACTCGAATTTGTGATGCTGCTTCAAATCTGACTTGAGCACATCTGTATCAATTTAGCTTTTAGCCCATCATATGAATGCGGATATTTTAGTGAACATTTCATATGATATGATGGCCTTGGTGATGGGAAAAGTCATTGGGTTTTAGTGTCTTAAAACCGTGAACGTCAAAGCCCATTTTCTATGCAATCCATCCAGGAGCTGTAGAGAGAGAAAAAAAAATCATCAGGAGTCACGAGGAGTCCTTCTCCTGGGGACCATAAGTGACTTAACCACGTTATGTCCCTTGAAATGGTGCAGCGAAATCAGCCTGCCTGCATGTTGTGCATGATTTTATTCCGCCACTGGAGGAGGGTTCCACTCGTCTCCACCTGCCGCCGAGCACTCATGCTGAGCAACGTTGGCATTAATATTCAGATTGATCACATCCTATGATTTATCTCGCCGCTGCTGGGAGCGTTGACACCGCGCACAAGTGGCCGCCCTGTTGTTTGATGAGCATGATAATTATGTCAGCCATATGCCGCCGAATCTCAAGCACCTGATCTGAACCCAACATGAGGCGGAAGTAGCGGCGAAGGCAAAAAGCGCCGTTTGCCGCAGACAAACCATCATTGACATTCTCCGTGTTCATTATTTGCTGCTGTTTGCCCCGTTTTCCACCTTCATCTTCCTCATCTTTGCCATTCCTTCAGCTCCTCGCTCCTGCTTGCAACCCCCCACCCCGGCCGGCTCACTTGATTATGTGGAGCCGGAGTCGGGGAAGGTGTCACTATGGAAACCGGGGCAGAGGCAAGGGAGGGCTCTCGATGGGAGAGAGGGAGCGCAGAAAAGAAGAGATGGGTTGTGGAATCCACCAGCGGACATCTGGACTGAAAATTTGGGAGGTAACAACTGCATTTTATTCACCACTCTTACCTGAGGAGAGGCTCAGCTGTGAGGTTTATTTTTACCCAAAGCACTTTGCTGCTAAACCTTAAGTGTGCTGTACTCCTTTTTTATTTATTTATTTTAATCCAAGCACAATTTCTCAGCCCATTTAACACAGATTCCACCTCCTTTGCACTTTTATATGCAATTCTACTACCAAATGATCACCAATATACAGTATCTATAGCCACAACCTTATTGTTATGAAATACAAGAATTATTTCAATAGTGCCCAGGTCATTCAAAATGTAGGTAAAATATTTTCTATTCAATTGAAATCAGCATAACCGTCTAGTTACAATTCAAATTCCAAGGATGCAACTTTGGACTCTCAAACGTTGTGTTCACAAACGAATAACACCCGTTTCTATTATGGTGTGATTTTGGAACAATACAATCCAATGCAACAAAGCTTCTCGAACTACTTTTCATGCGAAACAGAGTTTGAGCAGCAGGGCGGTGTCAGTGGAAGGATAGAAAGGGGAGGGTGTGTTTGGAGGAGGGGAGTGTTTTGGGGGGGGGGGGGCGTGGCGGGGCGGGTGGGGGGTATCGGAGGGAGGTTTGATAGTGAGACGTACGCCGAGCCAGAGGCAAAGAGGAGGCGAGGGCGAAGGAGCAGCATCTCCTCCTCAGTCTCCCTCCGCAAGCCGACAAGCTCGCGCCTTTCCCGCCTCTGCGACGTCATCCGCTCTTGAGGTATGCACTACTTCTTATATTAATGCACTAATGTTGCGCATGTCGAGCAAAATAGGTCCGATTGACCAAAATCTCATTTGAAGACTGATGGCGTTTTATTACAGTCCCAGTGGAAAACTTTGCATTGTTGCTCGTGCTTTTAAATTTGAGATTACCGCAGTCATGACAAATGTTTCTTATTTGCATGTTAACATAACTCCACCGTTCGAATTGGTTGAACTTGTGGCATGCTTTTTCTCTGCCCTTAAATGTGTATTTGTTCCTGGTTGAAATGTGATTATCTTTGTGCAGCCCACAAACCATTCACGTGGTCTCACTATCTGTCCACCGCTCTCTTCATTAGTGCTATTAAAGTCGCCCTAATGTTATCAACCGTATCGGTCCGCAGAACTTGTTTTGCGGGGAGGCGACCGCCCCAACCCGTGCACCCCAATCGGTCTTTATTACTCTGCTCTTTACGCAGCCCATACAATTCCACACAACACTGTGCAATTATTGAGTGGACTAGCGCGCTGTCTTAGCGCTAGTGTGCTGATGTCATGATGTCATCAGGCTTACCCTCTCTTTCATGGCACGAGCAGTCGAGTGCCAATGGTCACTTAAATTGGACCCGTTTTTTAAATAATAGATTTTTGAAATCAACCAATGTGAATCTTGACTTTATTATTAAATATTATGCATTAATAGCAGACGGTAAGGCCGTGAAATAGGAGAAGGGTCATACAGCGCGTGGCACATCTGCATGACTAATGTAGCTAATTTGACGCGTTATCCCGCAAATGAGCGCGATGATTGACACGTCGAAGCGAACACGCTCGAGTGCCAACGCTGCAAGGCGGGAATATACCCTGGCAGCTGTTGCGGCGGGCCCGGCGCCCGGCGCGCGGCGCTAACCGATGCATGTATTCGTGGTTGCCCGTGGGCAGCGTCTGCGCGCGAGTGGACTGGGGCGCACAAAGAAAGTGGCTGGAGATCAAATGCGAGCAGCTGTTCCGCGCACTTCAAACGGCGCTGTGGCGGCGGCGGCGGCGCTGACAGGCCCTCGTGCCCGGGAATCAAAGGCTAATGAGACAGTCGTCGCACAAACGCACCCGGCAGACCTATGAATATTGATATGCCACAGGAGAGGGATGGGAGACGCACCATGGGTGTGGGGTGGCTGCATAAAATACGTTGGAAGGACTTAAAAAGGGTGCTTTACTTGTATGCACTTGCGGCGTTCTGATCAGTTCCGTCGGGACCTTAAATACACATTTGAGTGAAGTCTCTGCAGCTTAATCCACCAGATTGACTGCGAACAAGAGATCTAGTGGTTGATACCTGATTAGGAAAGTCAGGACTGTACGAGCAAAGATGTCTTCGATCAGGCAATCCTTCAAATTCTTTCAAACTGTTGAACCACTATATCACTGTAAAAAAACAATGAGTAACATTTACTTGAAAAAACCTAGGAAAATGTTTCACTTAAAAATTCAAAGTACTTTTTACAAGGAGAGTTTTGAGTACATTTGACTAGTTTATTTAAAACAACAACTACTCAATAGTTGAGGAACATCAACCTTCCGGTTGGGTGACAGCCACTCTACCACCTGAGCTATGCCGCTCCTCTTGTGAATTAGTATATTGCTGGTGTCAAATGGAATCCTCGTACTTCCAAGAGACATTTTTGATCTCATTTTGGACACACCAGAAATGCAATAGTGGCAAATAGAGTGGCATGACTCAGGTGGTAGAGAATGCTGTCTCCCAATCTGGAGGCTGAGTTTTTTCCTCAACGCGTGAAAAAAAAAAAAAAAGTACCCCAAACTCTCCTTGTACTTTGAATTTCTGAGTGGAAAAACCAATACTAGGTTTTTCCAATACAGTATCACTCCATATTTTCTACAGCGTAGGACTATCAGAATCTGCCAAAAAGCGACTACAATCCAGAGCCGGGACTGTCAGTTGCTAGATGAATATACTCGCAAAGTTGTCGTCGATCGGGGTCTTGGGGTTAAAACGTGTGAACCACGATTATTTTGCTCAAAGAATCTGCTCAGAAGCCACGACAGTCCGGCGGCAACACTTGTTCTTATGTTCGTCATCCTCTTCTGCGTTCTGGCACTTGTAGAATACCTGGCAGCCCCGAAGCGGTTCTGCTTCCTCAATTTCATTTCCTTGACCACGAGGCCAACAACGGCGTTGCGTCCATTGATCTGAAAATAACGCCGACTATCTCATCTGGACCCGCTGTCAGCAGCCAGGCAAACAAAACGGCGTAAGGACGACGGGCACAGCGGCGGGGAAGACTGATGAGGCAGGAAGACGGTCCCACCGTACGTGGGCACAAGTGTGCCTCCATTTTGACGCTGGCTCGTAAATCAAGACTCCCTCTCCTCCGGGGCCTATCTTCCATTCGCAGACCTTGGCAGCGCCGTGTTCGCCGGCCCGTGACGAGAATGCGCGTCGTCCCGGCAGCTATCGATCGCGCGGGATGAATTTGTCAGGGCGGGCGTTTCGCCCGTCTGAGCGCGGTCACTGGAGTGTCCCGCCATGTCCCCAACGCCGTGTCTGTCTTCAGGCTACATGTTCTGTCTTAATGTCAAGCCAGTGCAACTGTCGGCTTCGGCGCACACGGTGTCGGCTCAAAAGAAGATCTTTGCCCCCTGAAATAAATCAAGTCACAGGAGGCTTTGGATGCTCATTCTCCTTAGCCGTAACACTGAAGGCGAACCACTTGTTAGCTTAGCATTACGATGAGAAACAGCTAGCATGTTTCGATGAAGAAGAAGAAAATACACCTGCTCATCCGTGACACCATTTGTTCTTCATTCTTTTGAAATTAAAAGGCAAAAAATAACTCCCGTTCTTTGTATTTCTTTCCAACAGCGGGTGCCATTTTCTTCATCGGCGCCATCATGAATGTTGGCGATTGTATGACTCTGGTAAGTACTGATAATGTGTGGCTGTGGGCTATCGCTGTTTTCAGCCATTTGCAGGGACTATTTGTGAGGTCACAAGGCAAGAAAGGTGTTAATAAATCTGCATTTTTATGCAGATTAACGGTCCAGAAGCACCTGTTAGTCACAGGCCATTATCTTCCTGCTGGAGCTGGCGGTTATGGCAGCGGGGGCAATTCCCAGTAATTTTTTAAAAGCAGTTGTAAAAGTTAAAACTAGCGCAGTAATGGATTTACAATCATATTCAAATACTAAAGGGCAACTCGCAGTAAAAAAGATATCAGACTCCTTTAAAAATAAGTAGTTGAATTATTCACTGGTGCGCCGTCCTTTTAAAAGCCAATTGCGTGAACGTCTCATGGAAAACGGAGTCGCTTGATATGCCGCTGTCATTCTGATTCCAAGGGGGAATAAATTCCACATTCTTGACAGCTAGAAAATTAAGGGGCCCTTGAATCTGATATTCCTGTCAGGTGAATTCGTGACAAGCTCCGACTCACAAATATTGCTTTGCACACGTCTTTCCTGCAGTTTGTTTTCCTGATGAATGACAGTGATGATGAGGAATATCCAATAAATGGCAGAGGGCATCAGACAATAACTGCACACTTCCTCACATAAGAAAGGCAAAAAACAAAAACAAAGTAATATTCACTTCATGTGAGGAGAAACTGAGGAGGAAGAAACTCAATCAATTTCCCGGCCGTCCTGGAGAGAAGCGCAAAGCAAAAGTATTGACAGCGGCGGCGGTGGCGGCGGCGGCGGCGCTAATGTTGCGCCACCCCGTCACTCATTGTCCTCGGGCGCTTTCACGGCATTTCTTCATCTTGTTTCCTGAGCCCAGTTTGTGAAACTCAAGCAGCACTGCATGAAAGCGCTCACCCACTCAACCTCCCGGCCTGCTGAGAGCACTTGAAAGCAATTTTCTTTTAATCAAGTTCACTATAAAGGCCCTTCTGACGCCAGCCGCAGCAACACGACCTTTTTTGTTTTTTTCTTCTTATCCTTGCCTCTGCACGCTATATTGATTTCCAGATGAGCGTTTTATATAAAATACTGTGTACCGGCGTAATGAGAATTCTCTTGAGCTTATTGCCCTCGCAGACAGATATGAAAATGAAGGCGCCCCGTATAAAAAGAGGGCCCTCTTTTTGGGAAATTGGATTTTGCATAACAAGAGCTCATTTTTCACATTTACAGGAAAGCCGTATTTCTGCAGTGCTACCGGTCCGAACCCTTCAGTTTTCAACTGAACCAGCTAAGTACCATTTATTGTTAAATGTCATGGAATATAAGATGAAAATCCCTTTCAGGTACACTTTGATATACAGTAGGCACAGCGCTGTAGAACCTTTCGCACACAGGTGTGACGGGATTGTGTCATCATATTTTCAAACACTTAGGGGTGTCAATTAATTTAAAGTTCTTTTAATGCCACAATTTTTTTTTAAATGCGAATTAATGACTGCCCCATACTTGGAAAGCCTGTACTGGGGGAATTCCAGACACAACCCCATCAAAATTTAGCAGTAATAACTGTAACAATAACGCATATATTTGTGGAGACGGCGTCAAATTGTATTTTACAATTTAAAAAGCGTGCAGATTTTCACAAGTTACTTCATGTTAAAGATTAGATAGTACTTAACATGAAAAGAAAAATACTCTGAGCTGTCACCGTCTTACAAATGCAATAATGCCATCTAGTGGCAGAAAAATCAATCACACATTTTTTTCACAGTACATCTTTTTAATTTCAACTCAATTTTATGAAGTATTATGAAATTACTTTTTCAATGAGTAAAAGATGCAGTCATATTTCTATTTAACATTTTTTTCACACTTTCATGTTAACAAGAGTATGCAAACTTAGAAAAAAACATTTTATTGTACATTTAGAACAGATATAAAATGTGCGATTAATCGTGAGAACTATTGAAGTCATGCGATTAATTCTGATTCAAATTTTTAATCGCCTGTCACCACTTTTATAAATCACCCTTACCAACAACCAACCTGAAGTTTACAAATGCATTTGTCAAATTGTATAACATCCAATAAATGAGTGTCAATAACGCCGCAATTTTGTCCATTAGGTCCAGGTGTTGCAAAGAAGCGCAACCAAGAAGCGGGAACCAGTGAGAAGACTCCCGAGCACACAGGTGGGCCTGAATGCCCTTAGTGGCTCCTAAAAAAAAAAAAAAAATCCCGAAAGGATGCAAAATGATCGATGGTAGTTTAGATGAGCCATTATAGAGTGTGAGCAGCATTTGACGTCTCGGTCGTGACAAGACAAACGATCCTTTACGGAATTTATTACGTTTTATAGCAAGAGTCTCCCGCTTCTGTATTCATGAGGTCGTAAATCCCAGGCTTGCGTTCAATACCAGTACTGGTGGGAAAACATGCATTTATTATTTATTTGGGCTGTATGTGCACAGTATTCTGAAAGGTCATACTGGGAGGGAAAAAAAAAACTTGCAGCCCACACCCTGGTCTTAAGGGGACATATTTTCTATGAATTTTCAAGTGGTACAAAGTCAAACATCCAAGAATCTCCACTTTTCACTTCACTGGTGACCCGCCTGCTGTTGCACGGATCCCCAAGTGGGGAAAGCTGGAGGCTAAATGCAAAAACTGGAAACATGTAAACAAATTTATGCCAAGAGAGCTTTAGCAAAGGGACTCCTGCAATGGCTGTGAAAGAACTAATATTTATTTTAAAAAGTAAATCTTCTTCGGAATAACCAACATAATATCCATAAAACTTCTTTACAAGAAAATAAAAGATTCTCCAGAAAAGTATCTCATTCCTTAAGCTAATCTGTGTTGAAGCAGCACAAGGGAAAATGTAATCCTCTGCACTTTCCTTTTCATAATGAAATCCAGCCAAAGAAACACAAAGCGCTTAAGGCAGGCAAATAAAGGGAGGGAATAAAGACCCGAAATATCTTTTAAATTGCGTATCAGACTGCCTGTGAAGCAATCCCAGCAAAAGCGTAAATCTATTCCATAGTTGCTGAAAGCTCAGTCAAAGTCAATAAGAACGGACTATTTGTTTGCCGACACCTTAAAAGGTACATTTCCACCACTTTGCTTATTTTCATCAGCTTTCCGCACTCTTTCTACTCACTGTGGCTCAAACGTTTTTCTTTGTAGCGCTGCAAAAGCTGGCATGAGTAATGCTGCTTGACTGAGATGATTCATGCGTGCACATATTGCATGTTGCCATATCATTTAACCCTAAAAAGCCTGAGCCGTGAAAAATATGAGAGAGAATTTGGATTTTTTTGTAAAGATTTGAGTATTTATCGGTCATTTTGAACAAATCATGGCTTCCACATATGACTTTTGATTTGTGTCATATTTGATACATCCGGTCCCAATGCTTTACATCTGTTCATTTATAACAACATATTAGCATTTCCAAAAATCAGAAGGAACATTTCCCACTTTTAATAAGTATAGATGTCTCAATTGGGGCGATCTTGCAAAGTGATACTGCCCTCTATTGGATTACCTGTGCAATGTAAGTGCCGGATCATATAAATCAGGGTTTTAATGGGGGGATTATACCCATGAAATAGAGGGCTCCAAATGTCTCGTATTTAATACGATACGTTTGGCGTTTTTCAGGTCAAAGAGACATGTCCTAATGGCTTCTTATGAAGTAATCCAAGACTTTTTGAACCATTTGTTGAAAGAAACGACCACAAATGCATAGTGGGATGATTTTGTTATGAAAAACCCTCGTCAGACCTGACGGATTTCATGGAAGGTCTTATCTGTTATCTGTAAATGTGTGGCTATGGCTTGGTGACATCGGGCATTTATCCTCAGATAGTTACCCGAGGATGTGAAATTTGAACGGAATTATGGATCACAGCCCGGAACCCTGTGTTTTGACAGCGGCTTAATGATTGCGCCCGAGCTGAGCTGAGGTTGCGTCATTGACTGTTGACCCTGGCGGGCAGGGTGCTGGGGGACACCTTTCTGTCGCTGTTAATGAGATGACTCGGCTCTGTCTGCGGGTCGCGCTGATATTTACAGAAAGCGCTGTAGCGGCAGCGATCCGCAGCCCCCCCGCGGTGGCGCCGTGTCTCATTTGCATAGCTTTCAGACTTCCTTTCCCTGCTCGTTCTCCGCTCTCGCAGCGCTCCTGCGTGATCGACAGGCTCCTTCGCACTTCTCTTCAGTTTGTGTCGCACATGTTAATTAAAGCCTCTAATTAGCTTTCCCGCACTAAAAGGCTGCATTAAACCAGAGATGGAACGGCAAATGATTCCTGGCATTAGCATAATTGTCTTTTTGAAGGGTAAAGATTTGGGCATTAGGGATTCTCGTGCACGCTTTTCTTTCGATGGTTTGTTGTGTTTTGGGCCCATTGGAGGTTGGTTTGCTGGGTTGGTTGCAGGGGCAAAAACGCTAATGAGGCCTGCTGCCCTCTGTTGGAAGAGACGCAGGAAAAACAAACGAGCGACTTGGTCCCCCTCAGGTATTCCTTCGCCTGCCGCTGCGGAACTGAATGAGTGACTTTTGCAATCAGGGACAGTCAGAGGAGGAAAAAGGGGGAAGTTACTCGTGATTACGCGTACCCTTTTCTTGACGCCTGCTGGGATTGACTTCTACGAGACAAAAGGACTGCTTTCCAGAATCCGAGCAAGGTTCTCACTTTATCGCAGACGGCACGCAACAGGTGGAGTCTGATGCTATAATGCTGATATGCGAATCAGTGGGATACAAGGTACAATGGAAGGTGTTTTTTTTCCTCTCTTCACTTGGCTGTCACCTTCAGATCCTCATCAAACTGCTCACGGGGTTATCTCCTTCTTAGGGTTACGATGGGCGTGAAAGGTTGCGGGACGGTTGACCCAAATGCGGGAAAACACGGCAGGGAGACGGGAATGAAGGGCAATGTGAAGAACTTTATTGAAACGGGAGAGAAAAAGGTGAGTAGGCCACGACTGGACGGGATGTGGATGACGAGGCAGAATGTGGGCGACTTGACAGCGACGTGGGCGACTTATTTTGACTGTGACGAGGGATTAGCTTAGACGAGATGAAGAAGCACGAACTCCCACACAAAATGTCAACAATGCTCCCACGTGGACTGGACAAACACAGCAGACTAACGACACCAACACTAATGAGCCACATCTGGGGAAACACAATTGGCTGAGGGCCCCGATTGGTCACCCACGCTGGGAAGGGAGGAAGCGCACAGGTGGACGTGGTTCGACATAACGAGACGAGGGAAGAAAGAACCGCCAACCACAGACAAAAACAGCAAGAACCCCCACAGAACCGAAACATGACATATTTCAAACTCATCCACCATTGAAATGTCCCAAAATCCTCACCAATCCTTTGGCACGTCACTTGTTCTAGGACTGGCTCGTTGCACTCGTCCCTGTTGTACGGTGCCGTGTATTCGGATTTACGGCTGATCTTCCTCGTCCAGCCATCAAACGTGACCCAAGCTGTCGTCATCCAGCGGATCCGGTTGCACGCGACGCACTTTTCACCATCTCCCCATGAGCAAACCAGCTCTCTGCGGGTGAATTATTCAGGGTGAACTTGTCTTCCCAAAGCCTCCGTAGGGCAACGGTGACAGTTTGGGGTATGGATGATAACTGAGAGTGTTGTCATATAAGTTATTATGGCGACAGACAGATATACCATAATGCCGAAAATTCCCGCTCCGGCCCCAAAATGTGCCCCAGGCATGAAAATCCATTAAGAGGCAGTAGAGGAAGGACAGGGGAGAAATGATGTAAAGAGGAAGACTGAAATGATCACCCCGTCTGCACCAGGACTCTTTTAATTTGATAAATCCCATTCCATTTCAGTCAAATCATTTCAATTTTTATAGACTATATAGCTGGGCGCAGAAGCTCATGCCATCATATTCCGCAGGCCATAGATGAAATTATATGCAATGATTTTCTAGTGGCACACAAAAATATCTTTTTCATGCTTTTAAGTGGAAGAGTCGCCGAGCTGAAGAACACGAAGAAAATGAAAAGGGGGGGCGGGGGGGCAAGGCAGAAGTGGACAACAGAGCCAGAAGAGTGGACGAGATATTGAGACTGCAGGCGGCGAAGGCATCTTTTTGGATGTCAAACCTTCATTATTATTATTATGTTTGTTTGACTGACGCTTGCAGGCAGTTGGAGAGCTCATCTGCGCCAGATGAAGGACCGAGGGTATCGACAAGTATTGTATTTAGATAACAAAAAGGCATTGACCCATTGTGACCTACATGAGATTTGTTGTTTGGTAAAGTTTTGTTAAGTTTATTTCGCCGGTCTGACTGAAAAATATTGCTGCACTTTGAGTGGGCGTCGATTGCGGCTGACTGCAACGTTCCTTCAGCTTTTATTCTCCGATTTACTTCTTGTTTTTGTCGAGCAGGCAGCAGCTGGTAAAAAATGTGTGGCTTATGATGAAGCGCCACCTTGCGTTTTGGAACTATATATTGAGAGACGAGCCATATTTATAGAAACATAGTCAATGTTGAACAGAAATCTCGTACGATCACAAATCGATATTATGGTGAGCCTCCAAGTGGTCTTTTTTTTTTTTTTTTATCAAACGATTAACCAATGCAAAGTGTTGTAAATAGCTTGAGAGCAAATCTATTAACTATATTGGGCACTTAGTCTTATTACCACACCTCTTCTTGATTCCGCAGAAGCCTCGCAGCATTACGTCGCCTCGAGATTTAATGTCTGCATTTTTTCGACAGTGAAAGGAGTTAGTTTGGATAAATTTGAGTGGTCTGTTTTGTTAAAAATCAATCGCATTAATGCTTCATTCCAGAAGGAAGCCCATCAGCTACGAAGGTAAGTTTGCGTGCCGAACAATTTTTGCCTATTACAGCCAGGCATTTTTTAATTTTTTTTTTAGGTGTGTCAAAATTAGTGCGTTCATTTTAAGTTCCTTTAACGCCACAATTTTTTTTTAAACGTGGGACTAATGACCACCCCTTACTTGTAAAGCCTGTACTGCAGGAATTCCAGCTGCAACGCAGCAGACACGTCCACGTCACAATTTTAGCAATAATAAGTAATAATGCATATATTTGTGGAGACTGGGGTCAAGTTTTTTTTTTACAAATTTACTTCACGTTAAAGATTAGATAGCTCTTCATATGAAAAGAAAAATGCACCGAGCTGTCACGTCTTACAAATGCAATGATGCCATCTAGTGGCAGAAAATGACCAACACAAATCAATATCACACTCGTTTTTACAGTACAGTTATTGCATCTTTTTAATTTTAACTCAATTTTATGTTTTGTTATGAAAGGACTATCAATGACTAAAAGATGCAGCCACATTTCTATTTAACATTTTTTCCACTTTTGTTAAGAGTATGAAAACTTATTGTACATTTAGAACAGATATAAAATTTGCGATTAATCGTGACCTAAGTCATGCGATTAATTATGATTTAAAAAAATTAATCACCTGACACCCTAAATTGATTTATTTATTATTGCATCACTTATGGCTCTTAAACCTTTGAAATGGATTTTGGGGGAGGGCGTTACTACAGTCACTAGCGTTTCTTACGTATTAAAACCTTTTCTCTTGTGAGGGGCTCGACACAAGCGCAAACTTTGATGGCACGACTGGCAGCGGCGACGTGTCTGTGACATTCTAATCAATGACAGCGTAATAACTTAACGAGGCACAACATTGTATTATAACGGATAATGAAGTATAGTGAAGCGTACTGGTGTTTTTTAAATTTCCTTCCTTGCTCCATTTGACACACCGTCAGCGCTATACCGCGAACAAACATAAATGACAGTCCTTACAATTGTCAAATGCACCTTCAACACGCATGCATATGAAAAGTTGGCTAAAACAGAAAGCTCGTGGTGGTAGCATTAAACAACCACGTTTGAGAACTTGGCTATCATTAGCTTAACTTCAATGGAAAATAACATGCAACACCCAATCACAAATAAACACCGTGTCCCCATTCCAGCTCGACAGCTTAGACGGCAACAATGTAAATATGTGTTTGCTCATGGACGTTTGTCCTTTTTCCTGTTAGCGTCTCCTTAAAGACGGAACATAAAAATGACGACTCAATATAAAGCATGGAGGGAACATGATAATGACATTAGAGATCCAAAAGCTTGTCAAATGAATAAACAGAATCATTTATGAGTTTGTTACAACTTTAACGATGCGGCATTTGACACTTTCTGATTATTTTGGTTTTGGAAATGCGAGGATTCCGCCCGACAGGGACGATGCGATAGATTCATAGCATATAATAAATCATATTTGGCTGTTAGTCAGGGTGCACTTTTCATATTTCTGGATATAATCCGCACTTTTTTTTTATTTTTTTTTATACGCTTGAGCAATGTTTTACAATGAAGATATCTGTCAACTCATTCCACAAGTGAACGAGCCACAGGTATGAGCAAGTGCACCTCAGATGTTGTCGTGTATTTTTAGAGAAGCGAAATAGCTGCTGATGGTCTTTCAAGGAAGAAAATGACTGCACGCGATTGCTGCCTTTACTCACACATTTATTGTTAGCGCTGACCGTAAAGGTAATAACAATCGGCATGCATCCCATAATTACAGGGATGCGTTTGATCATTTCTCATTTTCCTTTTGAAGTGAAACGTGCCTTTGTTAACATGACGACGACAATACAAACCGTATACTCGTGAGCTTTGGTTGCGGTCGCTCCTCGTGTAACTAACGAATCATCTCAAACGGCGTTTGCTTAAACGGATTGGTCAACTTTGTGACGGTAGCAAGACGACAGCCGCAGAAATAAACCGATGATTTTCATCCTCGTTAAAGATAAAGAGTAGGTGTGGCGGAATGGGCCCCTTAATGCCACAACACAAATATGACAGGTACACACAGACGCGCGCCCACAACGTGTGCAGCCTTGATTGAGTGTAAGTGTCTGCGTTGGCGGTCAAGGTCAGCTGATAATGGGAGAGATTGAGGACAGGGTGAGGTAGCGGCGGGGGGTTCGCCAGCCGTCTCAGGTAATGAGATTTACGACCCTGAGCTCTCACCGCCGCCCCCCCCCCCCTTTTCCTCCCATCCACCGGCTAACATGATTTATAGATCTAATAGACGTCACAGCTCCCACCTAAGATGGAGGCTTCACATTATCACGGAGGCAAAGTCATCTGTTCAACAGGGTAAAAATATACCACAACTTTACCAAGATGTCGGCGTGTGCGTGTGCGTGTGCGTGTCTTTGCACTTGAAGAGCGTGTTAGCAATGTTGTCAGCATCATTTATATTCGTTGGGGGAAAAAAAGAGGTCTCACAGTGATAGCTTAAAAGAAAATAGCTGCGGATCTAAGAATTGGTCAATGTAGAGACATGACATTAATAATTGCGATATGTTCACTTTGTGCGGTACAAATGTCTAATGAAGATCCATTGCCGCAACTTCAATTGTTTCGACATCGAGAAAACTCCCTCTGAGAAAAACTCTTTGTTTGATAGATGAGACGGATACATGACTTAAGGGAAGGAAAAAAGATGTAAAAGTGTCATTAAAAACAATCCACAGAAAGGGAAAAAAAAAGTCACTCCAATAAAACACGATTAGCTGCCACACACGAATGAATGAGATTCGCCTGCCGCGCCGCTCTCAATAAAATGGCGTTGGATAGAAACGAGGCACAAGCGGTGCTATTGTTCGGGGCGGGCGCTGCGCAGGAAGCCAGACGTGCTGCGGCAGCAAAGGATGGAAGCCATTGAACGGGCCGCCGATTATTACCCGGAGCAGCAAAAGCAAACCAGCCCATGCTTGCTGTCTGTTCAGCTCTGTTTGCGTACGCTTCATGCAGAAAAAACAACCACAACAATATGGCGACGGCCAGATTGCCTCCCAATAGATGCAGTGTTAATATTTGCACGAGGCCTTCTGTGCGTGTGGAAAAATATGCTCGATTGGATTTTCAGCACACGCTTACACACATAAACGCCTCCAATCCCCCTCAGTTGTTTGCTCTTACGCAGCCTCCCATCTCTGCTTATTTTCAGAATTAAACCAATAAGCCCCCCCGCTAAGTTGCAGCCTAGCGGTTATTGATGTGCAGCCTTCTTATTGTCTGCAGTTTTTGTTCTGCTCATATTCTCGCCGTCTGCCTTTGGGCCAGCACACGGTCACGTTCAACAATGTGACAGGGAAGGACTCGGGCCACACAAGCAGATGTGGGATTCCGCAAGAACACGCGCTGGAAATCTTATTAATGCTCGGCTGTGTTTAGCCTGCGAGTCTTTTCATGAATTCTTCAGCTGTTTGCAAACGGTGACATGAATTTTTAATTTTGAAGAGGATACAGAGAATAATGGCCCGAGGGCACGAGGATATTGCTGATTGGAGCGAGTCGTTTTAAGCTTCAAAATACCGTACAATAAATGTGTTGGTTCGCTTTAAGACAATAAAACAGATTGGGATGTATTGAAAGTCAGTCTCAAGCTTACTGTTCTTACTTCACATACTCAATCAATGCAGTCAAATACTATACAGACCTCAGAGAGAGCTTAGCATTTGCAAAGCCTACCAAAATACACTACAGTCAGATAACAAATGCTCCCACTCTGATTTCTGTTACTTCATTTTAAATTTGAGCTCAAGTGGGCCAAATCGGTATGTAAGCTGTTTAGTAACAACAGATGAAAACATATTTAAAAAAAAAAAAGATTTTTGGTGCAAATAACTACATAGTCGGAAAACATTCCCATTTATTATTACTACAAACAAAAATGAGTGCAATTTTTTTACATCAAATACTCAACAGCCAAATTTCTGAATGTCATTTAATTGGTTGTCAGAATATAGCTAAGTTTCATCATGATTCGCATTCCTGTTGAAAACACTGTCAAAAAGTGTTTGTTGCAGCATGGCCCTGGCTGATCTCTTATACTCTGCTGCCACCTGCAGGCCATTTTTTGTTGCAATAAATACCATTGCTTTAAGCCACCTCTTCATGTCAGAAGCTGTATCACAGCCTTTTGTTTGCTCTTGCATAAAAAACCCCATTAAAAACGTATAAATATGTTTTTGTGAGTGAAGGACAAAGTATTAAAACCCGCGTTTACGCGTTTTTGAATTTCAATGAGTTAGCAACAGTTAATTTTAGTGTAAAAACTGCAGTTTGTGTTCTGTCTTCACGGGCCAGATCGGACCCCCGGATAGGCCAATTCCGGCCCACGGGCCGTATGTTTGACACCCTTTCCAGTACATCTTCTCTTGCTCGATATTTTGTACTAATACGCAAGTCTTAATCGCATCAGTGCTTTATCGAAATGACCGTCAAGGACAGGACAATGTGCTAGGACCCAAATGTAAGGCCGGGAGGCAAAAGATAGTCCCAAAGACCTTGCGGGAAGGTCAACAATCAAACAGGATCAACGCTCTTACGGTGAGGCAGGTGAGATTGTGGCGACCGGCTGCAACCATCTGGCCACGAGATAGAATGCGGCACAAGGTTGAATACATGAGGTCATCGGGAATGACGAGGCGCCGGTGAGGAAGGCAAAATCCGGAACAGCTGAGCATGGGCAAGACGAAGATGGCGGTTTTAAAAGATGAGTCGAATCAAGGATCTGGCACTCAAAATGTTGCAGTCCTTAAAAGTTTTTCCTTGCATAGCAAACACTTGAAGCTGGTCACGCTTTCCTCAAATCACGTTTGATCCCTTCTCGCGTTTTGATCTCATTTCGCACGTTGTCTCCTTGTGGGTGTTGCGGCCCGCCGGCGAGTTTGTCACTTTGATGGCAGGTGGGAGGAGAGGCGCAGTTGCGGGGCAAACCAAGAGGCACACTTTGTCTTAGCAGGCGTAGATAGTGGAAACTACGAAAGGGTGATAAGCAATCCTTGTGTCACTGGAGGGTAGATTGGAACAAACCGATAGCTTCTTCCATCTGCGAGGAAGACACTAAATTGTGCCTGATTTCCTGGTGAGCGTGAGGGACATGCAGCAGACGCGTTAAGCAAGCAAATGCAAAAAAATGTTCTATGCAGCCACACTCATCTAAATACTAGGAGTGGGAATCTTTGAATGGCGATTCCGATTTTTGGGCCTGCGATTCGATTCGGAATCGATTTTTGCGATTCGGAATTGATTTTTGCGATTCGGAATGGCTTTGATTGACATTGATTTCTGCTTCAATTTATAGATGTTCAAAGAATCGTCATGATCTACTCCAGTCTGACTCGCTAATGCTAATTGGCGCGCTACTGGCGGCACTTTAATCACTCAAAAGAACGTCTGTTCCTACAAAAACCTTCAGGAATGTTTACAGCAAGTGGCAAAATAAAACATCAAAACGGCTGGATTTTGCTACTCTTATTCCACTGACGCAACATGAATCGGAATGTCATGTTTAGACTAGCGAGGTCACGTGTAACACATTATTGCAGAGGAATTTTTTTGGGGGGTTACCTTCCCCTTTAATACATTAGAGGGGGCGCCGTGTCCCTAAAACATCCCCGTTTTGTTCCTACACGAGGAGGGCGAGTGTTGCCAGAGGGAGCTTAAAATGGCTGCTGAAAGTCAACACACTGGATCTGAACCGAAGCCAGCAGACGGCGGACAAGCGCGCGCGCGCTCGCTCGGATGGCTGTGTTGGAAGGCGGCAGCTTGTTAGGGTGGAAATGGATTAGCGAGCAGCACAATGGGAGTCTTAGGCGCGTCTGCGGTGTTGTGTTAAAGCCAGCCCCGCCCGTGTTGCCCCGGCTGCTCGACTCATTTATGCCCAGCGGTGCATGCAGCAGCCGGCACGCTCACACTGGGCTTTTTCTAATTGCCACGGCTTTCTCCCGCGCTTTCTGCATCCATCAAAAGAACTGACTTAACCTGCAGCGCCACGCAATTGTTGTTTGTCACACGCCGCCGCCAGTGGAATTATTTTTGCGCGGTTATTGTTGCCTTAAGAGAGACACTTTTGAGATGTTTTGCTCTTTTGCGTAAGCAGGTTCCGCAAGCCCCCGCGGGCTCCCACTTGACATTCAAAAGTCACAGAAATAGCTCGAGCAGAGCTTTATCTCAAGGTCGCATAAGCCAACAGTTTCCTACATTGTGTTCATTTTTGCGCCAGGCCCGTCGTTGCAGGAACTGCAGAAGAATGCTTAGCCAATTGTGCACCTTCAACTTTTTACACATTCAAAATTGGATGGAAATTGGCAATCCAGCTAATGTGTTAAAAAAAAAAGCAAAAATCTATTTTCTCTCACCAAAGATTCTACACTGTAAAAAAAAAAAAATAAAAAATTGAGGTAACATTTACTTGAAGAAACTCACTCAAAAATTCTAAGTCAATTTTACAAGAAGAGTTTTGAGTACATTTTTACCAAGTTAAGCGTTGAGGAACGAACAACTCATGACCTTCAACTTGGGAGACAGCCACTCTACCACCTGGGCCATGCCACTCTTGCTGTTTGCCACCATACTGCATTGCTGGTGTGTCCAAAATGAGACCGGAAGCGGGTGTTAAAGGTACAAGGATGCCTCCTGATAAACTCTAAAAACAGTTGGGTCAAAAGTAACCCAATTATGGATCAAAAAATGGACCGATGCACTTTATGGATCAATTTGACCCAACTTTTGGGTTGTTTTGTATAAAATGACCCCATTTTTTGGACCCAAGTAAAGGATCTGACCAATAGTTGAGTTATCTTACGCTGAAAGAGCCATTTCTTGACTCAAAGTGGGTTATTAGGTTATTTTTGACCCAACTGTTTTTAAAGTGGCAGCAGGATTGGCATGGCTCAGGTGGTAGAGTGACCTAGGATTTTTTTTTTTTTAATAAATTGGTAAAATGTCCTCAAAACTTTCCTTGTAAAATGTACTTGGAATTTCTGAGAGAAACAAACTTTTTCAAATAAACATGACTTTTTCTTTTCAAACGGTGAAATAGAAAATCTTGTATGAGGGTGTGTGGCTTGAGGCAAAGGCTAACCGTGAGAATGATGGCTAGCTAGCGTCGCTTTTGAAGAAGACACGGACTTACCTCTAAACAGCCCTCCTTTATCGGCAAGCTGTTGTGTGCAGGGACGGCGCATGCGGGGGGTTCACCTTGGACCGGCCGCCGCGCTGTCACAGGGCTGCGGCGTGCAGATAAGCAGCCGCAGGGCTTCTATCTTTCAGACATTTGACACGTTGCAGTTGGAAAAACACAAGTCTAAAAAAGCAAATTAATGATGTTTGAATCCCATTAAGCGGCTTAGACTGCGGCTCTTTGCATTGTACATTCCGGCTCAATGTCACAGCGCCGTGGATTAGTGGGACACTTGAATGCGGCCTAATCGTATTATTAACACCTTTTGCGCTTTCCGCTATGACGGCTTAAAGCGTCCGCCGTGAAAAATGCCTTATCGCACACATTCATTCACACAGTCTGCAGGTAAACGGCGTGTATTTGTGGCGTCTCTTTTCCGCCGTCCCCGTTAGCTTTGGGAATGTGCCAGAGAAGAAAAAAAAAAAGAATACAATTTTGAATGACGTCTGTGACACGCACACAAAAGGCTATTAAAAGCCACAAATGTATTCCATGTTCATATGCTTGAATACATCACTAACAAGCATATTCAAATATAAATATTCATTCTCGCGCTCTGATTTTTGTGCTGAAAGTAACCAAGCGTGTGTGACATGTCTCCAATTGTGTGCAAGCGTTGCCCGCTTAAATGAAGATTGACGTGCCCCGAACGCCCTCTGCCGCGAACAGATAGATAATCAAGAATCCCGCTTTGACCCGCGCTTTCCCCCCCGCCCGACCCGCCCGTGTCTCGAGATGCTGTCCGAGCACTCCAATGTCGCTGGCGGAGATTGATTTTGCGAGTGTTTGTGAGGGGATGACAGAAAGATGAATTTATTCTGCAGGCTGTCACAGTATCAGCCGCGCTGTTTAAATATTCATTTCTCATGTTATAATGCAGTGGCGCTGATATTATTCTGCCGCTGCCGCCCGCTTTGCATTTTGGGTCTTTTCATGACTTGTCACGCACGTGTCGCCGGGTTTGCAATCCCCCTTAAAATCTCTCATATCGCGCCCGTCATGTTTAAGTCGATATGGCAAAGCGGTGACAAAAAGATTTAGCAGTTTGAAGCCGATTTAATAAAAGAGGTGCCTTGACTCGGATGGTGTTTACCGTCTGCTAGCTGAGATTGAGGGCGATGGAGAGGTGTAATGAAATAAAAGCCTATCGGGCGAGGTCACGTGGCGTCCGTCTGCGATGCACTTATCAGCTGGGGATTTTTCTGGAAGTGTCACTCGCTGCAGGAAACCTTCAAGGCCCTCGGGAAACGGCGCCGCTGGGCTGGTGACGGGGCTATCTGCCTCTGACAGCCCAAAGACCTAAAGCCGGATGGCTGGGACAGATAAGGCGGCATCGACGCTGGACACACAAACACGCCGGACGCACGCGCACGCGCCTCGGTTGAGGCGTCCAAACAAACTGCCATCCATTTTGCATTAACAAATGACCTATTCTATTGCCTCGCCACACGCTGATGCGCGCGCACGCATTCACACTCGCCGCGTCCCTGTCTGGCAGCCGGCGAGGCTTCCCATTAGTTGTGGTGCAGTGTGCAAAGTGAGGAGCGCTGGGGCGAGAGACATCAATTTGCTTCCTCTAATGCGCTCGCTGCCCCCACAAGACATATTGATTATTTCTTCCCCGCAAAGCGACAAATAGCAATTTCGGGGGCATAATGGAGATGGATGCTTGGTTTATATGAAGACCCCAAAGAAAAGTTGTAAAGGGGTGCGATTCCTTCAACCCTCTTTTTGTCCTCCCCTGCATCTCTGCGAGGTGACAATTTTTCCTCATCACACAACGTGAGCAAATAAATGAGACGGCGCTGTGGTCAATACAAATAACGGGAAGCCAGTAGAGAGGACAGATGTTTGCAAACTCCCCCCCCACACGAGTGCGCAGATGTTGAGGCGGTCCGGCAATGCAACATTTGATGCGAGCCCCCTCCAACGAATGTCACCTCCTCCAGGCTTAATGGTGGTGCTGCAGAGAGCAGCTGGTGCCGCAGTGTTTGCTCTCTCAGCCTCTGCTTGATGCATCTACTTCGTATCCCCAATGTTAGCATCGGCGTGAATGAGCCGCGTAGCCTCCTTATGGTGCAACATCCAATATTCCATGTTGGGGAGGAGCAACCCAGAATTTGAGAGCGGGTTCAAAGCTTTTGGCTGTATTTAGGAAGGTGCGGTGCGGTGCTAAATATAGATTACTGTAGAGTTGATCAGATTTAGGCAGCACACAGATACGATGCATGGTGCCTTAAGATGCAAGTTTAATTTCCATTCCAAAACCTTACCAACAAAACAAAAAAATCTGTGTTTTTAATTAGGGAAAAAAAAACCTTTAGTGTGCTAAATGAAACATAGTTTCAGCATAATTAAATGGAATGAAAGTTCATTTAAAAAAAATTGTATAGTGGTGTGGAACTTGGCCACCAGGGGGCAGTTTTAATATAGTCATGCAGAAACAAACAGAGTTTCATATAGGGATAGACCGAGTATCTGCGACGATGTTCAGCATTTTGACGAATATTAGCATCGGACATTTTGAAGAATTATACTTTATAAAAGTGTTCTGAGAAAAAAAACACAGTTGGCCATTAGCCACTCCAGTGGACACTAGTGTAGTCTTGACATACACTGCCATCCAGTGGTCAAAGTTTGTAAGTGAAAAAAAAAAGATCAACAACAAGATGGCCGACATAAATTCAGTTGTAATGTGCAAGGAAAGAACAGGTGTCTATTCCTTCTATTCCAGGAAGCCCTTGCAAGTAAAAAATATATTGGGACATCAAGCAACAACTAAGGAGTAATATAATTGTTAAAATATCCAAGTATTGATTTCGTAATCTGAGCAAATGGCGTTTGATCAGGAGTCCACAAAATTGGACTTTGGACATCATTAACTGTATTGTGAATACAACTTTGTTGTTGATTTTGAAAATACTTCATCTGCAGTAATTATGATTATTTTTTGCTTTAAATCATCATTACATTTTTATTATAGCAATATTCTATGGATTTTAGTTCTCATACGAGAGTAAAGATCCTGGTTGCTAGCAAAACCTACAGATAACTTACATCAGGATTTTTTTTTCTCAAGTGTTGTTATTACTCCTTAGGCATGAAAAAGGATAAACACCTTATTTATTCATTTATTTTTAACAGACATTTTTCAAGGAGTTGGTGACATGTCCACTAGGGTGGACGATGTACATTTGCGCAACTGATATATATAAACACTATAGAAAATGTCAGATTTTTAACATTGTGTTCACATATATATATAGATTTTTTCCATATTTCAAAACAACTACATGTATTGCAAAAACATTTACCCAAAGCAAAATGAACTTTTTATGAAGTACAGATTTAATAATTTAATAAGTAATTTTCTTTTTACTGGCAACCATTCATAATCAACAATTTGTCCATGAAAGGGCTAAGCCGGGTCACTCATATCTGAAGGCGCCACCGTGGTATAATTGTCTCATCTACTGAGAGCTGGGAAGTCAAACCTCTTGTAAGGAATATCAATCTCGCGTGCAGAATGTACACCAAACGTCAAAAATGCTATTGGCGCTTCACTTCAAACATTCATCTATTGACATTGCATGAAGTCAGCCAAGCTCATCCCCATCCAGAGCAATTTGAGTGTTGAGCGTCACATTCAAGAGCGTCTCTGGAGGAGCCGGGGGATCGAACAAGCAATCTTCCAATAACAAGATGGCCACTCTGCCACCTGAGCCACGGAGTCAAGCCGTCGGTGTATCGCGGGGGCTTGCGTGCGTTGGGCAATTTAGGATCAAGTCTGACTCACGGTCACATCCAGCTTGTCACCTTCGCTCCAAAAGCTCTTTCTTATCTGCGCGTTGGCAGGGACATCTATTCATAAAGTTTGAGTTGCTTTACCTGCTGTCATTTATATCCCAAAATGTTCCTTTCGTTGATCAGATTTCCTCTTTTTTCTCTCTCTCTCTCTCTCTCTCTCTCTCTCTCTCTCTCTCTCCCACTGCAGACAGCTCGCGCTGCGGCGGCGTGAAGGCTGATTTGCCGTCGCCTCCGGCTATAAGAAGCCCAGCGTGGCCCCAACAACCTCCATGAGGTAAACGAGGTAATGCACGCACGCTCATCACGCCAACGACTGATGGGGAATTGCTTTTGCCACATATGCAACTATTTTGCTGCTACTTTCAAAAATGATGTCTGCAAGTGATAACTCGTGAAAAGTTACTGGACTTTGGCCTCCTCAAACTATGCTTGTGATGGTGCAACTCAAAATCGAGATTCCGTGAGTGATATGGTCGCAGCTTTGAAGAGATGCTGAAAGTTGAGACATGATAGAAAATGTTTTCACCTCTAGTAAGTTCAATTTGGGAGGACATGACAAAGTGAGCGAGTGTCGCAAACCCAGCCGGACAACGGTGAAGCGTACTGGTGTTCCTTAAAAAAATTGTTTTAATTCCTTCCTTGTTCCATTTGACACACCGTAAGAGCTATACCGTAAACAAAAATAATAAGCATAAATGACAATTGTCAAATATGCCTACAACACACTTTCAGTTCTACATATGAAAAGTTTGCTAAAACAGACAGCTAGTAGCATTAAACAAGCACTAATAAGAAGCTATCATTAGCTTCACTTCAGTAAAAAATAACATTCCAAAACTCCTTTTCACAAGTAATTCACGTCATGAAAAATCACAATAAAACAAATAAAACAACACAAATAAACACCTTGTCCCTGTTCCAGCTCGGTGTTTAGGCCGCAACGATGTAAATCGGCGTTTCAGTCAGCAACATGTTGAATCGCCGACCTTTATTCTTTCTTTTTTTTTGTTAGCGTCTTTGTTAGGTGTAAAGCCACCTCTAGCGGAGATCACTTCCTGGACTGCCGGAACTGCGCCAAAATAAAAGCACATAACGTAAAAATAAAGCATCTTATCAAATTAACAAAAATTATTTTATGAGTTCATTACTGTACACAATAAATATATTGCTTTTCCAATATATTGTTAATTTTTTTCTAAAGCTGTTACCTTTCCCGTGTATCATATATTCCGGTTTCTTTTTGTTGTGTTGCATTGTCTTCAAATAATTCAACGAATAGAGATTCTAATGGAAGCCACAGGACTATTTTGCACCGTGAATGAGAGAAATATTGCAGGGGTGTGCTTCGGCTCTTTTATCTCGCTAAGCTGTCTTCCTCCAATAGCTTGAACCGCCTTTCATCGTTGCTTCCGTGAAGATTTCATGCACGAACACGTACACACACACGTGCGCACGCCCCCCCCCCCCCCACATTCTTTTCTTTCAATTTTCAGCTCTAAAGCCACTATCATTGTTAAGTCACCAGAAAATCTGGCAAATCACAGATGGAGTTGTTTCCAGCGTAACTATTAATAATTCAGTATTTTTTAGAAGCGGTCTTGCCGAGGGAAGAGAGAAGCCGATGCCTCGCCTGCTGTGCGTCACACACACAACAAACAACACTTTAATAGTTTGTACACAATGCTGCTATTCCAGAAAAAAAGGCGGCAAAAAGTTGTTTTGTTTTTAAACTTCTTTTTCAAAAGTGACTTCAAATTGTATTCCTTGCCGATAATAATAAGCGCAATTTGAATATACAAATAGCATCAATGTCTTCCCTTGTGGCCATTTTGTCCAGCAGCGATATGGACTGTTGATTTCAAATATTTTTCCGCCTCGTCTAAGTGAATAAAGTGGGTATGACAGGCCTATTTGGATTTTTTTCCTAGCTGTAATGGATTACAGCTTTAATTGCATGCAACAAGCCTGCAGCGGCCCATTAAGCATAGTAAATTATTTCCAAAGCTAGTTTGAAGAATGGCAAAAACTTTCGCCTTCCCAGTTTTTGCCCCGCCTCCTCTGGCTGCCGTCATCGCAATAGTTTGTCAAATGAGGGCGGCGGCGCCATTACAAAGCGGAATAGCGGCGACAACTCGCTGTAGCGCAAGTTGTAAACCGACACGCTTAATGAAATGGAATTCTTAAACACCCCGGCCAATCCCCGGCAGAGTAATAACGCCGCGTCCCTCCCCAGAGACGGAGCAGGCCTAAATTATAGGAAGCGGCCCCGACAGAGAACAGTGACACCGAAACGCATGCACAATGAGCTCTTATTATCCACATTGCTGTCAACGATCACAACAGACGCGTTGGATGCGACGACGGCCTTAAAGGCACGGGCGGGAGCCCGATAAGAGGAATGATCCATACGGCTGATGAAAGCAGACAGGTGAGATGGAGAGGAAAGGGGGGAGGGGAGAGCAGCTGTTGGCGAGACAATGTCGACAAATGGAGGGACGCAGCGGTGATGCAAGACTGTCACGTCAGGTGGAAACAGAAAGACAGGCGGCATTATAGAACGGGGATGCACAAGTAAGCAAGAATAATGTTGTGAGGCTTTGGAAGGAGGGAGGGGAGGGGGGTTGATGTTGATGGGAGGCTGGAATGGCGGCGAGATGGCGCAATGAGGGGCGCCGGGTATTATCCCGCATCGATTTACTCCAGTCAGGGTTGGCTGGACGTCTAATCAAGTGTGGGATCTCGGGGGTTGCGTGTGCGCTTGTCTGTGCCTTATAGCTTTTAGGATGCGCGGTGGCGCCATGCGGCACCCGTGTGCATTAAACGTGTACTGGATGTGCGTGCGTCTTACAAGCAGATGGTAACCTCCATCTTGTAACGGTACAAACGGAAAGGAGCAAAAAATGTTTGTCATTTGTACTTTCAAAATAACACTCTATAATATATTTTTTTAATTGACATATTTAGTAATACAATAAGTAAATACAATGTAAAGAATGTAGGCCACAAGCGACAAATGAAGAAGACGACTAATCGGCAACTACTGACTCAATAAACTGCACTAATATTATTCGTTCTTCGCACAGGATAAAGTTGAAGTCTTCTTATATTGTTTATCTGCGTGTTTTGATGCACCATTTGCGTTTGATTGGGAGTGGCATTTTGTGAGTCAAAGCAACAATAAAAATAAAAAATCGGCCAAACCAGGGTTCATATGTGGGGGGAAACAAATGATAAAAAAATAAATTTTAAAAAGAGATCCAATAGTCCACACAAGATCATTGATGAAAAAAAATGTCATCTCAAAAACGGTAAGGGGGGGATTGATGTTGTACTATGTTAGTGGAAACATATGTTTGCAATTGTCTTATTTTGATTAAACGCAGAAGATAATCCGTCTTTTTTCATGAAGGACTACAGAAATCAGTGAACAATTACCGATTTGGACCATTTTAAATAATAAAAAAAAAAGGTTCCAAACGATTGCTCGATTATTAAAATAATTTTGACAGCTCAAATTGACATCAACATGATTTTTTCCCCCCACAATTTGAATCTTTCCACAAAAAGATCTCTAACTCGAGGGCCACATTTTGAGTATGCAAATTCTTTAGATGGTGCAGGAAGTAGTCCAAAACAATTCACCGTCATCCACAACCAAATACTCGGCACAGCATTTACTAATTTTCCACTGAATTAGGACAACATGTCTCTTGTGTGCCACAGCTCCCAACAAGCAACTACCAATTACTAGATAGCAAAGTCCCAAGAAAGAAAGAACCAAAAGGTGAAGTGAAGGGAAATCCCCCCCCCCCCCCCCCCCAAACACATCTCCCTTCTATCCCAGTGCAGCTTCTCCATCCCTCATGTTCCCTCTCGTCTTTTCCCTCGCCTCTGCCGGTCTAATCCTGTGCTCGACATGCTCCCTCTTTGTTCTGCGACCCTGACAAGCCATCTCATTCCCCTGCTCGGAGGACGGTCCCGGCGCGCTGGGGATAATGGAATGAAATGCTGGCGTGATAAAGCCCCAAGGATCCAGGGAGAAAACACAGGAGTGTGTCAAGCAGGGTGATAACGCTCCATTCTCCCTGGCGTCGATCCGAGGAGCACGGATTACAATTTTACAAGCGGGCTTTTGCTTATTTGCAGCCCTTTGCACGAGGTTTACACAGGGAGGTGTCACGGGTACGGCGGAATACTCTCGTATCTGTCTGGCGCAAAGGCCTTTATTAATTTTGACGCGCTCTGCCTCGTGTTGGTGGACAGGCAATTTAAAGTGGCCCTAGCAAGAGCTAACTGCTCCCAATGGAGGCAAGAGCTCCGGAAGGTGGTGGTGTCATAATAAGAGCTGCTGTAAAGCCTCTGTCGTCTATTGTGCACACTCAATATAGCAGATATCGAAATCCGTAGCTGCGCTCGCTTGTGGTATTATGTTCACATTGTCAGCACATTTCTGGCACCTATGAGATTACTTCACTTCTGCTTTTATAGATTTATATCAGGGATGCTTTTTTGAGACCGAGCACAAGTACTTACACTTTAGTACTCAGCGGTATGAGTACCAATACTTGATAATGGCATTATGTTTTGCAATTCTGATGACAATCAAATGTTGTTCAAAACCCAAACTTGCACCGAACATGGCATCAATTTCACTCAAATGTGCCGCTTCTCATGCACACTGAAATATTTTTCAAAAACATACAATACTAACCTTTATTGAACACTGCCATTTGAGTTCAAATGTTCATTTAAAGCAGGGGTCACCAAAGGTGGGGCTCGCGGGCACCAGGTAGCCCCCACTTCAGTAGTCCGTGGGCCTGTATTGCTTTCTGAAGAAGAAGAAAAAATGCTACTTTTGTCAGGTTCAGTCAACCTCGAACATTTCATAAACAACAGACAAGGAAGGAAGACGAGAGACTTTGATTATTTTTGACAGAGATGTGCACAGATTACAATCTCCTACCGCTATGAAGCACATTCTGCCCAGCCCTCTTTTGATTTCTTTACAGGGCGTTCCCTCGTTACACAGCTATTGCTGCTCTAAAGGGAAGGTTTGTACACAGCGGCAACCATCACGGATATGGGTCATTGTGCAGGCAATAATACAGACGTGTCAAAGTTCAACAGTTGATCCGCAAAGTGTTTCAGCCGCTATCTTGTGATAGGGCAAATTTCCTGTTTTGCAGCAGCAGCAACATGAGTCATTCTCATGCAAGAGTAAATATGGGATAACATATGTACATTTATTCTAACAACTTTGTGTCTGTTTGATTCTTTACTTTACTTACGTTGTTTTAAATTTGTAAATAACAATATTTCAGTATTGTATAGCTCAAGGTCAGTACTGTAGTGCACAACCAAACTATAGCATTCGTGGAGACAAGCTAGCAAGCTACCTGGCTAGCTAGCCAACTACAATGAAAATGTTTTAACCCCAAATAATTTTAGCAAATTTGTTCAGGAGTATGTATGAAACTGGTAGAAGAAGTTGCTTTTAGTTTGAAAAAGGTTGGTGACACAGCTGATTTAAACGTTTATAGTACGACAACGTGCTATTCGTCAGCATTTTGCCTTATATGTTAGCATTAAGCCAGTGTTGGCGTACTTTTGCCATAGTTTCAGTATGTTGGATTACACACAATTTGTAATTGTTTTTATTTTGTGTTAGTTTTACTGTAATCTTAAATTGAGCATCATTTCACATCTTGAAACAAGCACAAGTTTTCTCTATTTCTCTGTAACGGACATCCGGTGTTGTAATTTTGGAGCATTTTTAGGAGTCCGAGTACAGGCGGAGAGTATGGTCATCGGTATCGATGCATCCCTAATAAATATATTCTCTATCATTTAGCAGATTAGCCAGTAATTTAGACCGAGCTAAGCATAGGACCCAATTCTTGCGGTCTGGCAACTCAAATAGCATTCTCAATTACAAACCATTTGTCCAGGCCATAAGCTGGGCTTTTTGTCTTTGTCACCACAATTTAGCAAGTGGTGCAGTGGGACAGCAACGGATCAATAGAAATGATTGTTGTTGCCTCCAAACAATTTTAAACTCCGAGAAAAGTTGACCAAAGGTGCAACTTGACGATTTCTAGCTAACACGGTCTTGTGCTATTACGCGGCCATCCACCTACTCTTGACCTCAATCTGCTCGACATCCACATGGACAGAAAAGGCGGCAAGATTCCCGCTTTCAATCTCAGCCGCCACTTGGCCCGGCGACGTAACCTGCGGCCATCTAAGCAAAACATTCAACGAGCTGACCTTGGCCACAAAAGGAGGATAACTGGAAGAGGGAGGTGCGAGCTACCTCGCGGGAGAACCTCCCACCCTATAAATAGAAAAGGTGGCAATTAAGTGCCAATCTAATCGTCCCTCTGGTAAAGCAGCCCTGAAAATTCCGCCCTCATATCTCGGAGTCTTTATTCACATGACTTCCTCATCATCGCTGGCTATTGGCTTAATTACGCCTCCGCCATCCACAGATAAGAGAATGATAGCCTTATCGCCACGGCTCATTTCCAGATCCATGAAATGAATAAAGTCCACCTTCCATCTCGGTTATGAGTGCAAACTTATATTAGCTGTCACGTACAAGCACTCGTGAAGTAGTACTTTAGCCTTGAGCTAAGGGAAATTCTTCTCTGATAGATTTCAGACAAAGATAGCTCGCTTGGGCTATCGTTTTTCCACAATGAGATGGCAAGTTTTATGTGGCTCATTTGTCAGGCACGCAGCAGTTGTATTGTTAATTTCATTTTCCTTAATATGCACCTGGGGAGAGATGCTAAATTGCAGTTCTGCTGTCCTCTAGAGTGGACTTTGTAAATATTGTCTGCCTGACTGTAAAATATTAATTATTAGCACTGCGTTGGAGCACAGCCGGCAGACAGGTTGTAAACTCCCATCTCCCGACCGACCGACTGACTCCTAACCTAATCAAATAAAAATGGACACTGAGCTACTTTCCAGCTAGATCCACCGGCAGCCCCCAAGTCCTCCAACTGTCCGCGTTGGCTCCTGTAATCAGTGGAGAGACAGCTGCTTTCACCACGCGGTTCCACCTGCCGGCTCCTCTGAGTAAACGGCTGTGCTTCACCGACCAAATCCACTCCAAGCCTCTCTCGGTGTCGCACTCCAGCACACAGTGCTCTCGCACATCGATTTCAGGGAAAGGGGGATGACGGGCGGTACCCGTCACAGTAACGATGTTGGCAGAGGAATGAGACGGGCCCCCGTGAGGTTTGGGCCCGTCATTTATTTCTAAATGACGGCAGATGGTGGGCTTGGCGCTCGCACCATTCTCTCAGTGTCCCAAGATGCACTTCTTTGATGGATGTGGTGAGCGGGAGCGCCGTGGAAGAGGCTGAGGCACATCTGCGCAGGCCGATAACGGGGGCAAAGTGTGTCTGGCTTTTCTGGCCATGCACATAATACTCGTTCCCGCTTGAGAACTCTATTCTACTTGATTTGCTTCTGCAGCTTTGTTTTGCAGACCTCCATTGAGATGAACAGTCCAGGCATGACGTTGCTACCTGCCGGCAAAGCAGCCATTTCTTACTTGGCAGGACATAATATAAAACGGCTCAGAAAATCGGTATCACATGAGAATATTTACCCTCGTAAGGAATGTGTCCAATTTTTGGCTTTTTGATTTGTATTAATATCAAATATAAAGCATATGAAAAAAATCACTGAGTGAGCTGAAATTGCACCCAATTGTCCAAAACAAGTTGGCACCGTCCAAAATTTCAAAATTATTATTGCCATTATTATATGGGGAAACTAATTTTCATAGTATATGTGAGTAAAAATGTCCAAATTGTGGCCCAGAAATCAGAAATCATAATTTTTTTTCTTTTTGATGCACTGTAACCCTGACGCGGTATAGTGCATTTCCCGCGATTTAACCAATTTAGCCCTTCCCTGGGGCATCAACTAAACGTAGATTTTTTATTTTTGGACTTAAGAGTCATAAAAGCCATAATACACCAGATGGCGCTAGAGCGCTAATGATCATTTTTGGTTGAGCTGATTTATGTGCTTCCCATGTCCCCATTCTTATACCAAAACAAGAAAACACGGTTGGGATCGAGAGCTCAGGCCTGTGAGCGTGTGGGACGCAGTAACCGTTCAACAAACAAATAAATAAAAACTATATATGTATTGATAGGCCTGATGCCACTGAAGATTTTGAGTGGTCGCGAGTAAAAAAAAATTCAGCAATTACTTAGATATCACACTTCCAAAAGTGAGACACATTTTGGCTCATTTTACTTGTTGTGACCACTTTTTAAAATCCTAAAATCCTTTTTTTTTTTTTTTCACATGGCATTGCATGAGCAGTTTTTTTCTTTCCTCTTCCTTCACTAAAAGCTATTTAAAAATCCTCCGACTCATCCATCGTTCATTGAAGAACTGACACAGAGGGCTTCACACCTTCAGGTCCGAAGACGCGTTAAATTGAGCAATCGCCGCCTAACAACACCCTTGCAAAGGTCATGTCAGCGTCATCATCCTAATCGTCGGCCACCGTCACTTTCGGTGATTTAGGCTTGCAGTAAAAGCATCACGAGCCGCCCAAGCGCATCCGTGCCCATAAACGGAACCGAGGCCACGGGGATGTCGGGCCGCCCGCCGACGATGCATCTTTGGGATTCTCCGCGTGGCGCCGCACGGTGTCAAGTCAGGCGTTAAGAGTCGATTTAGCCGCGGCGTTGGGGAGGCTCGCACATTAGCAGCAAGGAAATCGGAGCCAGCAAATACTTAGTGGGTGATTGGCTCCGCAATAACACAACAGCCCCCTCGGCAGCCCGTCAAGCGGCGCTATACGGAGAAGGGGCCATTAGCAGGCGGGGCGGCTTTGTGAAGCATGTCGCTGCTCCACGCCGTTACGCCGCAGGGATGTGTGGTTCGATGTCATCCGTGATCATTCTGCCGCAGGGCGCACAATCGGGTGACAAAGTTCACGAGGCTGAGCGTAGATTTTAGGTAATTGCATTTGGCAAGTCCTGTTTTGTCGGTGCTATTAATTTGCAGTAACATTATAGCTGTTCTAAATGTAATAGAAAATGTACAATATTTTTTTCTCATTTTTCATACTCCTAACATAAAAGTGAAAAAAAAAAATTTTTTGTCATTGATACAGTAATTTCGTAATAATTCATAAAATTGAGTTACAATTAAAAACTACCGTAAAAACGAGTGTTGAGGTCATTTTTCTGCCACTAGATGGCATAATTGCATTTGTAAGACATTGGTGACAGCTCAGTGCATTTTCCTTTTCATATGAAGAGCGATCTAATCTTTAAGTCAGTGATGTTTTTTTTCCCCGTTTCATATTTTGACTTCATCGCTGAACATTGCCCGTTCTTGATTTGATTTGTTCGCGGTGATCATACGTTCGACTTTGCGCATCCCTGCGCACTGCCTCTCAAACCACCGTGGCTCAAAGGTGACATTTCTAATTCTGTCAAGTGGAAATTACATTTACCTAATGCTAATTTGTTTTCCCAATTATGTCTGTGGAGAATTGTAATTACTTCCTGGATTGCGTACCCTGGGAATGTGTTCTGCCATGTTGCAAGCGTGGGACTTCAGTGTTGTGATTAGGTTTCGGGCCATAAGTAATCTCGCGCGGGAATCATTTGTGTTCATTGACGAGCAGAGCATTAGAAAGCTACTGCTGTGAATAATTCATATAATATATTGGAATTCCTAAGTTACAGTTCAGTCCTCAGCCCAACAAACCGTGACACCAAAACGGCCGTGCATGCGCTTGGTGTTGTAATTGTCTCGTTCTAATATAAGTGGCTTTGCGCTGCTTTAATTGATGGCGCTCTGCATTGAAAATGGAGGCGCTTTGATTGTTGGCGTCAGGCGCCGCCGCGCTTGACAAAGTGTTGGTAATCAACGGCCCGAGTTGAGTACGCGTTGGATGAACGTGTCGAGCAAATAGCATGCGGCAAATGCAATAAACTCCCGCCCTCCGCGAGTCTTTTCAGTGCAGTCCACGAGGTGATGCAAAAAAAAACAAAAAAAACCTCTGGAGCTTTTTTTAACTTTAACACTCATCAGGGCACCCTCCTGACTGGAATGTCATTTGATGAGCGCCACGCTCGTGCGTCGCTCGCCACGCCACAGGCTGCATGCTAATTGCGGAGGCGTCGCCGGCATGAGATGACCTTGTATGGTAAAAGGAAGGAAAGGAGGCAGATAAGTGCTTTTGCTTAGCGTCTGGTGGGCAGCTCGCGCTCGAACCGCCTTTGCCTTGACCTTGGGCGGCAAAGTCGGCCAAGTCGGGTACCCTCGTTGGCGAGAGCTCATAAAGCCGGCGCCTCATTAAAAAAAATATGAAGCAATGTCGTGTGTTTAATGGGCAATAGGCATATCGCATCACGTTATATAATGCAGATGTAATGAGCAGAGCATCGTCGCCGCTATCACAACATATCTTTTTCGCTTCACGCCATTAGGTCGGCGTCGTATAACGCCAGTCACATTTATACATATTCACCTTTCGAGGCAATAATTGACCTCATAGTTGCTGTATTATAGATGTGAGGTCATCTTCTCAAAGGGCAGGCAATTTCCACTAAACAGGAAAAGCTGTTTCATAATGCCGATAAAGCGGCAGGTGCCTTTTTTTGGACCCGCAGTGCGCAATCGCTCGACTCTTTGGAGCGCCAAACGTGTCGGGCTTTATCTGTAATTTCATCACAAGCTCTCCAGTCCCAAGACCGCGACCTTTGTGGCAGAACGCTCGCTCTTTGTGCTCGCCCCCTGACAGCTTTCCTCGTGCAGCTAAACCCCAAAGTCCTCAGATTAGCGTCCAATCCATGACGAAGCACGTACAGATGAGAGAAACCGGACAGAAATCTTCAATGAAAGGTCAAATGCCGCTTTGCTTGAGTGACGGATGGCGGGAGGCCTCAAATGGCATTTTTGCAACGTTTGACAGCTAAATAAAGTGTGCTGCGGTTTAAAGAAACAAAATAGTGTGCGCGTGAGTTTATCATCAAGAGAGCAAGGGCGCGCTTGCTAACCAGTCGCTTTTAGCGCCATTAGTTCTTCGCTGACACGCATTGATAAAAAGGCGCCATTTCTCATTTGGTCCCCATTAAAAAGTCGTATTAAAAACAATCATTCTAGACTTTTGCTGATGAGCATTTTATTACCTTTATGAAAGCGTTGGAGTCAACGGGCGAGAGAGAGAGAGAGAGCGATAAGGAGAGAAAAGCTTCAACCAATTATGAGAGTGGTGGCGAAGGGGGGGGGGGGGGGGGCAACAAAGAAGCTGACAAAGGTTGCTTCATTTTTAGACAGTTGTTTCTTTGCCAATTTAGCCATACAGTAACATCCGAACACATCGTTGGAACGATACAAACCGTATCGCCGTTTCTGACCTACGCACGGCTTGATAACGATTACATTTGTTTTGTTTTTTTACCCTTTTCTGATGTGCCAAACTTCGGGACGGTGTCTTTGATTGTGCATTAACAAGATTGACGTGACTCGAGGACATTTCCTGGTAGCTGAACTAAATGAGCTTGGAGGATCAGCAATTTGACACTTATTAGCCATACGAGCCATATTTCTTCATCTCCTCTAGTCCAGTGATTCTTAACCAAAGGTTGGGGCCGCGAGCGCCATCTAGTGGGCTGCAAAGTAATTTCAGTTTTGTAACAATGGCCCGCGACGGCCGCAGGTTTTGTACACGTGTAGCAGGGTGTTTTTTTTTAAACCAACTATTTCCCTCCTCTCCCTGTGTAGAAAAAAATCAATCTTTCTTATTAGCCATTAGCATTGTGCTACATTCATTCGTAACGGTCCGTATTCTGTTCAGCCACGCTGCTGTCAGCATGTTGTGGGGCGGGGCACGCGGAGCGCAACGACGGGGGTTACTGCACGCAATCGACGCGCGCTGTTCCAAAATTAGAAACGCCGTCGCGGAACCTCCGGTGAATGAGCCGCTCTTGACGCTCGCAAATTATCTTGCATCTCATAAAGCCAAAAATATGCAGGGACGAAATTTCCTGTTTTCTTCTATTTCCGGGTTTCGTTAAGCATTCAGCCCTCGTCACGTTTGTCCAATGGGAGGATTTTGCTCAGGTGACTGTCAATGGGAAAAGTAGTCACGTGACACCTGATTTAGAAGAGTCCAATTAAAACAACCATACTTTGTGGCCGCGGTGTGAAACTAGCCAAAACAATTGATGCGTTCTCATCCAAAAGTTTGAGACTTGGTGGAAAGTCAGCATCCCTGCAGGCTTGAAAGTTTGAATCTGCATGCAAAAGAAGTCTGGTTCACTTTTGACTTGTTGACATGCGGCCGCCTGAAGTGCCAGGAGGAAGGTTTGCTTCCATGTGGGAGGTGAAATCAATCCATCAGTTGCGATGCGAGTTGCTTCGTGAACAAAAAGTTGTGATCTCAATCAAATGCGTTCCAGCACATTCTGCTTGGAATATTTGCTTGGCTATTCAAGGGTTAATCCTTTACTGGCATGCCAGATGCTTGCGCCAGCACTTTTTGGCGATAGCGACGTGAGAAACCGGGTGAAGCAATCCGCTAAAAACCCCTGCGGTGGAAATGCAGCAGCAGCGCAAACGTGGAGGCTATCAACTGCAAATGGAAGGCTGACTGCGAGGCGAGCGTCATCCACGCACGTGCACGTGCAACCGAATGGGAACCCTGCCGCCTTTTAATAATGACACCGGGACCCGCGGTGGCACCGTGTTCCACAAACAAAGCTCAATAAAGCCCGCAAAGACGGAATTTTCTCACACAGCTGCTGCAAGTCTAATGAAAGTCCTTGAAATGTCCAACGGAGGGTTTTAGTTTAAATGGCCGCGCATTGATTGACAATTTACTGGCTATTACCGCAGGTAGCGCTTACGGTCGGGTTTTGTCGTTCCGCTCGTAGGAAAGCAGCTGCTGCGCGCATGTTCAGCCTTTTTTAAAAACCTTGCCCGAGTGCAAATGCTTTTGTTGCGCATTATGCCATAATGTTACTTTTAATGTCACCATATGCCAACGTTTGCAGGCGCCAACTCCGATTAAATGTGTCGCCTGTAAAGAGTCGGGCTGATTAATTAATTGCGTTTCCCGCCCAAGTGGAGTAAAACTAAAAATAACAGCGTAGCTAATCTGTGAAAAGAAACACTCGCTAATCTATGAAGGCGCGGGAAAGCTTGAATAATGAGAGGAAATGAAGGCAATTTCAAACGGGCGGCTCACGGGAATACGCCGAGCCACTTGATTGGCCCCGAGGGACTCGATATCTGCGATTTAATTTCAGATAGCGAGTAAGCATATCCTGTTACAAGCCATTACAAGTTTAATGCCAGCCTCTGTTTTGCTCCGTCTTTATAGGCGCACGTCTTGGGAGTTCGCCATTGGAGAAGCAATTAAGACTTCTGCTATCGGGGTCCACATTTGCTGCTTTTGTTCAAATATAACTAATCGAATCCAGTTCAAAAATAACTCCTATAAACCACGAAAGTAAGTAAAAGAAAACTCCCTTTGTGTTGTCTGATTAATAGTTCTATTTTGCCTTTTGATATTTAAGGACCCACTTCCCACTGTGGCGAATTAACAGAGGCATCCGACCGACACTGTGGGCCGGCGCTATTGATCCACAACCCGCTGGGCAGAAACGGGGGAGCGCAAGCCGGATAAAATGCCACCGTCAAAAACGGCAACTATTTCACTGCTGGATTTCACCTTCCTTGGTTTTCTTTGGTCCTTCCTCGGGTCTCCTGGTGTTCGGTTTAGGTGAACGGTATGAGATTTTTTTCTAATAGGTTTTCTGGTGAGCTAACAAATACGCGCACGCACGCACGCACGCACATACACATACTCACCCACACACACAAAAAAAAAAAAAATATATATATATATATATATATTTAAAAAAAAAAAAAAAAAAAGAGCAATGATGATGACATTTCCGAATGAACAATACTGAGCTCTTAAAAAAGAAAGAAGAAAAAAAAAAAAAACGGCAACTATTAAATATTGCTGAAGCACTTTGGGGAGGGAAAGCGACGTAGAAAGGCTGTCGCTTTAGGAGAAAACGATATTGCGCTAATACAAGTTGAAACTACGTTGTGGGGGCGGAAGGATGCTCATTTGCAACATTTCATATTCTCGCCAGTTGCCTCACTTTTTGAGGTGTAATCTGCGCCTGCCAAATCAGCAGCAGCGCCATTACTCATCCCCCTCTGCGCTGTCTTCCGACTGGGGCGCCACCGCTAATGCAGATTACCGGGGATGTATGAGGGCCATTTTGTTCGCTGCGGGGCGGAAACGATCACGGGGCAAACCCCGTCCCTCTCTTGATGCGACGCCCTGCATCTGTTCACCGCCCACCTGCAAGCCCGTCTGGAGATCCATCATTGCCCTCTTCCCGTCAGATCTAAGGCGGCGACGTGTATTGTCCATCAATTACGGATGACGTGTATTGAAAATGGCGTCTCAACAATTATGAGTCACGTCCTTGATGGGTTCGGATCAGGCCGCGTCATCCGTAAATCGGGTGGCCGGGAAAAAAAAACATAACAAAGTACGCTTTCACATGAAAGCAACATCTTCTGTCCACATTCACTAAAATAGCATCAGAAGACGTTGAAACCGTTGAGGATCACGTAAGTCGCAGGTATTAGTGAAATTTGTCCTCAAATTAATGATACAGGACTTTTAAAGTTGATCAAATATTACATGATTGATGGCAATGCAAATAGCCTTAGGCCTGCTTAAGTTCCCTTTTAGATGTTTAGGATTTCTTTATTGTAGGTTTGATGCTGGTTAGCGAGCTGTTAGCATTACCGGCGAGTGCTAGCTGCTAGCTGTCAATGAGTTTGACAGCTCGTACCTTACTTGAATTCTTTTTCAATATTCTGGAACTTTGTAATTCACTCTCCATGTTTAAAGGAGGGGGAGGGGCCTTAAATTATACTTTGAGGTCTTTTCATTATTTAAAAAAAAAAAAAAGAAGATAAATAGGACTTTGTCTTCATATATTTTATAAAACATTTTTGCCCCCCAAAAAAAGAAACACAAACAAATCAAAATGTCAAACAGCCGTTTATATTTTAGGAACACAACTTTAAGCCATTAAACCTTATTTTACACATGGACTATGTATGAACTAAGAATGCCTCATATTGCACTTAAAGTTGTGTTTTTCAATCCTAAATGGCTATATTAGATATTTTGAATATATATATTTTTTTATGGGGAGAAGTGTTTTACAAAATAAATGAAGTAAAATAGCTTTTTTTATTTTCCCTGAAGTGATCCGAAAAACAATCTGACCCGTGACTCAAATCCATGATCCGATCTGAGACTTTGTTTGTCTTCCTCATTGGCAATTGAACTGCGGATTCAACAGAGACTCGAGTGAGGAGATGACATTTTGAGCCAAAAGCCAAACTCAGGCTTTCTTTTGTAATACAACAAATGAGCTGACACTTCTAGTGATCTTTTAGGGCCTCTCCTCTCTTTTCAATCGATGCATCTTTTTCCCCTCCCTTCAAGGAGGCGAAGCATGCGTCGTCTCTATGCAGGTCTGTCCTCACCTGACGACTAAATAGACCATTCGTCATGTGATTGGGCTTTTACATCTTGACTTTTGAGTGATCTGCCTCTCAAACAGCCGCCGGGTCCGGCAGCACCATCCATCATTGTTCAATGGGGATGTCACAGCTCATTGTGTGAGGTGTGACATCCCCCCCCCCCAACTGTTAGCTCGCTGCATTTTTAGAGATGATAAAGTCAAAGCTGAACATGAAAAAGCTGCCTTGCCCGTTGGCTCAGAGCATTCAAGGGCCAATAGGATGTCTTGGCTCGGCAAGTCGTGAATGTCGCGCAGCAGCAAGATGCTGCATCCAAAATCGGAAATAATGCTATCGGCATGTTACGTGTTGGTACTTGCCAATGCCACTGCTTCAATGCAGTATCGGGGCCTTTCCTGATATCGGTATCGGAACAACAGTACTTCCAACAAGAAGTGCAAAATCCATTTTTAAACAATGAAACAAAACTAATTTCCTCACTCTTCAGACTCCTCATCAGAAGAACAATTCTGGCATACGTAAACCGAGTGGCCAGAGGTGCATTTTGCATTGGCTTGTTGCATATGTGACAACAAACCCCAAAATGACTGAGACAAGCTTCCCCAAACGACCATGTTGGCTAATACTTGCTCTGGTTTAAAGTTAGCTTTATAATAACAGAGCCGTGGCTGAGACATGACAAGATGTCTGAATCTCGCCTCTTAACAAGTCCACATGATTTGCTGCTAGAATTTGTCTATGTACGACGCCCGTTTCAAAAGACATGAATTAGAAAATGTTTACTTTGGGTTGTGCAAAACATGACCGGCACTCGGCTCGGCTCACAATTTGCTCTTCTCTTCTCAGACAGTACACAACCTCTGACCATTTATACGAAGAAAACGAGTACTGTATTCCACTTTTTCATGGCGCCCTCTGGTGGAGAAGAAAATTGTAACGTGACAACTCACCCGCGATACAACTAACTCGCCCTGCAGGGCAAAAAGTATTCTCCAAATTGTCACGGTCTCGATGCTGATTTAACATGCGGGCGCCGGTTTTCAGCTGCGACAACCTTTCATTATCATCGAGACGTGGTTGCTGCTCAACAAGGGAAATAATTGCTTGGTGGGTAATGGCGGTTTGAAACTCACTGTTGGATGTGGTTTTATCTCCCAAGTCGCAGTTTGAGCTCTTTGCCAAGAAGGCGTTCTTCGCATTGTCTCGCATTCGCAGCTTGCCTTGAACGCGGCACGGATCTCAAGTGCTATTTTTGTGCTCCTTCTTTGTCGTCGTCACAGGATCCTCCAGGACGGGATTCCCGCCGCTACGCACGAAGCCTGAACTTGACCCTCCGAGTTGCATTAGAACCCGCAAGAAACAAAATGCTAAACGGATAAGAAGGCAATTCAGTCTCATCTGCGTGGACGCACGGTATGTATGCTTAATGTCCAACTGTAAGTGGTCGGCAAATATTGTAATTCACAATAAACCAGAAATGTTAGCTGTTCCTAATTGTCGCTAAAAGCGCTTTCCACCCCACATATGTTGCGCCCGCCGTTCACAAGGAAGAAGCATTACTTTAGCCAGCCGCGTCTTTTGAGGCCTTCGCCGCGGACGCTCTCCCGCACGCCGGCCCCCACCTCCGTCTCCCCCCCCCCCCCCCCCCCCCCCCCGGCGCGGCACAGTCGCATTATTAAACTTGCATGAGATCATTAGCATAGAAAGCAGGAAACCTACAGCGTCGCGCTCATGCATATTTATCGGGGACGTGCCCGACTCGCGGTGGCCGGCGTGCGTAACCCCTCCGCGCGTCAAGCGTGTCCGGCGATCGCATTTGGGCGGCCGTCAAGTGGATATTAGTTGAAGCGTGCCCGCTTTGAAGGGCGAGATATTAATCGGGAGGACGCCGCTCTGTAAGGGGAATGGCCGCATTTGGAAACGGCGGACGGATGCTCGGCCCGCCTCATCGCTGCGCTTTCGTTTCAAGCATCGCGGATGTCATTTGCGCACGAGCGTCAGATAATCAAATACGTATTCATCTGCTGGCGCGCATAATCAAGCGGGTTTTGATGCTACAAGTGTCACCTGTGGGAGAGCGGCAAAATGCACTTTTTATAACCACGCCATCTTTGTCTCCTTGCTCCTCCCCCCCCCCTTCTCTCTCTCTCTTCCCACTTTCCCCCCGTTTTTCAGCCTCCCGCCTGATTGCGCAACCCCCTCCGAGAATTCTCTTGTCCTGTCCCGGTGGCATTTTATAAGAAAAAAAGAGGGGGAGGGCTTTTGTTTTGCATCATCTTTGTGTAACTTGGTATTTAAATAAACATTTTAGAACGACGTAGTGCCAAAACGGCGGCAGGGTTTTTACTTTCCGGACCCGCGCGTGCCACCTCTGGCCAATAACGACACACCAAGTCATCAGGAACAGAACTATTGCAATTCTTTGTACTAACGCAAGCCAATCGAATCACGACGCCTCTCCTGTTTGCCGCTGCTTCTTCAGCCCCCCCCCCCCACCCCCACCTTCGCCTCTTCTTCCCTCCTGCGAGATTGCTGTTGTGTCTTATGGCTTTTTATTCCTACGTGATGGTCGATGGGTTCATGTAGGAGCAGAAGCCACTAAACACGCGGTGACCGCTCAGCGCGACGGCCGACATCACGCGGCGAACATTCTCGTCACGCGCATTTTTTTCCCCTCCGTGCTCGTCACAATTAAGACAATAGGGGGCAGCATGTGCTAAATATTTAGCACAGGGGTTTCCTCAATCGAACCACAAGGGTTTGGTGTTTTCAATAAAGAAGGGTTCGGTGAACGTGCGTCGGAAACGGGGGGCAATCTGGTTTCGCAGTACTTATCATTTGTTTCTTTTCTACCGACGTGCACTTTGATATCGAATTCTGCCTCCAATCAGGAAGTGGAAAGTTTTCATGACAAAAGCAGACCAGAGGTGAGATTTCAAAACGTTGAAAAATGGCCACCAACACATCACATGTCCGATATTAAAGTTAAAAAATGCAAATGCATTGGAAAGGCTTTGCTGCAAACGTACTTTTGCCATTTTATTCCCTGAAAGCTCCCCTTGAGCGGAGTTCACCTGCAACCAATTAAGCGAAAAATTCAAATGACCCCATTCCTGTTGGGTCCGCTTTGGCGCAACGGGATTGGCTTTAAATGTCAACGGTCTGTTCGTGCCCCCCCCCCCCACGCCCCCCGAGGCCAATCTGAATAAAGCCTAAACGTGATGTTGTCGTAAACCAAAAGGCTGAATTAGGAATGCATGAATATTACACGGGTTTGACGCATGCTTCCGATCGTGTGACATTACTTTTGCACCGACGCAAGGTTGGATTAATATTCGAGAAGACATCGCAATAGCGATGCTCCGCTGGGGTTTTAATGATTTATTCAGCACTGCGAGTTGTTGTGATCTAATATTCAGTGGGCGGGATGGGAAGTTTCTTTCGCTTGCATTATCGGTTGAATTTATTCTTCCGGTTCCCGCTCCTGCGTGGTGTTTCTTTTTCATACGCGTGGGACTCTTGAGAGAATTCCAAAGCAGAGCCGAGAGGTGCGGTTTTTCGATCCCGGACGAGCGGGGGGGGATCTGTGGGAAATTTAAAGGCGGGAACGCGAGCCCGTCTTGGAAGGGAAGGAGCGCGTCTTCTTTCAAAAGGAGATTGATTGCAAATGTCCTCCCGCTTGGCCTGCGGCTGCGTGCGCTTTCGCCGCTTATGATCTGACGCGGCTTTCCATGTTGAAAATGTCAAAAAGCGTACGCCGCGTGTCGAATAGGCGGCGCGGGTCCTTGGGTGATGAAGCTTGATGGAATGGCGCCAGGTCACGTGACCCTCGACGTCAAACCACAAGCGCGGTGGGGAAATTGAATTTTCATGTGACAAATGCAAAGGCATGTGATGTGTTTGTGTACAATATCAACCCCCCCCCCCCCCCCCCCCCCCGCAGGCGCCACTTTGATTTGCCTGTAATAAATAATGCTCTTTTGTGTTCTCTGCTTCATTTGTTGCCGTTTGTAATGTCAGCGCTGTTCAATAAAACATGAACAAAAGCCTATTCAACCTGCTGCATATCTCCTGTTTCATTTGTCACTCAAACTTGCCCCCCCCCCCTCCCCCCCCACCCCCAAACGCTGGCATGTGCGTCTGCGGTCCGCTGCTTGATTACCAGAAGCACGCACAGGAAGTTTGATTCCGCGCTATTAAGACGGCGACGACGAGCTGCATTTCGGTCCGCCTGTCGGCGCGATGACACGAAATCGACTTCTGCCTCATTAAACAATAAAGAATTCCGACATGATGGCCTACAAAGTTAAGCCGTAAGCCTTGAGAAGATTGTTTGCTCGCCGACACCCGCCAGCTGGACGCCGTTTGCGGGGGAATCGCCCTCGCCATCCTTTTTTTTTTTTCTCTCTCTCCCTCTCTGATGAAATCAGAGGAAATCCACAAGCAGACCACACGCCCTCGCTCTCTCTCTTTTTTTTTTCTTCTAACTCCTCTGTTCAATAATTCTCAGTGATCGGCGTCTCCTTTGAGTGCGAGCTCCTCATTCCAATTACCGGAAGGCAAAGAGACCCTCGTGTTTGTCGGCACGCAAGCGATAATTGGATAATCCCCGAAATTTAGGCGAGTGCACAGAATCCGTAATTAAAGCACAAAGATGGTCAAATATTGACACGGACGAGACCCATCGACGTCGCCGATGACGCCGCGCGAGCGTGGGAGAAATGTTGTGATGCACAAAAAGCACATCGACGTCGAACGTCCTGCCCAATAATTAGCCCAACATTCCAATTATATCATACGACGTTGAATCCCGTTTCGATAGCAATACATTACAATATTGATATTTTCTGCCACCGCTAGCACGTCTTCACAATCTGACATCAATTCTGCCTTTAAAAATGCCTTCATTTTTGTCATCAATATATTGATTTGTTTGTAATATTTTCCCTGTGCAGCAAAATTATATTGCCTAATTTTGATGAAGTGTTGCTTTTTCTTTTCTCTTTTTTCTTTTGTACACCAGAATGCTAACTTTCTTTCCACGCCGTGCAATGACACTAAAAAAATGTCATTGTAAGCAATATTAATGAATCGCTCTCTGACGGCCGAGCATTTTTTGCTCGTTTCCCCTCCCAGAAACTTTGCTATAACTCACGAGCCACGCAAACGTGGCTTAATAACGTCTGCGGGCCTGAAAGCGCGGCAGCCGTTCTGCTGGCTCACGTACTCCGCCAGGAGGCGCGTGAGCCGCGGACGTCCCGTCGTGACAGCCGTGTGCTGACTTGCGCGCGTTTCTTCCACAGCTCACTAAAGAAAAAGCTGCCGCCGCCGCCGCCGCCATCGCCGTGTCCACTTAATGAGACTGAAGTGTCAGCATCCCGCCTGCAATTACGGTGCTTAGGACTCTTTAATGATATGTTAATGGCTTGGCTGTCTTACCTTTCAGCTGCCCAAACAACATTAAATGCCCAGCGGCTGATTAATCCGGCATCCACAAAAACATCCAATTAAGAGGGAAAAATTTGACTCCGCTCTTGCCAAAACAACTTGCAGCCAAGAATGATGGGCAGTCAATTAAATGCGATGCCGTATCGGGGGTCAAAACGCAGTCGGGAAGATGAGCGGGGATCCGTTCGTCTTGGCGTCGTTTTACTTTCAAAGTATTTGGAAAACTGGCAAGAAGAGAAGGAAGCACAATATCGGGGAGAACCGACCAGGGGGATGCTAAGTGCTAAGCTAGCTCGAAGCCCCACGCCGAGGTCAGTCATTGTCGTCGACAAACTGAAACTACAACTGGTTAAAGTATTGTTCACAGGATGAGGAATATGTAGAAACGGGACACAACTTGGAAATCCAACAGCGACAACAAATCCATAAAGTCAATGGGAGGATTTCTGACGTTTTGTCATTTTCAAGGTGGAATGGAATGGAAGGATTTATGCAAATGAGGTGAATACGTTTACAAATTGTGTTCTCATGATCAATTCCTAATTGCCATTACGCCTTGAAAATGACACCTGGCGAGTTGAAAAGTCAGATATTCAATATCGGAGTTCGTATATCGCCATCTGGTGGTCTTCAAATTCAAAAACCAAAAAATGCTATTTTGGCTTGTTCAACTCTGCAACCTTTTTACGTTATGTATTGAACTTGCATATGTCACCACATTTTCACATTTTGGAGGACAGTACCGTTTGGCGAGTGCATTCTTTTGAACATGGAATACGGATCGTAAATGATGAGTATCATAAAACGAGTGAATCCGTGCAGCTTTGGGATGAAATGGAAAAGTGAGTCGCATCCAATAGAGATTCTTCTCTTCTGACTTCACGGTCAGACGTGCGCCGCCAAGCGGTTTTCTTTGGACGTTCTTCACAAATGGTCATCGCGAAATTCGATTCCAGACGGAGAACCAACGCTTCATTCACAAAGCTGCTCCTTTCCCATTCTTTTAACGAGGGACCTTACGAGAATTCCAGAAATCCAGAAACATCGTCGTGGATCTCGTCAGGATGAACTCGTTGACTTGATGTTGATGGTAACAAGCAGATTCCGCAACATTAACGCCAAAAGAAAGAAACGGATGGAAATAACAAAATGGAATCACGGCTGAACGCTCGTTCAAATTGAACCGCTTCTCTTTCTTGAACGCTGTCCCAAGACTTTTGTCCCCATTGCGTTGTCGAATGAAGTTCCAAAAAGTTCCTCTGTTGAAGGCGAGGGTGCGAAATGTTGCCGGCCGCCGCCGGGTCACCGCGGTCGGACTTGTGACCTCGCCGTTTGCGCAACAGTCCGCGGCCTGCGCGCTCACCTCCAAGTTGACACCAGTGCCCCCCCCCCCCCCCACGCTACTCTTCTTCTTCTTGGCCGTTAATTAGCAGCGGAAAAGGTCTTCGCCACCTTTCAAAGCATTTCAAAAGCAAAGCGTTTTCCTTCCGACGCGGCGACTGCAATTAGCGTGCGCCTGCCGTTGACTTGGCGCTGGCGGCGCGATGCTGATTATTTATGTTGCAAACACCTGAAGGTCGCATTCGTCTTCCAGGAAGAACTGAAGACCACATTCTTTCTCATAGTTCGCCAAAAGAAGGCAAAATATCGCAAGCAGTTGAAAGTGTGAAGTCGCGGCAACGATCGTAATAAACGGGAAGTATTGATTGCGTCGTACTGAAAAGCCTTTTTGTATCAATACTGCACATTTCCATTGGAGTACTCACCGATACCAAGTACCAAGACTGGATAATGTAACTCCATCTTGGAGCTGAGATGTCAAATATTGTTCAGAAACGCACTTTCCTTCAACATGGCCAAAGTTTCCCTCAAACGTGACACTTTTTGGAGCAGCAGAAGATTTTCCCGCCGTCTTGCCTCACATTTCACTTTGAAAGATGCGATGTTTGCGTCTGAACACGAGGGCGAGTGAAATTTGGTGTTTGTTCGCCATCCTCGCACTCATCACCCAAGAGGAATTTGCCATCTTTCGTGCAAAGCATCATTTTCAGTCGGCTAACAAAAGTCTTGTCCTCCGTCCAGATGTGACGTAACGTGGTATCGGCGTCATAGTATGAGAAGAAAAGTTTCAATTGACACCCCTCGGAAATAATTCATTTAGCTGCAATTACATTTTTAATCATTCATATTATTAGGGATGTTTTATATCCTTTTTTTTTTTTTTTTGATCGATCCGCTACAAGTACTCCGACTCACTGACAACGATACCATTAGTAGGCAACTTGTGATGCATAAAATTTCCCCAAAACAATCACAGATCATTTTAAAGAAAGATCCATATCGTCCAATATAATGTTTCTCCTCAAAGTGGAAGTCAACCCCCATTTTTATTTTTTGGGACAATAATATGTTCTATGCAGCCCAGTCGTCTAAATATGGTGTTCTGGTTAATATTGCGTTGCCATTTTTATCCATCTCATAGGGCGGCCATTTTGCCTCTGGTCACAGTCGCTCGGGCAACGACCAATGATTGGCCGTTATGTCGTCACGTCATCTTCCGTCGACAGCAAGTGGCAAAATGGCCGCCCCTGAGATGTTTAATGGCTGGATTGGACCCGTGAGGTCACATTTCGTCAAAGAAATGTTTCATGTTCACGTCCCCTTTAAAGACGCTTTGTGGAGTTTAAAATATGATTTCTTATTTTCACGCACGTTCCACCAAAGGGTCTCGGCTTTCGTCCTGCGTCGACGCCCATCAGCTTGTGTCTTCCCTTCCGTGTGGCGGCGAACAGTTTTTTGGAGGGCGAGGATATATACATACATACATATTAAGAATACTTCTTAATATGTATGTTGAGGAAGAATACTTCAGTCGACTGAAGTATTCTTCCTCAACATACATATTAAGAAGTATTCTTAATATGTATGTTGGTTGGCGACGATGTGTCCTGCTTGTATCCTTCCGCGAGTCCCGCCACCGTCGTTCGCTAAACCAATGAGGTTGCGCTCCAATCCGCTCAAATCCTTCTCACTTGATTGGTCAAAACAACCCTTCATTCACCAGAGCCCGCCCCCTTCTTTACAAGTACAAATCACGGCGCTCTACAAGTACAAATTAGTTTTGCTCCATTTGTAGCGCGACAAATGGGGCAAAACTCACGTCACAGAACAGCAGCAGAAAACCCACTTGTGACTCCTAGTGGCGACTTCTTTGACTACAAGTTGTCATTTCTACAGATACAAATTTATACTTTTTGTACAGGTACAAATTTTTTTTTGTACAGATACAAATCATGACTTTTACAGGTACAAATTTGTTTTTACAGATACAAATTTGTTTTACACATACACATTTTTTTTTTACAGGTACAAATTTCTTTTACAGACACAAAAAAATTTTTTACAGGCACACATTTTTTTTACAGATACAAATCACGACTTTTACAGATACAAATTTAGACTTTTTTCTACAGGTACAAATTTTTTGCACAAGTTAGTTTTGCACCAAATTTACCTCCATACGAGGATCAAACGTTATGAAATGTCATTGTGGAAATGCACGGAATGAAGCGCCGTGTGAGCGCCAATCCAAATGGGCCACTTGTGCAGCTGTCGGCTTGATGTTCACATCACGTTATTAATTCAATACTGTGACAAATAACTCCAACACAAGTGTAAAAAAAAAATAATAATAATAATAATTTTGCTCCGACGACATGAGATGTGACTACATTTGAAGCTTGTGCATTGGCTGGGATAAAAGTTGAAAAGTTGAAAAGTTGCAATCACAGCTGGGCCGAAACAATACAACAAGGTGCCGACCTGATAGCATGTAATAATAATAGCGGACCGCTCATCAATCTCCGCCATAAAAGCCCCCTCGGAGCCGACGGCTTTTAGCTCCATCTCGTCTCTTATCAGCTCTCATCAACGGGCCGCGAGAACGAGGTGGCGAGGGCTCCTGCTCATTTCAGGCAGGTGCGAGGGGGGGGGGGGGGGGGGCTGCCAGACCTCCTTATCAAAGACCCCGTGGGCTGAGCTAAAAATAAAAAGCAAAAGGAGATTGGCATCGATTTGTGCTGCCGTTGACGGCCCGATTGACGGCGGCGGCTGTTGAGCCATCGAGGGAATCCGCCAGAGCGACTCTGATGAGATGAGATGAGATGAGCAGATAACTTCTGACAAGCGCCTTCACCCGACAACCGCCTCTCATCACGCGCGCGCGTGCGCGCGTACACAAAAGTGGAAAAAGTCATTACCGCACGCACGCACGCACTTGAGCAAGTTAAGGGACGTTGGCTGGCTGAGCCTCGCACCTGTCCGCTGTCCTGTGCCAAGTCTGCGCCCCCACGCGTACCAACTAGCCGCCGATCCGGCCGCTGGCCCCCCCTCCCGGGATAGGACGGCCTGTCCGTGCCGCTCGCCTTTGCTTTGTGCCGTAAATGAACTCGGCGACGTGATTCGCGTTACGACAACGCGCACTTTTTTTTTTTTTTTTTTAAATAAAAAATAATAATAATAATAATAAAAATAAAAAAATAAAAATAAAAAAAACGACAACGCGCACTTGACGACGCCGCCATGTCACTCGTGTCCCGGCTGGAGGAGCGAATCCTGTGCTGCCTCCTTGCCAGCGTTGTGAAAGCGAGCCTGGCATCTTGGGAAATCTGCTCATTAGTGTATTGACTTCAAGAGTTAACTCATGATGAACTCGCGTTCGATTTTACATATTGTCATGCTCCCAAAAACGTATTTATACGTTTTTATGCTATAGAGCATACTGAAGGTTTGATGCAGCCTCTGGCCTGAAGAGGTCGTTTAAAGCAATGGTAGTTGTTACAAAAAAAACGGCCAGCAGGTGGCAGCAGAGTATACGAGATCTGCCGGGGTCATGTTGCAAAAACAGATTTGTGAATAATGATGACACTTCGCTATATTCGAATGCTAATTGTTGCAAAACGGAAACAGATACTTTTTTTCCTGATGAAAGACGAGACTTGAATCTTTCTTTTGGTAGCTTCCATGTTTTTATAGCAATAGAACAGAATATTCTGTGGGCCTTGCGAAATCAAGTCAAAATCCATTAAGACAGCCGGGATGTCAAAATGGCTGCCAGTCAATGAGTTAATTGCAAATGTTATATTTGTTCTAAATGTACAATAAAATATGTTTTGCAAGTTTTCATACTCTTAAAATAAAAGTAGATAAAAAAAAATTAACTAATAGAAATATGGTCGCATCTTTTAGTCATTTCATAATAATTCATACAATTGTACTGTAGTGTAAAAAAACAAGTGTTGCATTGATTTGTGTTGAGGTCATTTTCTGCCACTAGATGGCATAATTGCATTAGTAAGACGTTGGTGGCAGCTCAGTGCATTTTTCTTTTCATATTAAGAGCTAACTATGAAGTAACATTTTTCAAATTGCAAAATACAACTTGACCCCACTCTCCACAAATATATGCATTATTATTATTATTATTATATTTATTACTGTGAATTTAGACGTGGGAGTGTTAAAGGAACTTCAAATTAACTCAAAATGAACGCACTAAATGTTTACTTAGTAAAAGTATTCTTTTACTTTCGTATTACTTTCACCCAACGTGGGAAAATCTTTTCTGCAGACTTTTATTTCCAGCCCTCATCCCCAAACATGACTTTCTCATCTGCTGCAAAAGGGGTACTTGCAAACTTAATTATTTATCGAGGTAATGTAGAAAAACATTTCAACACGCTGGGCAGTTAATTGAGGTTGAACAGAACATTTGATCTGCAGTAATCCTCTCTAACGCTCTCTCCCATCCTTCCTCCTTTGCTATAATTACACAACAAAGGCCAAATAACCATCATTCAAAAGCTGCAATTTTTGTGCGTGCGCGCGCGCGCGGCGCGTCTTAATTAGGCGATTTCCCGCAATCTGCTCCAGTGCTCAGCCAATCTGTCGGTGGAAACAGACACTCTGAGTCTGAGATGCTGCTAATTAGGAAAGCATTGTACTCGCGCGTTTCATGGGAGGTTTGACCTGTACCAAATTCACTGGACTCGCAACAGTGTTTGTTCACAGTTCGAGTTAGGGATTGATCTTTTTTTTTAAATCGGTATATGTCTCCCTCTGGTGGTGAAGAGGAGGAAATGGTTTCTCTCGTTTTAAAATATTGTATACACTACATTTTGGCAAATGGCAATAATAGGCTGCTATTATTATTAACAATGACTGGAAATGTTTATAAATGTTGGATTCAGGTCCATCCTTTTTATATTTATATTTAAAGCACTTGGGGTTTGGCGGGAGACAAACTTAATGTGTGTGAATATCATAATCATTATTATCAGTCATTTTTTCCAAACTGTATTGAAAACTACAAACTATAGGGACAATACATGTACAGAAGGGTGAGCAATCTACATAAATATTGTAGCGACGATAACAGTATTTTAGGGTTACATACATTTAAGATAGCGAACGTTACAGACCAAAGAACCGGTGAAAGTTCCCATCAGAACTTTACAGAATGCAAAAGGGATGTCGCCACCTACGTCATATAGCACGTTTTAAATAAGAGCACAAATGAAATCAACTCAAAAGGTGTAAATGAAATGTATCGTTGTTGTTGATTTTTACATACGTTGAGGTCAAGTGTGACGCCTGCCCAGCACAACAAACCGGAAGTGTATATAAAAGTGACGTCACGGAGTCACCACTTTGCTTCATCAAGCAGATTTTCAAACATCAAAATGAATGTAAACGTGTATACATGTAATACTGTTTTTTTTTTCCGTTACACTTTTTTTTTTAAACGTTTGGTTCTAAATCCGCCCGAGGTCAGGTTTGACGTCGGCACAGACCGGAAGTGAAAGTAAATGCAGTATCGCCATCTAGCGTCATAAAGCCGCTACAACGGGTTCGTTCCGGTCTTCGTTAGCCAACCAGGAAAGGGGGTTTGCTGTGATCTGGACTGAGGCGGATGAGACCAGCGACCATTGTTCCGTTCCGCCTCTCCTCCCCCTTTTTGCCAGGCTAAAAACAAGAGCCCGGAGCGGCTACCGGCTACCAAAGGCAGCTAACGAAGCGAGCTGGCAGAGTTCGGCGGTTATTATCACGCTTTTTTGTGGCCCCTCTCGACGTCCTGCCAGCCCGAGTGGTGGGCTCTGCTCGGGTTTTGTCAGTCAGCTGCTAAATGGAAATAAAACGAGGAGCTGAAAATGGCAGCATTCGAGGTGCGTCGTCTTTCATGTTACGGGGGGGAAAAAGAAACAGAAAAGCCAACAAAACGGTTTCATGTGTTAGCTTTGTCAGCCGCCAGAGAGCTCGCGGGTAACGAGGTGACAATCACGATGCGTTCACGTTCCGCCTTGTGCGCGCGCGCGCGCGTGTGTGTGTGCTTGCTAATGCACATCACGAATTAGCATGTGAGCCGTTGCAGTTTAGCATCATCGTGCTGCTCTGGTGGCCACTATTATCTATCTGATCAGCTGACCCTTGAGCGGTCGACGACATATTATAGGATGGATGTTGTTGCCATGTGAGCCAATGCGCGAGGGCCTGCGGGTGAAGCGGGTGCGGATGAATTATTGTGGTCGCTAGCTAGGATGCTAATAGAGGAGTAAAAAAAAAAACTGTTTAAATGAGTCACGAAGAAGGGATAAAAGACAAAATTGCCTCTCCATGTGTGTGAGGCGATGTTTTGTTTTGATACAGCAAATAAGCTCCTCCCATGTTGTCATCAAATCCAATTAGAATATTTCAAACTCAATGTCACTTTATTGCACACTTTGAATTGAGAACTAAATCAGGTGCAACAACTAAACATCAACTTCTGGCAACGAGGATGGAAATTGACATGACGTCAAAACCACATTAATGATTGCTCAGCTGAAGGTTGCAAGACATCCATCCATTTATGTAAAATTTCACCGAGGGATAAAATACAAATATTCTGCTCGTGCTAAAATAACTGAAGTGAAACATTTGTCAATGAGTGCGCATAGTAATGCAGTAGGTACAGTTTTAACATCCATACAGTTTTAGGGACAACGATAAAAAGCAAGCGATTTGAATTATGATTCCATTCAAATGTGTTGTAAAGTCAAATGAAAATTGTACCTCAGAAAAAGTTTTCAACCAAACAATTAAATATACCGAAAAGTGAACTCCAACTGAACTGTGATTCTTTGCCGACCACTCGTATCAACGTCAAACTCTCTTCTGCTCTGTCAGTTAACAAGACCGCAACAGCGGCACATGATAGTTTTGTTTTGTTGCAAGGTCCATAAACCAATGAAACATATCTTTTTTTTTTTTTCTGGTTGTCTGTTCCAGCGAACGACCTCCCCGTGCATTACCTCCGCCTCCTGGCCCCGCCCTTGCAGCTGCTGTCAGCTGCGATGTGGCGTGTCGTGCAGCAGGGACTGGTGGACCACTACGGCATGCTGGAGGAGTTCGTTACCATGGTGACGGAGCTGGTCCCCGAGCTCATGAGCTACAGCCAGCGGGCTCAGCTCACTTTGGGACTCCGGGCCAGGGTCAGTAATAAAAACGTCGCTCGGCACTTTCTTTTTCAAACGCGGCCACGTGAAAATGGTTGGGTGGGTTTTTTGCGGGTGTGTGGCTTCAGCTGGTTCTGGAGTTGTGTCGAGGTGAGCAGCCGGCGGACATGCGGACCGTGCAGCCCCATCTGGACAGAATCAAAGCTCCCGTCAGCACCGCCAAGGATCACCATGTGAATAAAGCACGGTCAAGAAAAGCCTCGCTTAGATTTTTCCCGGCCTGCCTCAACGCCATTTTGTGTTGTGTGTTGACAAAAGAGTACCATCGACCTGGTGGAGGAGTCGGAGGTGAACTTTGTGGAGCTGGTGCACTCCTTGCTGGAGGATCCGGTGGAGAGGAAGTACTTCTTTGAGGTGAGACCGTGCGCGCTTGTCTTCCGCCTCCTGGAATTTGCGGAGCACGGAAGCCATTTTCTCCCGTTTTTTATCGTAGGAGATCTTTCCTGTGTATTTTGGGCCAAAGTACCACGCGGCGCTGGAGATGCTGGTGTGGGAGTTCATATCCCGACTGGAGGAGCTGCTCCCGGTCCCCGACTTCACACAGGTGCCGTTTTTCAGCATCAACACTCTCTGCCGGTGTACTTTTAATGTTGCGGTTGCCAGCGTATGTTTTCTACGGCAGGTCCTTTGTCGTCGGCGCCGTCGTTATTTTTGCACGTGTCCGGGTTGTCCTCGGTATGTTGATGATTGTGCGTTTGTGTCCTCTCCCGCCAGCTGGCAGCTTTGCTCGGAGACGCTCCGGCCTTCCTCAGCGACTGTTTACAATCCTTTTTCCCGCCAGCCGACATGAAGGCTCTACTTGAACACCACAGAAACCTTGGCCATTTTGAGGAGAAAGGTGATCACACGACAGGGAAGCGTTGCGAATACGATGCGAGAATGATCACGACATTGTGGGTTTTGGCGATATTTAAAATGGCTCGCGATGCTGTAAATGAAAAAAAAAAATGCTCACAATATAGTATTTTTCTACATAACAATGCACTCCTATTGGCTCAGCGGTGCAAAGTATCGTAGTCTTCGTAGTTCACGTTGCTTTGTTTGGCGGGAAATAACGCTGGTCGGATTTATGGAAGCGATTGATTGCCGCAGTACGTTTTAGTTAGTTAAGCTTATTGTTGTTATTAAACAAAAATAATTGTGTCAACGAAAACTAGACTAGACTAACTGACCCTAACAAATAAAATCACGTTTTCTTGGACTAAAATGTTAGATTTATAGTCAACTAATGGACTAAATAAAAACAGGATGAGGATGACTAACTATGATAAGAACGAACAAGCGCGATTGACACGAGACTAAAACTGAGACAAAATGTAAAAATGGCAGAAAAATTAACACCACTGAGAAGTACAGTTTTTGAGATGAGTCCATTCCAAAAAGTCTGACGAATGGAAATCGTGTCGATCCAATCCAGACACTCTAAAATATGAACAAAATGACCTTGTATCGAAAATAACTCGTTTAAGACGGAAAACGCCGTTAAACGAACACGAACAGCAGCCGAAGAAATGGCTCGATAAAAATCAGGCATCGCTTTGATCTTTGTTGAAGCCTTTTGGCGGTTTATGAAAGACGGCATTTATACGCCATTTTGGTTCTTTCTTGAATTTGACAGCGTCGCTCGTCTTTTGTGGGTCGTCCTTTGATCAGTCGTGTGCGCCTCGGTGTTCTCGCGCAGATCCGAGGCTATTACCCATGGACGACTGCATCCTCACCTCCATGTCCCTCCCTCCCGGGACCAAAGCCGCCACGGACGCTACCTCCTACCTGCCCGCTCACCGAGACGCGAGGCCCTCGGAGCAGCGCGCCCGCCCCGACGCGCCCGCCGACACGAGCGCGTCGGAGACGGCGAGCAGGAGGCCGCGGGAATTTTCCCACGAGGCCAGAAATTCCTGCGACGAAACCATCGACCTCACTACGTCCAACGAGCCCGAGTCCCAGTGCGACGTCCTGGCGGTCGGTGAGCTCAGGCAAAGCATCAGAGGGGGGCGGGTGCTCCGAAAGAGGAGGCTGAGTGGGGGCGTGGACACGCCCGCAAAGCAGCGGATGGAAGTGACGTCATTCTTGTAAGGGAACCTTTTGCTGTCCGCAATCCTGCATGTGAAATCATACATGAGTGTCTTTTGACCTTTGCAGGGAGTCCTCGATGGATGATGAGAATTCCGGTGAATCTCCCCTCATCTCCATATGGGGGGATTACACAGGTTTGTGTTTTGGGCTCACTTATTTTTGTGAGGAAAATGTTTTTTTCAAACGCTCTTTTTGTCTGGTGGCGTTTAGATGCTCACGAAAGCCCCGTGGCTTCCACGAGCGACGCCAAGCTTCCGTGGACGGAGGAGGAGACGCTCAACCTGCTGGACATTTGGGGGAACGACGCGGTGCAGCGGGCCTTGAAGGGCTGCCTGAAGAACCGCCACATTTACGTCCAGATCGCCCACAAAATGGCCGAGCGGGGCTTCAAGAGGACGGTGGAGCAGTGCCAGACGCGCATCAAGCGCCTCAAGAAAGGCTTCCGGCAGAATAAGTTAGTCCGGCCTTCCTGCCGCTCGCCCGCCCGCCCGCGCTTTGTGTTCCTTCTCACCGCAACTGAAGCGCCGTCTTCCTCAGAGGCACCTCCCGAGTGGAGCACACGTTTTACGAGCACATGAAGCGGGTTCTGGGCTCGCCGGCCTCGTCCGCCGCGCCCGACTTGACCTACGACGTTGACGAGGTCATCGACGACGACGAGTCCCGGGACGGCGAGGAGGACTTGCAGATTGTGGGACAGGCCAGTCAGGAAATGGGTACGATGCCACCATTTTGTCACCCAAATAAAAACACACACACATACAACAGGGATGTGATTTTTCTGCTAATTCGCGGAATTCCACTTTTTTTTATCTCCAAAAATAAAATGTTACAATTTTTTTAAGTGGTAAAAAATTCGATTTCGTCTCTCGACAGCGTTCCATTTGAGTGTTTCCGTAACTGAAATGAAACGGATCTTGCGATTGGCCGAAGTCTCCGTGTTGACCAATAAACGCGCTTGTTATAAAGGCATAGGCGTATGCCATTGTTCATTTCGCAGACGTTTTTTGCCAGGTGTTTAAAAGAAAGATGTCCGTGATCGAACGCAAAGATGCTCCGCGAGTTAAGGAAATGGACAAGATCGTAAAAAACAAGTTTCGATGGGACCGGTTCGAGAAGGATATATCTACAAATGTTGGAAAGAAGACTGTGACGAATTTGTTGAGTGACTTTATTCGGAAGATCGATCGTGCCGGGAAAGCGCTTTGCATTTGGTGCCGCGATACCGTTGACGATGGTGCGAGAGGTTTCAAAGCTCTCGAAAGTCACGCAAAGAGCAAAAAACACGTGAAAGAACTCCAGTCAAGAACAACAAATTATTCCATCGCTGGAAGTTTCGCTGCCCAAACGAAAACTCCAAAACTTTACGGCCTCCATCCCTTATTGACATCACAATCGGAAGCGGTAATCGAGAGACGTGATCCAGTCGTGAATTTTGAGGTCGGTGGTAAACGTTTCAAATGAATCGAAATCAAATTTTCGAAAATATTATAACGTAATAAAAATGGCCATAAATATTTGACATGGTTAATCATTGACACAAACTCAAATGAATGCTGCATGTTTGCACTTTTCAGCTTTCAATATGTTGACTGTCTTGATGTATGCAGTTAGAGAGACGATCTTAGTCAATCATGCATAAATCCGGCTAAATTTTCAGATAATTTCACTTTGGTCAAATCACATCCCTGATACAATGAGCAAATCCAGGTCCGTAGCCATTGATGCTAGCTAGCTAGCGTCAGGGGCTAAGGCCAAACCGTGGCAGGGGTTTTGACTTTGTGCATCTGGATTTGCCACCGTGTTTAAAGGAACTCGAAATGTGCCGTGGACGGAGCCGGAGACGTTGGCGCTCATCACCACGTGGGGCCAAGAGAAGATGCAGCAGGAGCTGAGAGGAACGAACCGAACCATGCACATGTTCCCCATCATCTCCACCAAGATGAGCACGCAGGGCTTCTCCAGGACGCCGGAGCAGTGCCAGACGAGGCTGAAAAGGCTCAAGTCCAGTTTCCGGCAGTGCTACGAAAACAAGTAGGAGGAAGAGATGCCGCTGGTTTTTTGGGTTCTGGGCTGACTTCTTTTCTTCTGTTTCTGCAGCATGAAAGGCCTGGAGCAAGTTCAGTGCAAGTTTTACAACGAGCTGGCCAGGTTCTTATTGAAAGAACACCGAGCGACCCCGCAACTGAACGAGACGTCAGCGGAGACCGACGACAATGACTCGCCCTCGTGCTCCATTCAGGATGTCGGTACGAACAAATACGCTCCAACAAAACGTTCCAAATCCTCCCCAAAAAATTTTTTGAAAACAAACAGTCCGAACATTTGACATGTCAATGTGCTTCAAGTTCAGTGATTATTTCACCTACCACTAGAGGGAGCTGATGTTCTTCTTTCCTGTGCGCCCTCAGTGTCTTTTGTCAGCCTCCAGGATGACCGCAAGAAAGTCCCCTGGGCTGACAAAGAGACCGTCATCCTTCTGGAGCTCTGGGGAGAATCACAGGTAACTTTTTGCTAGTGCTGCCAAAGTGAAAGCGCTAACTCGTTGATTAATTCCCCCCCAAGAAATATCACATGAATTATGTATTGTTATAGACACTATTCATTTTGACCGCAGATGATCCTTTAGCTTGACGGCTGTTACGGGAAAATAATGATTTAGCAATTTAGCATGTATCGGCATAACATGTTGATACCTGATTGTGGAGAGCTGCATTTTGCTTCTTGTACATGAAGTTGCAACAGTTCGACCTTGACAGATAAACCTGCTCAAAACACAAGAAGAAGAAGAAGAAGAAGGACTTCTTTGTTTTTAGACCGCTCTCCTCCTAAACCTAACCAGGCTGCATACGAATCTTCCCATGATGTCTTTTATGGGCTGCTTTGTAAGACTTGTGCATATTTGGAGCTTCAAATATTAAAAAAACAAAACAAAAGACAATTTGTTTTATTGATCTCGCCTAACTACTGAAAATTCCACAACACAGCGAATCATCAAGATTATTTTTGGCAATAATTGATATTACCATTATTCAAACGATTATTTCTTCTTCTTTTTTTTTGGTACGAAACAAGAACATGTTTAAGTATAAACACATCCAAAAATATTAAGACAAATAAAATTCTTTGAAACACTAATTATGCAAGTCCCTTTTAAAATAAAACAACATTTATTAAATTGGTTATTTTAACATTTAAAAAAAGGTGCAAATGTGTAAATTAGCATTACTAATCTTTTTGCAATTGTGGTGTGTAATAATTGAAATTGTAATAAATGTAGAAAGAATTTATACATAAGTGTTCTTCAAATATGGCGGGCAAAAAAATTTAATAATATGTTTAATCATAATGAATGAAAATTCGAAGATTTTTTATTAATTTTTTTAAATCATTTGACAGCCCTCCTTTGGACTCTTATCGATTCCCACACAATTTGACATTGAGAAGTGTGTTGACGTGTTATTGACGCTTGACCTTTGATCTGTCTTCAGATCCAGCAGAGCGCGAAAGGCTTCCCGCCCAACGTTCACATTTTCAGCGAAATATCGGAAAAGCTGTCCGTCCACGGCTTCGCCCGCACCGCCGAGCAGTGCCACACCAGAATCAAGCGGCTCAAGACCAACTACTGGCATTGCCGGGACAGCATGAGGTGAAACAAAGGCCAAAGACGCGGCGGGGCGGGGCGGGACCGGCTTTCCCATCAGCCCGTTGAAATCTATCAATGTCTGCCCGCAGCACATCTGGGACGGATAAGGTCAATTTCAAATTCTTTGATTTGATGGAACAAATCTTGGACAAGCGTCCGTCCACCTCCACCGCCGCCGCCGCCGCCGTCGTCGCGGACCCCATTGAAATATCCGAAGACTCCAACAGCAACTCGGTGACGGAAACAGGTAAAGATCGGGAGCAGAATTTGACGGCGTCGATACGGGAAGCAAAATGTTTGTCGGCCTCCGTCAGAGGGCGAAGCGGGCGTGTCGGTCAGCTCGTGGTCCGAGGAGGAGACGTCCGCGCTCATCGACATCTGGGGAGAAGAGGAAGTGCAGCGCTCCATCACGGGCTTCGTCCCCAACGGGCACGTGTACGCCGACATTTCCGGGAGGCTGCACCGCCTCGGCTACGGCAAAACGCCGGAGCAGTGCCACGACAAAGTCAAGACGCTGAAGAGGAACTTCCTCAAAGGATACGAGGACAGGAAGTGAGTGCGTGGACGCGGGCCCAATTCCTCGTCCCTTTGGGGCGCGGTCGTGATTCATTCCGTCCTTTCAGGTGCGGAAGGCGAGTCGACGACAAGTTCTACGGCCGGCTCGAGCGAGTGTTGGGCTCGGAGGTGGTGGCGCTGGACGATGGCGACCCGCGAGGAGACGCGCTGGACGCGGGGACGCTTGACCCGCTGAACGTGCCGTGGAGCGAGCGGGAGACGGAGGCCCTGGTGGAGGTTTGGGCCGCCGACGACGTGCAGCACAACCTGAAGACGTGCATCCGCAACGGCCACATATTCGCCGACATCGCCCAGAGGCTGGCCGGCGCGGGATTCGCCCGCAGCGCCGAGCAGTGCCAGGCCAGAATCAAGCGGCTGAAGAAGACCTACAGACGGTACTGCAACAGCCGCAGGTGAGGAACGCCGCGACGCGGCGGCCTGCGTTCTTGCTTTTCTTAGCGGCGCGTGGTCACATCTCTGCTTATTGCTCAAAAGCGTTTAACGTTCCTTTTGCTTCATTCACGTTCAACATCAAAAGTGCAAATATCGAAGGTATCTGATTCCCGGGAAAAACTTGTTTCCTGCTCTTTATTATGAAGTCTTGCCATCATTCGGATGGCACCGGATTTGTCAAAATTAGTCGATTATCAAATGAATCCATCAAGCCATTTTTTTGACATTTTAAGTTGTCCAAATCTCAACAAGAGTTGTTTTTGTAGGTCTTCGTGAAAGATGATTATCTTCTGTGAAGACATTTGCAAACATGTTTTTACTTTGGAAAACAATGGCCAAACCGGTAACAAGTACATCAAACCCCTCCCCCTTTCTTTTTTAAATCACTATACGAATACAAAGAAACACGCGGGTTCATAAACAGTGATCAGGAAAAAATTGCTTTTCGAAATTCACTTTAATACAAAATTTAAATGAATTCAATTAATCAATTGAATAATTGATAGATTAGTCAATTCTAAAAATATTCAATAGTGACGGCACTAGGAGTTTTGTTGAATATTTGGTCCATAAGTCATTTGCAGGGTTTGATATTTTGCAGCTGCTTCACAGTTTCCCCCAAAAAATGCAATTTGAAATTTAGCCAAATTTTTACTGTAGAAAACAATAAGGATCTATTTACTCGTTTAACTTTTTATGTAACTTTTGAAGACATGCAAATTACCCTTACAAGATGTCTTTTGAGTAAGAGGTTTTTTTTACCTCCAATATTTTGTGAATCCTAAAAGGTGTTCAATACACATGATTTTTTTTAATTACGCCAATATTTTCCCTTTTAGTGAAAAATGAATATCGGCTCCAAAATAGTGGTTATCAACGTCCTTTGACTACTTACTAATAATCGATATTGACCCTGAAAAAAACCGTTTTGGCATATCTTGTACTGAAAATATTAGAACGTGACTATCGTCGTCTCGCGTCGTCGCCCCGAGACACAAAACATTTTGTCACTTTGTCTAAAAAACGCGACTGTCTGCAAAATTTGAGTGCATGTGATAATCATAGTCTGAAAATATTAGAACAGAAGTCCCAATATTTGGAATAATTGTAATAGACATAATCAGTCTAAAAAAAAATGTAAACTTGATTTCGCCATTTGGCCAAAGAATGATTTTTGAATTGTATCGTTCCAGAAATGGCCGCTCCGGAGCCTTCCGCTACTTCAACCTCCTCGCACCGGTGCTTGGTGACAATTCTCTTTTCACCGATGTTGAAACGTCGTCTTCTGCGTCTCTGTCCTTGCCACCCCTGGAAGAAAGCTACTCGGATGTCTGTAGGTCCACCCGCCTCCAAACCCATTTTCAGTACAATGCCCACCACGCTCCTCCATTTTGTTTTTAGAAGCTGTGCGTACATTTTGCTTTTGACTTCTTTTTATCAGTTTTATTCTTATAAAGTATCGTTGAGTCTTTTAAAAAGAACTATTAAAAAAAAAAAAAAGAAGTCTGTCTATATTGTTGTTTTATGCTTAGTTGAGCAGCCGTCCACCAGCCACCTGATGCCAGACCCGAACAGGAAGACGCCGTGGTCGGACCAAGAGACGCTGACGCTGCTGGAGATCTGGGGGGAGGACAACGTGCAGATGACGCTGCGGGGCTGCCTGAAGAACCGGCACGTCTTCGAGTTCATCTCCGAGAGGATGAGCAACCGCGGCTACGCCAGGACCACGGAGCAGTGCTACACCCGCATCAAGCGGCTGAAATACGGATTCCTTCACGAGAAGTCAGTATTGGCCGACATATGCCGACCTTTTTGTCCATGTTGACGCTGGACAATCGTTTCGCGAGTGTCGCAGGGCAGCCCGGGCATCGTGAAGTCGGCGCAAGTGTCGAGGTTTCATCGTCACTGCGATGTGAAAAACACTTGTCCTTTTTTCACCATTTTTTTGCACATTTTTGGGATCTGTATTCAATTCTGTCCTAAAAAAATAGTTTTTTTTTATGGACATAAGTGTTTTTCACATAGAAGCGATGATGTCCACCCCCTTTTTTTATTATTATTTTAAATATGTTTTTAGGATGTCTGTATTCATTTCCATCCCAAAAACGTAAAAAAAAAAAATTTTTAAATGCACATAAGTGTTTTTGACATAGCAACGACGATATCGCCACTATGTGAAAAACACTTATGTCCATTTTTTTTATTTTTTTGGGCACATTTTTATTTAAACATTTTGGGGATGTCTGTATTCAATTTCATCCTGCAACATGTAAAAAAAAAATAATAATAATAATGGACATGAGTGTTTTTCTCATAGCAGCGATGATGTCCATTTTTACCCCCATTTTTTCATGTTTTTATTTTTACGTTTTGGGATGTCTGTATTCAATTTCATCCCAAACATGTAAAAAAATAATAATAATAATGGACGTAAGTGTTTTTCTCACAGCACAGCGATGATGTCCGATATTCCCCCCCCATTTTTTTTCATGTTTTTATTTTTACGTTTTGGGATGTTTGTATTCAGTTTCATCCCAAAAACGTACAATTGTTATTATTTCTTAAAACCGACATCATGTTTTACACACAGCAGCTCTAATATATAGCATAGCGAAAGGCCCACTTTAGCTTTTTTTCTCCACAGGCAGGACTTCAAGTTCTTCCGCGAAATGGAGGAAATCTTCAGTCGGGATTTAAAGTCCGACGCCTCCATCGTCGGCATTCCGGCTCCGGACGAGCCCGACAACGGCGCATACGAACCCATCAGAGGTGACAACAAAAGAAACAAAAAGAACAGAACATTGAAAGTGAGCAGAGCGGCCTTTTCAAATTGCAATGTGTTGTCCCGTCCAGATTTTGTGGTTTCGCCGGGCAACCAGTGGCTGTCGGACAACTCCAAGCACCCGTGGAGCGACGGCGAGACGGAGGTGCTGCTGAGCGTGTGGGGGAGCGAGGACGTGCAGGAGAACCTGAAGGGCTGCACCAAGAACCGGCACATCTTCATGCAGATCTCCGACGCGCTGGCCAGCCAGGGCTACCAGCGCACGCCCGAGCAGTGCCAGACCCGAATCAAGAGGCTCAAGTACAGCTTCCGCCAGTTCCTCGACGGCAGGAAGTAAGCGGCGGACGCGCACCTCACTTCCTGTTTGGCCCAAGACGGCTCTGATTGCGTGTCGTGTTTGCAGAGGGGACAAGCAGGAGTGCAAGTATTTCGACCAGCTGGTCAAGATCTTTGGCGACAAGTACCTGGTGTCCGAGCCGCAGCCCGACGATGCGGCTGATGACATAGGTGAGGGATTTTGCCGGCAAGCAGTCAGAGAAAGACGTGAAAATCATAAACGATGACAACCATTTGACATGCGTTCTCTCGCGACGGTTGAAAGTTAGACAATTACCCGGACACAAGGTTTTTATTTTTCACCCAAATGAAGTGTGAGGTAAAAAAAATAATAATAATGTCCTCTCTTTATGCTGCAGACTCCTAAAATCAAAGGGCAATTTGCCGCCGTGCCAAATCCTGGAGCCACAAAGAAGAAGAAGAAGAAGAAGAAGAATGTCCAATGGAGATATTCACGCTGAAGAAACTGTGACGTCATCGTCTGCGCTGATGCCATATTTGGGCAAGTCCGGCCTCTTCCCCCAAGCGAAGACACTCTGAAGGGACGCGGGACATGTGAGTGTCCTCACATGACGCCGGTCTTCCTTGCGGAACCACTGACGTTTTTTTCCAAACAAACGTCCACCATCTTTTTTCTACTTGATGACACTTCACTTGCCCAATCTGTTCTCTTTCTACTTCATTTTATATACACTTTGGTTGTATACAATTTTAAGTGCTCAAGAGTGAGATGCATTCTCGTTTTTTAATTGCGTCAGACGTCTTAAGCAGAGTTCTATTTATTTAAAACATTGCTGTATGTGATCCAAAGTTTTGTAGCTAATTTATTTCAGCTTTTTTTCCAAAGTTTTACCTGTTCATGCATATCTTTTTTTTTCATTGGTGAAAAGCTTGTCTAATTCAAGACGTGTTGCTGTAATTTGTCATGTTGGAATTTCACTTTTTGTACAGCAGGATCATTATAAATAAAGCACCCTAATGGAGGGGGGAAACCTTGTGGCGTTGACTCACAAAAACAAATGGAGCGAATACTGCCCTCTTGTGGCTCATTGGAGCAACTACAACCATACTAAATAATAGGTCAAGTCATCTTTATTTATATAGCGCTTTCAAACAGTGGCCAAATGAGGAGATAATATCTTTGCAAATACGACAAATATGATCTCTCATTCCCCAGATGGCTTAACACTTCGCACCACCGCTCGGGTGCCACAAAAGAGTCTCACCTTCAACTCCAATTACAAAAATATGAATATTGGAAAATTATAGCGGAGCAGAAAGTAAGATTCGAACCCGTAGCCCCACACCCCAAATTGTCGTCCTTGTAACCATCCGATCATGATACCATCATTGACTGGCTTACAAAGTTCATTTTATATCTGCATTATACCTTAAGTACTACTGGGCGCTGGATACATATACGGTATAAAAGTGGGCATGGTTATGTAAATGCATGCAAATTTGGATCATCTGATTGGGTGAATGTTAATGACTGATTGGTTGATTCGGGCAAGTGGAAGGAGTTCCACACTAACGAACACTTTTCTTAGAAGACATTTGGCCTCGTCAAGGCGCGACTTGTGACCCCTGCGCGATCTGTGACGCGCATGCGCGGATGATCGGCCATCTTGGATCGCTCACTACGGCAAGTACACTAGAACAAAACACTTGTATATGCCTGCGCGATAGTGATCGTTCGTAAAATACGGTACATTAAAAAAAAGCATTGATGAATTATAGTAACTAAGTAACTTTTAATCCTATAAGTTTTAAAGATGAACATTTTACTTTTGACCCCATTACATCTTCAGTGAGTCTGCATTGTTATACTTTACAGTAAGTCTGCGGTGTGTGCGTTTTAAATGGCCCTCACCACTCACCCAGCCTCAAACCCTAAACTATTGTAACTCTAAAATGTTGTTTCTGGAGGCTGGCTTAAAGGCGGGCTACAAAATAGTTTCGAGTTGATGTTTTCTGGCGTCTTCCTGCTAAATTAACCAGACACGTCTCTTTTATTTAACTCTCTTCTTGAACGAGGCTCGCTCGGTTACACCTCTCTCTCCTCTGCGCTCATGACATGCGCTGTACACAAAACACTTCAGCATGTAAAACCAAAATAAATACAAAACCAAAAGTAATAATTCACAAAACAAATATGTCAATTGCAAGTAAATAAAAAAATACACATTTGCAAACAATGTGTTACACTATGACAATGGCCACACATTGTTCTAAAGACAATAAAAATAAACCGTCCCCAGTCTCACCTAAAACTATAATTACAGTATGTGTCCAAATCGATTATATTCGTACAAGATATGCTTGGGTACAGAACTGCTTTGAATAAAATAAATAAAATAAACCAAAACAAACGTGCACCTTTCCTGTACCCTTTCGCAATGTCTTTTTCATTTTGCGTGTGCGAACGTGTTTTGACGTGAGAACGCCTCCAGCATACAAATATGTTCAATATTTATTATGAGTTGAAATAAATATAATTACTTTTTAGTCATGTATTCCTTTTATTATTACAGTATATCAAATTAAATAATTGACAATTAGTACTACAAATAACTTTTTTAAATGGTAGATGTTTTTAAATGATGTATAAATGTAATTAAAAACAATTTTTTTATTAATCTTGATTGCATTTTTAAAGAGATTTTTTATTATTATTTTCGTTTTTCACCAATAGCCGCAGATTTTAATCAATCATAAACGGTTCGGATAATGGATGGATGGATTTATTCATTTCAACGGATGCTTTATTTATTTTTTCCCCATAAGACTTATTAAAAGCATAAAACGAGTCGGATTTATTGAAACAAATTCTAGATATGTTGAATGAATAATGAAGTAATGAATCCCAAGCAAACATTTCCACCGTGTTTGTATTCCTTGTTGTTGGGTCTGACTGCGGCGCGGCCGGGGGAAGCCCTTGAACGCATCACCGAGCAGTGGCGCTCACACACACACTGGCTGTTGCCGTCGTCCATTGTTGCTCGGCTCCATCCCAGCTGTACGGCGCAGGCCCGAAGTAGCGCAGCCGCTCTGAGGTTTGTACCCTACCGCGCAATCTCCATCTATTTCAGCCCTGGCGCAGCCGCATCGCGAACCCGGCAGCGTTGAGGGCGAGCGATGCTCACGTCGCGATGTTGACAGCCGGCGTGGCCGCGAAAGCTGCGCGGACCGTTTTTTGTCTTCAATGTTTGATCGTTGCGAGGGGAAAAGAAGCTCAAAGACTGAGCTGTTGATAAGACAGCAGGGAGGCCGCTGCTAGCTTGTAGCTGCGGTTTAATGCCGTTATTATTGCGCGGGATTGATGCTAACCGAAGCTAAGTTCGGCTCTGTAGCGCGACGATAGCTTCCCTTGCTTTTCCAGCCAACGGACACGCGGTCGTGCGTTATGGAATAACAACGCTATCGCCACGACGGCTGTTGGTATTTATTTACATGACCAAAGTGTGCAACGCCAAGTGGTTAGCAAGCTAGCCGGCGAGCTAAATGTAGGACAGGGCAAGGCTAGCGAGGTTAGCTTAGCACCACGGATGAGTGATCAGTTAACCGGCAAGTCGTTAAAAGACGTTACGTACTTTTTAGTTGCATTCGGCGCAGTTATCGAGTTCGAAGAACCACGCGTTGGCCTGCGATGTGTTGAGGTTGTTTTTGGAGCTTAATTGAGCTTGCTTGCCTGCATTTGTTGCAATAACAAAATCCTAAACATGACATGCATCCAATGTGAAGCACTGCGAGGAGCTGGAATGCTGGAAAGTGCAACGATGAGCAACTCATTGGATGGCGTATTGATTATTGCGGGATTAAACGACGTGTTTGTAATCATTTCTTGGTAGATGAACGAGAAGGGCAACATTGTACACTAAATATACAGCAGTTGTATTTTCAAGTTCTGTTTATTCACTCCGTGTAACGAATGCGTTCACAATAAAAGTGTTGACATTGAGTCCAAGCACTTTCCAAACGTGTCACAGCCCAAACAAAAAGTTACAGTATTTGTACTAGTAGTTACAGTCAGGCGGACTTCTGTCATTCCATCACATTTGCCTTCCCCCAAAGTCACATGCAAGTCTGCGGAATATAAAATACTGCTGAATTTACAATAATAATAAAATAAAATGTATTATTTTGAAATGTTTAGGTCAAACCATTCATTGAAATTGCTCCACAAGTACACGTAAAAGAAAATGAAGTCAAAGTTTCCCCAGAAGTCTAAATGTAGTGCAGCAGTCAAATAACGTATTTCTCTCTTCTCAAAGTAAAAAATAAATAAATATTTCTTAGAGAGAAAACAGAGATTTGTGATATAAAGTTCTTCCACTGCAAGCATTTTGTATACTTGGCACAAACATCTGAGTACGCAATGTGGACTTCTTGCAAGTTTCTGAGTTGATTTCTCATACTTTTGTGAGAGTTTTTTTAATCGCAAATTTGCCACTTTATAATGTCCCTAATATGCTGTTATAACTCCTCTCTTTTGCAAAGTTGTACATTTAGTTTTGCACAAACCAACTGATGTTAGCAATACTAGTTAGCGATGCCAACTCTCAAAGTTGGTTGCAAGTATTTATTGCAAGATAGAATTAACCTTTACTTTGAAGTCCAAGAGTGGTCTGTGGTCTTCTTTTAAATATGATACAATATATTGGTGTGTAAGTGTTGACTCTAATGGCGGTCTCTCTTCTTAAGCATGTTTTACATACGCTTCCTCTACCAGGACATAAAAAAAATAGTACCTTTTAAACTGGTAAGCAGCTCGTTTAGTTCTGTGAATGAAGTTTAATCAAGTCGATTATTGGTTCATTACGGTGGCATGACTCAGCGGTAGAGTGGTCGTCTCCCATCTGTGAGGTTGTGGGTTTGCTCCTCACCCCCGGTGATCATGTCGAAGTGTCCTTGAGCAAGACGGCGAATGTGAAGCGTTGGGACGCGGGCACCGCGCGGCGTCGTTAAAGCTCTATTCAAAAAGTCCACTTCCCGTTGCACATAATGCTTCAGTCGCTCCTTGTCCTTCTTCAGGCGTTGTTGTACCCCGGATCCAGCGGTGTAGACGAAGGCGTCAGTCATGGAGGATCACGCCGTTCACCAGACAGAACACATGACCACCATCGAGGCCAGCGCCGTCAGTCAGCAGGTATTGCGCTTTAATTAAAAGAACGAGAAGAGAATCATCCACCAAGCGAACCCGGTTCAACATCTCAAGATGGATGTGTTTCAGGTGCACGTGACCACCTTCACCGACGCGTCCATGATGAGCGCTGACGAGGACTCCACCTCCTCGCCGGACGACGATCCCTACGACGACACCGACATCCTCAACTCGGCCGGCAACGATGAGGTCACCGCCCACCTGGCCGCCGCAGGTTGTGTTCAGGATTTAATTAGTATTCAAAATGTTGAAATCACAGTTAAGCGTATGATTGTGGCAGAAAGTAGAATTAACCTGTTGTCGTTCATGGTTTAACTTTGAAGTTTTTTTTCTCTTAATTATATAGCATGAGAAAGTGAAAAGAAAGTCCAGTTCTACAAATATCACCTGAAATTGATGTCATGTTTAAAAGTGACCAGCAGGTGGAGCCATTGCGTTATTCCACGTCAGCAAGGCTCTGCCGCTATTTGCTTCCAATTTCATCCAATTTGCCCGTTCCAGTATGAGAGCTTTAGGAAAACTTCCAACTGTATTTGCACTCACTTTCTCGTCCATCACTTCCTCCCAGGTCCCGTCGGCATGGCCGCAGCGGCCGCCGTGGCAACGGGCAAGAAAAGGAAGAGGCCCCACATCTTTGAATCCAACCCGTCGATCCGCAAGAGGCAGCAGACGCGTCTCCTCAGGTTCGCTGTCGACACCCGACACGGAACGCAAGCTCCTTGCGCGAGCGTTCGGGGCTGAAGGGAGGTTTTGTTGGCAGGAAGCTGAGGGCCACCCTGGACGAGTACACGACCCGCGTGGGCCAGCAGGCCATCGTGCTGTGCATGTCGCCCAACAAACCCAACCCGATCTTCAAAGTCTTCGGTGCTGCTCCACTGGAGAATGTGGTGAGTGGCGTGGAATGGGTCGCAAGGGATCAGCACCACTTGAGTTCATTCATTTCATCACATTTTCTCTACTTTTTAGCTTATGCATTTAACCCCCCAAAAAGATGGCAATTAATCCCTTTCTGACCCATCGTTTGGTTATTTCTCAAATAAATGAATACGAGTAAAAATAAAAATGGATATAAAAAATATAATTCCAAATTTAAATACAAAAAATAAATATAAATGGAAATAAAAACAACAATTATGTATATCCATAAATAAAATGCAAAAATAAAAAACGAGATTCCAAAAATAAATGTAAAAAAAATCGATGTCGAAATAAATCCCAAAATACATAAATAGAATTGAATAAAAACCACGACTTGTTGGTGAGCAACTCAGGACGCAAGTTGTGGTGGACAAGATCGTCGTCCGTTGCTGGAGCTCTCCATGCAAGCCGGCGAGACGTCCATGTTGGCCGAGCCGCTCACTCGACCAATGAAAGGCAGTTTGCAACGGCGGAGTCCAATCCAAGACACGCTCAGGACCGCCCCCTCATTTGAATAACATTTCATCCTGACAAAGCGTCTGCAGCATGAAATAAGTTCATGTGAGAGCAGAGCGTTTTTATTGATTGATTGATTGATATTTAATTCTATTTGTATATTTTAATATTTATTTTAAACATTTTTGAATCTTGGATTTTCATGTGATGCCGACGTGGGTTTTGTGTGTCGTCCAGGTGAGGAAGTACAAGGGCATGATGCTGGAGGACCTGGAGAACGCCCTGGCCGAACACGCCCCCGCCGGAGGGGAACTGGCGTCGGAGCTGCCCCCCCTCACCATCGACGGCATCCCCGTCTCTGTGGACAAAATGACACAGGTGAGACTCCCCTTGACGCGGTCATAGAAATCATGAATTGACAACAAAGAGGAGGTGGAGGGAAAAAAAGAAGGAACAGGAAGTGTGGATTTTGGGGGGGTTTGTGAACATTTTTGAAATGTCAAACCAAAAATGACTATACGTATTCTTCAGCTGCTATTATCCTGCATGTCATTGCAAATCTGCCCCAAAATTCATCCTACTCACATAGTAGAGGCGAAGTGGAAGACAAGTGCAACGAAGCGTTTTCTGCCATTGAGCGGTGAACGGGGATTTTTCAACTTGAACGTTTACAGTGGAGCCCCCATGAATGGACTGGGACGGTCTGTGAATAGCGAAGATCGAAGTATAATTGACGGCCATTAAATAAATAAATGCTAATGTTCCAAAAAATGCTAATGTTTTCCATGAAAAAGCTGCAACCCAGGGCCACATGCATGAGTTTTTTTTCTTCAAAAATGTATGAAAACGGAAAAAGATGGTGGGAAAAATATATTTATTTGTTTTAATATTGTTTCTGTAGGAGGACAAACATGATACAAGTTCAAGTTTTTTACGCTGTCAAATGTTAGATTTCAACATTTCTGCCAACGAGGATTTGCACACGTTTCTCTCATGTCGTCGTGCTGCCAGGCGGGTGCTTGTTGGAAAATGAAAATGGCAGGCAGCCTCACCAATCAATTCCGCAATTAATAAAAGGAGCGAACATTAATACCCGCACTGTTAAGATGACCTCATGACGGTCATGCGGTGTACTTCAAAATAAACATTTGCATACCAAAGCCTAGGTTCGATTCTATTTTGACATTCTTATCGTCAGCTAATTTAGGCCAGAATCTATGATTTAAAAAAATATGCTTACTTTTATTCATTATAAGGCTTTTAATTTTTTGCAGCTCCAGACAGATTCGTTTTTAGTTGTTGTTTTTTGTCCAATATGACTCTTTCAACATTTTGGGTTGCTCACCTCTTCATTTCCTTTAATCAGGCCTGACGAGTCGTGCATTATTGACTGGAACATTCAAGCCTGAGCCTGCAGAGGGCGCCAGTGGGCAACATACCGACAATTCAACATCGAAAATTCCATTGTGTCATGTTTAGCCAGCACTTTTCTAAAATCATCATTTGTTGTTGTTAATGAGCACAAGGTAGACTGAATGAGTTAAAAAGTCACGTCCTGCATTGATTTGCGCCCCCCCGAGGGAGCCCGCCTTGTTTACGCGCCACTCCCAGGGCTGCTGACGTCGCCTCCACCCCGTTGCCAGCGCGGCGGGCGCTCCCTCCGGGACCGACGGCGAGTGAGCCTCACGGGCTGCCGCGTGGTTCTGGCAGAGCAGAAGGATGACGTTACGCCCCACGTTCTTAAAGGAGGTTGTTTCAGTAGCACAAGCTGCTTTGAACGCGCGGCGCATCTGCAGCAGGTGAGCCCGAGCGAGCCTGTAATTGCAACCCCAGTCATGTTCGCCAAGCGAACCCGGCAACATTTACGAAGGCATGGCAAATGGAGAGGATAGAGGATTAACATGGGTGGGGGGGTCGAGACACCGTCGGTGCCACTGAACTCACTCGCCAGCATCAAAACAGAAGAAAATCTGGACTTTGTTGCTTCAATGAGGGATTTCATTTCAAATTTAGCCGCTGATGTCAAGGCAGGCGATATAATCCCCGCCCGCGCGGCGATGCCCCCATATTAGCAGGACACGGAGGACGTTGGCACTAAAGCGCACCCCCAGCCTGCCAGGCTCGGGAAGTGATGACGTGACGACGGACGGCTTAGCCGAGCCAACAAGCGCATTCGTAGGCTCAACAATGCAATCTGTACAATAACGGATGACATTCACTCCATGTCCTTCATGACCATTCGCAACTGACGGCATCTTGCCAATAGGATTCATGCGTTATGCACCGAGTAGGGCCCGACCGATATGCTTTTTTTTTAGGGCGATTTTTGGCAGAAAAAAATACTGATTACCGATTAATCTGCCAATTATTTAAAAATATTGAATGCATAAAATGATCTCCGACCCAACCAATTTCTTTTCAATGAGTGTCATTTACGCACAAACTTTCACTATTAAGATTCTTTGCTTTGAATGACAAGTCCATAGTATGACCTTATCAACACATTTTAATGAAAATAATAGCAGCTGGAAAAAAACAGGAAGAACAAATACTGACTGTTTCTTTGCGTGTTGGCCTCTTGGGTCAGTGTGGTGCCGTGCACATTTAAAGCGAGTACAGAAGAAGGTTACTGGACTGGACTCTGATTGAATTCTATTAAAATAACTCATATTTCACACATTGGGAAGAATTTGTGCCCTTGCGTAGTGTTATCTTACCTGTGTGTATGTGTTCCCACAGCATTTGTGTGTGAATATTCGTTATTTGAAGGAAAAACACTCCCGAAGTGGATGCTATCTTCCTGTTAGCATTTGAATGGGATCCTCCCTTCACTTTTAGCATTAGCGCTAGGCTAGCGATGTTTTGTATTTAAATATTCATTGGATGTCATTCTTATCGTCGTGTGTTTAATTTTACAGCTAACTCCAACTGGAGTGTCATTAAACAGCTTAAAGGACGCTTAGGGACAACAGAATAACACGCTACACACTTGCTAGTTGCTAATGCTACACACGCAAAATGGTGCATTCAGGGCACTTTCACAGCGTCGGAAACGTGGCGTTTCTTCGATGATAACATTTTAAGGGGGAAATAATTGGCTGATTGTTTTGGCCAGTGTTTGAAGGACAGTAATTGGTTAATTATAATCGTAAATAGAGGAAATTTGTTACAAATAAAATAAGCATATTTTTAAAACGTAAATCCTGGCCGAGCTTGTACTTGCTTTATGAGACGTACAGCTGCAAAATCCACTGAGATTTATTGCAAAATGAAATACATTCTTTACACTAATGACATCCAATAACCATCTACGTGACAAAGTTTACTTTCCAAAAATCTTTAACTGTTTGCCAATGTCAGCCTGGTGCCACATTTATAGATTAGTCTGTGACTCGTTCCCCTTTTTAGAGCGCCCGTTTCTATTTGCAGGCTGCGAAAACGCCGCCATGTATCTGATCAATACTCGCTTGACTTCTTTTTTTCTTCTTCTTTTTTCCCTCCTCAAGGGCGCGTCCGTGTCATCCTCACCCATCTCGTTGTTCTCCTCTGCTGCAGGCCCAGCTGCGAGCCTTCATCCCGGAAATGCTGAAGTACTCGACGGGGCGAGGCAAGCCCGGCTGGGGTAAGGAGAGCTGCAAACCCATCTGGTGGCCCGAAGACATCCCCTGGGCCAACGTGCGCAGCGACGTGCGCTCTGAGGACCAAAAACAGAGGGTGAGATGGGACGTCGTGATGAAGTGTTTTTTCCATTCTCGTGATTTGATGACGGCGAGGAGTCAAAATTGAAAGTCACATTTCAAGGCCTGGATTATAACGAGCTTTGGTTTCTGTGGCCGCTCAAGGTGTCGTGGACGCAGGCGCTAAGGACCATCGTGAAAAACTGCTACAAGCAGCACGGCCGCGAGGATCTGCTGTACGCGTTTGAGGAGCAGCAGATCACCACCACCACGACGCAACACCACCACCTGGCGGCCGCGCACAGCATTGCTCACCTGGTGCCCTCGCAGACGGTGGTGCAGACCATCAACAACCCCGACGGCACCGTGTCGCTCATCCAGGTGGGGACGGGGCACACCGTCGCCACGCTGGCCGACGCCTCGGAACTGCCCGGCGTGACGGTGGCGCAGGTCAACTACTCCACGGTGACGGACGGCGAGGTACGCCGAACCCAAGGCGCTATTTGACGCGCCGGCGCGTTCTGACCAAAGTGACTGCCTAGGTGGAGCAAAACTGGGCCACGCTCCAGAGCGGCGAGATGACCATCCAGACCACGCAGGCCTCCGAGGCCACGCAGGCGGTGGCGTCGCTGGCGGAAGCCGCCGTGGCCGCCAATCACGAGTTGCAGCCGGGAGCCACCGTCACCATGGCGATCAACAGGTCAGAAAAGGAGGCGCCAAACTGACAACATGAAAAATACAAAAAAATATCCATAATTCAATAAATACATAGAAGTAAAAAATAAATACAAAATGAGATTCAAAAAATAAATGTGGAAATTAATACAAAAATAAATAGAATTAAATTTAATTAATTAAATTCACATTTATTAATTTCATACTGCAGATGCTCTGTCAGGACAAAATGTTATTCAAATGAGGGGGCGGTCCTAAGTGTGTCTTATATTTGGAATATTGTTTTTGCATTTATTTACGTGTGTGTATATAAGATGCTAGCATGTCAGCAGGTTGCTTAGCGTCAAGGTGACGGCCTCACAAGTGGCTTCGTCCCGGTGGGGCTTGTTACCTGCACACACCTGAGACCTCGACCCGCTCGAGCTTGCCGAACGTTTCGGGTTTTTCGCTGGTCTTCATCAGTTCGTGATCTGGTTAATGAAACGGCTTTGTTCGATGCCGCTGCACCTGCCACCTTGGGAGCGCTGTGACAGATTCTCCTTAAGTCCAGACTGGAAAAGCCTCTTAGACTCGTGCCCCCCCCCCCCCCATGCACATTTCCCAACTAACCCCCCCCCCCCCCACCAGACAGCATGCACCTCCAATTGTGCACACGTAAGCCTTACGTGTGCTTATTCCACATTGACTGATTGAACTCCTTCAGCGTTTTGTGTGCGATCTGAACACGCGTGTCGCGTGTTTTGTGTGCAGCGAGGCGGCGGCACACGCCGTGGCCACGCTGGCGGAGGCCACGCTTCAAGGCGGGGGGCAGATCGTGCTGGCCGAGACGGCGGCCGCTGTTGGGGCGCTGGCGGGGGTGCAGGACGCAACAGGTATGTTTTCATTTTACACGCCAGTAGATGGCAGCCATCTTGGGGGGGGCGGGAGGGGTGTCAGATCCAAGTTTTCGCCCTCCCACACATTGTAAACGCATTTCAACGTAGCTTAAAGCTAACATAACACAAAGCGACATCGACAGGCTAAATAAATGCGCACGATTGCGGTGATTGTGATTCCGTCTTACGTGGCAACCAATTAGTGGCAACGTTTTAAGCTGCCCGCCGCCGGCTCCTCCGAGGCTAATCTACTCCGTGCTGATGCGACAGATGGCGCGCAACGTGTTGCGTCACTTCGTCTCTCTCTTAATGCCGCGCGACCTCCATCGGCGCAATTCAATTGTCACAACAGTCAAATTGTTGCTCTTCGTAATCTCTTTTTTTGTAGAACGGAGAAACTTTCAAAATCATGAACAATTATTTGTCACTTAACGACATTTTTGAGACGCCTTTTCATAAACAACGAGGCACTCTAAAGCAGTGTTGAGAGCGATCATTCATTAAAGTAATTACGTGTAGTTACTCATTACTTGCTCAAAAAAGTAACTCAGTAATTGAATTACTTCATAATAAAAGTAACTCGTTACCAGTTAAAGTAACTATTTTCACTACTTCAAAGAAAATTATATAAAAAAAAAGAAAGTAGATTCGTTTTTTAAAATATTTTTGTTATTATTATCATCAGATGTGGCAAATCCAGGTCCAGAAAGTAAAAAGCCTGCCACAGTTTGGCTTTAGCTAGCTAGCTAGCTAGCTTCCTAACTAGCTTCCATGCTGCTTGTTTAAGTGCAAGGGCGCTAGCTAGCTAGCTAGCTAGCTAAAGCCAAACTGTGGCAGGCTTTTTACTTTCTGGACCTGAATTTGCCACATCTGATGATTATTATTATTCAAATATGATCATATTTTGGTGTTTTTCTATATGAAAGGTTTTAGTTTGAGATATTTTTATATAAAACAAATTCAACTTGCGTCCCGGGTATAAAGGGTGTTTTTATTGCTTTTACACAAGCATCATATCATAAATGTTCTCCCGCTGCCAATGACTAAAGTAATAAGAATTAAAAAACAACTTTCTATATGGTTGATGTTATTTCGTTTTTGTCTTGTCAAAGCCCGAATCGCTTCCATCTTTAATGACGACTTCAACTCTTGCTAAATGCTAACAAGTTCATTTTGAAAGTTGACACGTCGTGACTCGCTTCCTGCGGCGCCAACAAAATAAAATCTGTCAAGACGTCCTTAATTGTGACGAGGCGCGAAAACAGTAGCGACTCGGCGCACGCTTTTCGGAGCCTTTAAACGAATCAATCAATTGTAACGCAACGTATTACTCGAATAATAATGACAACGACGTTCCGGGGGAAATAATTAGTTTGATTATTCCATTTTTGAAAAAGGATTCTTCCCATCACTGCTTGTAGTCGAAGCCACATGCAAAAAAAATCAAAATAGGAAACACGTTCGTGAATTGAACTGCTCGAGTCGTACGTTTTTAGATTTCAACGACCAATCAATCAATACAACAAATGAGCTTTCAACACTAAAGTCAATCAATCAAATAAAGCTGTCACGCCCCCCCCCCCTCCTAAAGAGCTTTGATGCACGCCATTACAAGTCCGTGTGTCATCATGTGCGCCAGCTGTCAATCGGCGCTTCCGCGCCAACGTTAGCATCCGTTGGGAGGAAGGCGGCGCACACACCTCGACCTCGAACCGCGACATCACGTCCAATTTGATCAAAGAGTACCAAAAAGTGGCGTTTGTTGCAAAGTGACTGCTTGCCTTTCGAGCCGCCGGCCCGGGTGGGCGGGGCCCGTCCCTCCGCCCGCTATTGACCTAATGGAGCTAATCAGGGAAGTGGAGGGCGCCACTTGAAGTGCGCCGCCCGCTGATTGGCTCGCTTTGCGCACACGCGCGGCCCTTTTAGCATCTTAGCGACCGCGCGGCGGAGTGGCCACTCCGCCGCGCGGTCGCTAAGCCCGACGTCCTCGCACGTCACCAATCACCGGCGAGTGGACTCCGCCGGCCCGAGTGGGTCCCGCAATTAGCCTTTTTGAACTTGAGAGCAATTACGGGTGCTTCTTGGCTCGGTGACACGGACAGATTGGAGGGCGGGGCTGGCGGGGGGGGGGGGGGGGGGGGGCAGAGGTAATCCCCGCAGGCCCTCGCAGCTGCGTTGGGGGAGAGCGGCGCGGCGAGGATGTTGAATGGCGCCATTGTTGTGACGGCCGAGAGAAGACATGAACGTTTGTGACGGCGCCGGGCGACACGACGACCCGGTGTGAGCGTTGACAACCAATTGTGGACCTTTGCCCTGGTTCCAGGTCTGGTCCAGATCCCGGTCAGCATGTACCAGACGGTGGTGACCAGCCTGGCGCAAGGCAACAGGCCCGTGCAGGTGGCCATGGCGCCGGTAGCCACTCGCATAGGCAGCACGATGACGCTGGACGGCCAGGCGGTGGAGGTGGTCACACTGGAGCAGTGATGGGCCCGGACGAGCCGCTTAGAGGCCGCCGGTCCGAATCCGGTCTTCCGAACGCAAGCGCAGGCAGGGAGCGGACGTCACGCATGGCGTGCTTGCGTCGTAAAGTCTTTTCTTTTTCGTTTAGGTATTTATTTGCTCTTATAAAGAAACACTGAAAAGGAACCAAAAGGCTTCAGCGGCACCTGCACTCCTTTCTGTCAACTCCACTTGACAATAAAATGTTACTTTTGATGACATCATTGTACTCAGGAAGTACATCAGGTATATATATATGAATTATTAATTTTTTTTCATGTTGGGAGGGGGTCACGCTTTCTCCTACACAGACTTTCGTTTGGTGTCTGAAGTCGCTCTGAAACGCCATGAAATGTTTGGGTGCTTTTAAACAACTTGTTTTTTCTTTTTTCTGTGCCATCCATTTTTCTGTATTGTCATTTTGTCCATTTTGTTTACGTCTCTTCGACATTTGGTCGATTCTATCCGTATGTAAATTGTCTCTGTCAGGATAGACGTGTAGTATTTGTACAGATTGTATCATGACTCGACAGTGTGATGAATTAAAATGACTTGACTCATATTTTCTGTTTCTTGAACACCTCACGACATGTATTAAAAAAATGATAATAATCTTTACATTAAGCTCGATTCGGGTTCAAGCAAATGCCTTTTGATTATTTTTCTGCATTATTTTTAAACAATTAACTGCCACATCTCAGCAAGTGATTGTGGTTTCTTCTACTCCTTTTTTTGGTTCTTCATATTCTTCCTCATTTCTGAACTCACCGTTACCTTGTCTCTTATTGGGACCCTACTTTGACCGCGAAACCCCCAAAACGAGCTGTTAAATAAAAACAAAACTCATGAAGCCATTTCCGCATCTATTTTGAAGTATATTTCAATTCAGTTCGTAAAACATTGCGTCAATAAAAATATTGACTTTTCACATCAATATTTTCATTTGTTCATTTTATATACCTGTAAATTGTACTCTTACTACTTAAATAGACAATGCAGGATATTTATTGTGTGTAAAAACAGCTCAAAATTCATGCTAATGTAGCTAGTGATGGCACATGCTAGCTAGCACCTGTTTGGTGTTGAAACAAATATTGACGTGACTCAAAGTTTCATTTGTTCAATTTAAATTTGTAGGGATTTAATATGTCTTATTTTACATGAAAATAATGACATTTTTTTTAAAAAATGCTGAAAATGAATGCTAATGTTAGCACGTGATGACGCTGTACGAAATAGCAAAATTACAATTTACAGATGCAAGGCCTAATCATTACTATTGATCAAACTTTATTATTATGGTTGCAACGCGTTTCATTTCATTGATTTTGGCAAAATAGCTCTAATTAGGCCGACCGCTCCGCGTGTCGCGAGCGCCAGTTGCGTTCTTCCGCCGCGCTTGTCGTCCAGCAAAAGCGTACTCTCACCTCCATGTTGTTTTCTCCCGGCAGCCTCCCTGCCGTGACAGACAGGGCCGCGATTACATCATAAGCCGCCCCAACCTCTTCGGCTTTAAAGCCTGGGATTTGCTGGTGGGGGCGGGAGTGGGGGGGGGGGGCCTTCTGTTGCACACACACATGGCGAGAGACGCAGGCAGCGAGGGAGGCGCACGGGCCTTAATCTATCAAGCATCAGCCTACATCCCGCGTCCTCCAGATTAAAAGCGCCGGCAAATCGCATTCGCACTGATGAAAGCGTTATCCTGCCTCGCCACTCGTACCGGAGCATCGCGTGGGATCAAACAGTTGACGGGACGCCTTATTGGGCGTGTACGTGTGCTTTCTTGGAAAAAGGCCTCGCACCCCTTGGGGCTTTTCCCGCCACTTAGTGAAGTGCAGGAGATCATTCCAACATGGACCAGTGGACGTCCCTTCGTCACAGCGTTTCTCTTGGCTACGCAACTTCCACAACGTTTGATTATTTGGGACATTTCACTCTCAATGTGTTGCCACGTCCATGTAATCCGCCCAAGGCCTTCAGAAACAGTAACGTTGGCGCATGAAATTTGAACTATGAGAACTGGGAGCGTTTCTTTAACCTGTTAGCTTTCAAATTCGCCCTCACGTTGTCTTTTTTCCATCTTTTGATTGGTTGGTCTGACAAAAACCAAATAAACGGGCCGCCAATGCGGAGCACGTACACTTCCAAGTGGATAAAAGCGTTTGGACCCGGGCTCGGATGTCGTCTTTCCACACAAAAAAAGCATCCAATATGTGCAAGTGAAGGTGCTGCATGTAGAATAAGTGCATCGAAAGGCAAGAAGAATCGATCGATTGCCGGGACGCGGCGGGTCCTCGCAGCCGGGAAGCCGCGCACGCAAGCACACTCCAGAGCGGAGCTTTAATCTCCACTAATCGTTTCTTAATACGCGCATCCCGGGCCCTGCACGCAGCCAGGAACATAAGCTGGGGGCGAGCCAAGCCCAGGAGACGAGACACCACCTCCTGGAGCTTTTCCTTTCATACGTAATTTGCTTCATTTTGGATCAATCGAACCATGTGGAGGCAAAACCGATTGTTTTTATGCACCAAGAAGGACCTTTGAGGGGGTTTGGGATCAGAAAATGTCGGGACGCTGTACAGGAAGTGAACCCTGTGGTAGCACTTCCTGGCTGGGGCCCCCAAGAGGTGGCTCATAATGGCCCGTATCAGCGGCACAACAGGCTAATAACGATTTTGGGAGGCTGACGCCGATTCTGATTTCTGACAGAATTAAATTCCGACAAACGGTCAAATAATTACCAAAATATTAAATAAATAACCAGACCCCTTATGATGAGTAAAAATGTGGGATCTTGGTTTCCCTTGCCCAGACGCGGGTCACCGGGGCGGGGCCCGAAGGCGAGCGTCCGGTGGCCGGGCCTTCACCCGTTGGGCCCGGCCGGGCATAGCACGAAAAGGCAACGTGGGTCCCCCCTTCCTATGGGCTCGCCACCTGTGGGAGGGGCCAAAGGTGGCAACTTTCAAAATTGGTCCGATCCGCGGCTACAGACGCGAGCTCTCGGGAACGTCACCTCTCTGGCGGCGAAGGAACCCGAGCTGGTGTGCGAGGCAGAGAAATTCAATCGGCTGGAAGTATTGTACAAAATGTCCGCCCCTTTCCCGAACGGATCTGCCGAGTGAAGTTCCAGATTGATTCTGTGAAGAACTCCATTTAGTGAATCATAATTATCAATCTGGCTTGTGAGGTGAGTTTGCAGTGTGTGGAATAAGAACGGTAAAAAGTCAACTTGAGATAAGGGTTCGATTACGGTTTTGGTTAAGACCTCCGTTCCGTTTATTCTGCTGCATTTTCATGATGTTGAAAACGCGAAAGGCACTTTATAATATATATTGATCCTTTTAGCTCCACCAGCACATTTCCCGTTCGTATCCATTTATGATTGATTGATTGATCAACGGCTGTCCCAATCCTTTTTCTTTCCAACTGCACACCGCCCTTCCTGCCCAGCCTAGGAACGCCATTCTCACCTTTCCCAACTGGCCAGTCCAGACGGTGCGTAACCATAATCTCATTGCACTAATGCCGGCAGCACAGGCGGCGCACTGTCTCCCCGGCAGCCTGTGTGGATAAACGTGTGGGAGAGATATGGAGGGGGGGGGGGGGGGGGGGGGGGGGGCGGGGGGGGGGGGGGGGATTTTGGTGGAGCGAAAAATGCGGTGTAACCCGAGCCGCGTGGCCCATCTGGAGTAATGGCCCACAATGCACTCGGATGCAAGGACTCAGTCTGTTTTTCCTGCTAAGTGTTTATTCCGCACAAAACAATCATCACGTGTGTCGCAACGCGGCCTGAAGGCGGCTAACAAAGCGCCTCATGTTAGCCCAACGCGAAGCGGAACCCGTGAAGGCTTTGGGATTTACGCGCAGGCCGATAAAGACGGTTTTAATCCCCGCATCCCGCTGTCACCTACATTCGCGCGGCCTGACCCAGATATGTGCAAGCGCTCAGTGGCCGCCATGACGGCGTCGGGAAAAAGCCAGTCTTGTCTTTGGGGAGGAAGAGGAGGAAGAGGAGGAAGGCGACAGGTAAGATGACACCGAACCCTTGGCCAATTATGCCACGGAGCTAACCGAGGCAAGAAGCAGGGGACCAACAATTCCCCATCCTCGTCCTCTCTGGCGTCTCCGTGGAAACCGTCTCCAAACAAACTTGATATTGTTGTCGTCACGAGCGCAGCGTCCTTTTGCCACTTTATTAGGAACACCTCTACAGCTTTCCAACAGAGGCCCGCGTTTATCAATGGCGCTGCCTCGCATCATTTGGAAACTTGGGACAAAATAGGAATTCTAAATAAATACAAAAGTATCGAGCGCCTTCATTTATTTGCTCATTCATTCCGTGGCCGCGTTCTCATGGTCTGAAATCATCTCTCCTCATTGAAATGAATGGTTGTGCCATTAATCTGTTCCAGCATTCGGGAAAAATCCAACAAAAATGTTTGCCAAGCGTTTATTGCACTCAAACATGTTTTTTGCTTTACAGAAATGACATAAATAGAATGTCAAGAAAACAAACAGTTTGCGCGTCACCGTGAATTCTTCTGATGTGCTTGATTTGGCCACCGGGGGGCAGTAAGATACAATCATGAAGACACAAAATGAAGAAGACTTTTACAACGACTGCGACTCAATACGTTGTTGACAGAATAAATGCTTTTGTAAATGATTTTATGCGAAGATTAAGAATAATTGAACCAGATTAGGGAACATGCAAGATTAGGATTTGTATGCAAATTGTTAGTGAACTTCTCGTCATTCGTCGAAAAGAGATCAAAAGATCCAAATAAAATGTCAGCAAGAATGCCATTTTTTTTCTCCCTCAGAGATTCCGTTTGAAAAACAGCAAAAAATGTTTTCACCTGCACTGATCTTGTTTGTTGCGTGTTGCGTGTTGCGTTCACTGTCCTCCTGTAAAGCGTGAGCTATGAGGCTGCGGCGCGCAGGGCAAGAACCGAGCGTCACTCCGCCCTTCGCCACCGACAACCACTCACTCATTCATTCATTGGACTCGGAACTGGAGGGGGGGTGCGAGTGAAGGGCGCGTCGCGGGTTCGCTCCGGCGCAGGTGGGCGGAGCCTCTCCGGCAGTAGTTGGCAAGTCTAGAACCACCGGATCCTTCCAGCTCACCAGTGTGAGTTCTACCATTGCCAAACGCCACCAGAGAGCTGCCGGAAGACGCCCGAGACGCTCGAGAGACGCTCGAGAGACGCTCGAGAGACGCTCGAGAGACGCAAGGCCGTCTTTTCCCATATTGGCACTACACATAATTGCTTAAAGCATATTTACAGAAGCAAAAATGTGCTAGTGCCAAAACGGGCACAAGACCATGACGGACGGACGGACGACTGGCTGGCGCCGTTGTCATGGAGACGCGTCGAGGGCCAAAGCGGTTCTTTCTCTGCTCCGTTTATGGCCCTATGGTAATTCACTGATAGTGAGCTCGCACAGTGAATTCTACCAGTGCCATACACAGAACAGGAGTCAATGTCAAGGCGAGGCTCGCACCGCCCGCCGGGAACCACCTGGACACAAGAGACCAAGAGTTGATGGGCAGAACGTCCGACGAACAGACAGGACATCACGTTGGACGGCGTGCGCTACGAAAAACGGCCTTCAAATGACTCGTCGTGAATAAGCTCGACTGTTGCTAAAGCTAACGAGGGCTTCATGAAAAATGATAAAAAAATTATAAAAACATCAATCGTGAACGACATTCATCAACTCAGCTGCAAGTTGCGAGCGTAACAGTTGCTATGTCGCATTTGGAAAATGGAAAAAAAAAGGGTCGTTTTAAATTAAATTGGACTCATGTCACGAATTACGCAAAATAGATAATAGCAAAAAAGATACGTTGCCCCCTAGTGGCTACAAGATGCACAGCGTTTTCCGAACATATAAAACAATTGTGTCGAATGAAATTCGACTTGGAGCAATTAAAGCGTCATCCACCTTGGACAAGAAAATGGCCGCCTTCTGGGGTCAACCGAGGACACTGCGGCAAGCGGACGCCATTTTGCGATACGCACGCCCTGCAGTGCTGCCGCTCTCCTGACTTGAGGACGCCGTTGCCGGGGGTCCCAGACGCCCTCGACGCCCCACCCCCTTTTTGTGCGGCCATTAACCGCATTGATCTCTGGGCCGTCCAAACTGCGCGCTAAGTGATTCCTCAGACGCCCCAAATGGCTCCCTTCGCCATTTCCTGGACTCGATCAATAGCACTAAAAAGGAGGCACCAAAAGAACCGACGGGCCTTTAATGAGCTTACAATGACATTAGGTTTGTTTGGGGCGGGTGCGAATGACCAAAATAAATGCAGCAAAGTCATCACTTTGCATTATTAAGTTATGCCCCATTGTCATGACGTCATCCAATTATTATTGGGGAAATGAGAGTTTCTGTATCGTATAAATAATAATGCGATACATGTTTGGAAATATTTTCCTTTCTACAAATATACATTTTGCACATTAAAATTGAACACATAAAAATATAAATTTCCTCATTCGTCCTTTTGCGACTTGTATTTATTTTAATTTCTTTTCTTTTTTTTTTACGTGCCATCGTTAATTGGAGCTGCTCCAAAGCCCCTTCTTCACTTAATCGCATTTGTCCCCCTCAACTTCAATGCTTGCTTATTTCCGGAGGATTTAGAACTCGATCGTGTCACGCAAACTCGCCTTCAAGTCGAAACGAGAAAGAAAAGAAAAAGAAAAGAAAAAAAAACAACAACGGCGGCCTTCAAATCGTTTTTCTCGCTCACATTTAAATTTGCATTGCGACGAAAAGGATGAACGCTTGTTTCTTTTCTTTTTCTTTTTTTATGACATATACAAACGATTCGCGTTAATAGCCGCGCTCCGTTGCAGGTGCGATAACAGGTGCAACGCAATTCAGACGTCAATTTCAATTGTCGCGGTTTTTGTCTTTTAAAAATGCCCACAAAATCATAATAAAGCGTCCACAAATACATCTACAAGCACTTCGTTGAAATGGTAGAGCAATTTTTTGACAACTTTTACCACTGATTTCTACTTAAAATCTGCATTTGAAGTCATTTAAAAAAAAAATTATGTCCGTTCGGCCTTTTTTTTTTTTTCAGATTAAAAGCAGATTAACAGACAGCCGGCGAAAGGATAACTCCGAAATGTAGTTCATACCTCATTGCGTCTCCATATCGTGGTGCGTCATCAGGGACTACAAACTCGAATGTGTTGAAATTAATTTGAGTTTCGTTAAAAAAAAAAAGAAAAAGAAAAAAAAAGGAAACCAATAAAGAGCGTCTGCTGAGCTGAGCGCGTTCGCGAGCGTCAGCGTACAATTCCAAAGAGACAAAAGAAGAATCCGAGCGGCTTCGTCAACTTCCTGAGTATCAAATGTCAATTGGAGCCTCGCTCGAGCTTCTCTCTCTCTCTCTCTCTCTCTCCTCCCCCCTGGCCTCCTCCTCCCTCCTCCCTCCCCTCTACCTGGCGTGCACCTTTTCTCAAATGCGCATGCGCCAAAACGGATCTAACCACTTCCGCAGGTGGCTTTTTAAAGTTTTTTTTTTTTTAAACTTCTCACTCTTTCGATGTGCCGATTATTTGTTTAATGTAAAACGCGTGTGAAACACTTTAGCCCCCCCCCCCATTTTAGGATTACACGATTACGTGGCATTTTGTAGTTTAAAACGCCCCCCTTTATTTGTTTGGTTTGTCCCAACCCCGTAAACTACAGATAACGGCGCCTCGTCGACATTTTTGTCGTTTCAATTTTTTGCTCGGCCCAATTCCACATTTAAAAGCCATTTAGGGACACCTGCTAATGATCATCAATGCAAGCGCTGTGTCAAACATTCTATTCATTTAAAATGAATTATTAAGAGTCATTTTTTTAAGCATTCTCTACTTATGAAACTGTCACCAAAAAAAAAAGCATGTATTAAAGCATACTATTATTTATCTCTATAACATGAATACAAATTATGGAGGAAAACAATTCGACATCAGGAGTCACTAAAATGGCGAACCCCTGATTGAGGAACAAAAAACTACCAAAAAAAAATGGTGTTGCTTTTTTTGCATACCTTGCTTGGATTCATTTAAAAGGAACAAAATATTTGAAGCCTAATATCATTCAAAGGTTGGAACTCAAAGACGTTCATCGGAGGAGGCCTTTGAGAGGAGGCCCGGCAGGCGAGGCCCGGCAGGCCCTTGGAGGAGCCTGCCGGGCCTCCGCGCACAACCTTCAACCGGAAAACGGTACGAAAACACCGCACGCCGCAATATAAACTCTTCCTCCTGCTTACTCTCGTGACGATTAAGCAGACAGCGGCGCCTCCCTCGTCCCCGCGTCAGGATGAGAGAGACAGTTGGGATGAGATGCTGCTGAGGCTTTTCAGGCCCGACGCTGCAGGATCGAATGACGTCCAGATGGCAAGATCAAAATGGAGAGAGATGAAGGAAGCCATACGACCTCCTCTCGCTCGCTCGCTCGCTCGTCCTCCTGCGGAATGGCTCGGATGCGGCGAGGACGCCTCATATATGGAGGAGCTCCTCCCCCCCCCCCCCCCCGCCACTTACCTGCTGCTCTTAATTAGTCGGATACCTGCACAGAGGGAGGCAAGAAGCAGTCAATGTAATATTCAAAAGGTGATGGAAGCGGGGTTTGTGTTACCCGAGCGGCTGAATAGCGACGCTGACATCCTGCCCAGCCGCACGCAGGGAGGCGGACACCCGAGCTTGGGATCACCTGTTGCAGGTGGATGAATATTTAACATGCTTGTGTGGCAAGCAGGTGAGGATCAGACGAGGAGACACGCGAGCTCACATGAAATAATCATGCTAGGCTATCCAATGCGATGACGCGCGCACACGCACGCACGCACGCACGCGCGCACGCCTCGTCAACCAGAAAGATCATTAAACCTTGTACAGAACTGGACTCCGCTAAATCTATTGCACATTATGTGAAATAAAAGCTGCACTTGTACATAAATAAAGGTTTTGGAAGATGACGTGCAACGGAACCGTAAATACTGGATTCAAAACGGTTTAAAATTGGCTGCATGCAAAAGGCTTCATTTCACGTTTGAATGGAATGAAATATAGTTATGATTTGATTCGGTGCAGATTAATATTTGGTTCGATGTGGTACGCTTGAGTCCGGGTTCGGGAGGGTATGATGCAATGACTTTTGTGTTTTTGAACTCGTGGCATTTCCTTCAAAAACATCTCTCCAATAAAATAAAATAAAGATTTGACATATCTTGATATATTTCAAAGTGGAACGATTCGATTTGGTTCAATTTGATGCTCTCATATCTTTTCAATCAAAGCTGATTTTTTTTTTTATTTTTGAATAAAGTATTATTAAAATGTGTCATACTGTCAAACCGTAAATTTCCATCAAACAACATGTTGTGAGCTTCTCTCTTTTCTAAATCCAATAGCCAACAAAGTACATTTGTTACAAATTGAATTTAAAAATGAACCATTTGAAGTTATATTTCAAATGATGTTTAAGACAGAACACAATATTCTGTATTGCGTTATGGACTCATCTATTAGTCACGAGTATCTTTGAGCTGATTGGATTGTGCTGGTAAACTGAGCCCTTTTCAAGCCGCTGAAGTGACTCAGCATTTTTCAAAGCGTCTCATCAGGCAAACAAAGGCCGCTTCAAACTTGACCCTCGATTCGAACCGCGTACAAATGATCCATTAAAAAGCCGGCCATTGATTCCAACCTGCTGCTGCTGCTGCGGCGGCGGCGCCTAAGGGCACGGCTCGCACCTTAAAAGGCCACCGGCGCTACAGCAGTAGCAGCAGCAGCAAAACGAGTCACATGACCACCGGCGTGGCGAGGAGGGCCAATGGGACGGCGCGGTGCGAGGCTTTGCCATCACGTCATGGCTTTTGTCCTGCACTGCGGCGAAAAGGGGCAGCTTTAAATATTTCATTGAGCGTGTCGGGTTGCTGCACCTCTGGAGGTCGGCGCTGCTCCCTCCTCATCCTCGCCGTGCTGAGGAATGGGAAGGCCGGCGGCCATTTAAAAAAAAAAAGAAGAAGAAACAAACACAACATCGTTAGCCTTCAACATACAAAATGGATGTTAAGTTAGAAGGAAGAACTTTAGGTGTGATCGAGATTATTTGAAAACATGAGAATTAGGTGTCATCGGTAGCCCTTTTAGTAATAATAATAAAAAATAAAAAATGGCACTCAAGTGAAAAATGATGCTTTGTGATCGGTCATAATTGTGACTCGTGGAATAATAACATGCTGTCATCTCGCTTCAAAGCTCTCAAAGTGATTTTTATTTTATTAATTTTTTTACAAACCAGGCAAAATGTTGAAGATATGTGAACAGTTCGTTTAGTTTTGTTTGAAAATGACATGCAAATATTTGCTTTTTTTTTTTTTTTACATGTCAATATAATATTTTAGTGCAAATTCAACAGAATTCCACTAATGATGTTCAGTCCAATTGAAGTATCTTCAACAAAGTGGTACATTTGTTTGTAAAAAATAAAAATAACAGAGAGAGAGAGAAAGATTGACATTTGTCCTATGTTTATTTAAACATCCCATATAACCGTTTCTTTAAGAAGGGATGAGGCAGCCATTTTCTTCTCAAGGTGCAAAGAAAAGTCAACTGCCACTGCATACATTTGATCTAAACACTATTTTTTTTTTATATATTCTGTCCATATTTACTGAAAATAATTTGATTACTCAGTAACCTTTTTAGAGTAAAATGATTCTTGTTGATCCCAATTGTGCCCGGTGGGTTGAATTAAAATTGACATTCAAATGACATCATGTAGTTTATTTTTTTCCTTCCTTTGAAAAATGCCGCCCCAGTTGGAGGCATATGACAGCCCAAGACTTGCATAAAATCCTCTTGGAGCCGCATGTTAAAAGTCCACCATTTTGGATTTACTTTCAAGTTTTGCCCCATTTTTGTCGTGTTATCGAGGCCACATTTTATAGATCATTCTGGGCACCAGACTGGAGTGAACGCGTACATTTGACAAAAATGAGAAGCAAAAAAAAGCGGAAATATTAGAAATAATGTACATGCAAGTATAGTTAGAAAAAAATCCTTGAATATAAAATAGAGAATTTAATTCTGAATGAATTGCGTGCTAATACCAACGAGCTAATGTGATTTGAAGCGGCGATGGTTTGAACTGATCAAAATGTGTCTTCGTTTGGGAATTTGAATGTGAACATTTTAAAATGTGATAAATAGTGACATCATTGAGTCGGAGTCAGCTGAGCATTTTGTAGATGGAATGGGTTTGATTTGGGCAAGAAATGTGCAAGGAGGAGATAAAAGACAAAAGAATTTGAGGCTTTAATTGTGGAAAAACTGGGAATTTGGAGAATGCCATAAAGTTCTATGCAATTTAATGTCATGACGAAGATGAACATTTTAAAGTTGAAATGGTTTGAATGGTTGATGCAATGCAGGACATTGAATTTCAAATTGCTACTGCCACTTGTGGCAGAAAGGTGACATTGCACACTCCCTTCTCACCACAACGTTCACATCCAAACCTTAAATACACACAGAGGGCAGGAAATTCGAACCTGAATCCAGTCTGAAAACAATTGGCCAGAGGCTTGCAGAACTCACCGTGAACAGCGAGCGTGTTAGAAGATGTTTGAGACATAAGTAGTCAAATAAAAAGGCTACCGAAAAGATATTTTTGAGCAAATTCTTCCGTCGGGCAGCTTTAAGAATGGCGTTAAACGTAGAGTATGTCTCATAGGAAATGTGGAATTGACGTGAAATTAAGAATTGGGGGAATCTTACCAACCAAGACCTGCAAAATGGGGGACCGGGGCCGGCCGGGCCTTCAGCTCTGCTGCTCCACGCCTGTGGAGCTCCCTTCCGGACAACGTCAGGGCTCCCTAGAGTATCGATAGTTTTAAAAAATGGACTTAAAACCTTTCTTTTAAAAAGACATTTTAATTTATAGGTTTGTTTTATGCCTTTCTGCGACTTTTACCTAGATATTTTTTGTTTTAACATTTTTATTATTGAAGCACTTTGAGATCTCTTGCAGATGTAAAGTGCGTTATAAATCTAATTGATTATCAATATTAAATCGCTAAGATGTCCACGGTAAATATTACAACGAAATTGACAAGTCCCCGCTTACGTCACAAGTCAAAATGGCGGACTTTTAGACTATGTATCGTTGTAATTTGATTTGTGAGTATTATTTCGATTTTAAAATGTGATGAAATGTCCTTGACTACTATAAAAATTCGCATGGTTGGTTTGTATGCTCGCCACACGCAAAATAATTCAACACACCGTTAGACATATCAATTGTATGCATTTCTTATGTTGGCTCTCATTGCATAGTGGAGCTAAATGTAGCACAGGAAAATGACCTCAAAGGTTAGCAGCAGTAATAAGTTATGTAGCCTACCAGAAATGGAGCAGATTGATGCGTGACAGTTTTTTTTTTTTTTTTGTAAAGCCTGGAAAGGATTAAAGTGCCTTATGGCATGACATTTCTATTTCTCCTCCTCCACCCAAAACATTGTCGTCATTAGACGATATTCAGGTGTAGCGGACACTAGGCGCCACCCTGTGGCGATAAATAAAAAATAATAAAAACACGCACAGCAATATTGAGGATGGCGATAAATAAAAAAAAGAACACGCACAGCAATATTGACTACCATCACCACCACTACCAGAAAAAATATCAAGAGACTGTAAATAACTGCAGTTATAATAAAAGGTATGACCAAACCTTAATGTCCAGCATGAAAGTGCCCATGAAGAAGAGGGGGTGGTTGTGTAGAGCGGTGCTGACACCAAGTGGCCAAACCTGGTACTTGAGCATCTTCCTAAAAAAATGTCCCCAAATTCTTAATTTAAATAAACTATCTTGACAATAATCATCCTTTAGTTCAAATGAGCAACAAGGGGGGAAAACTATTATTTACAAATAAACGTACTAACCTGTTTTTAGTCAAGCTTAAAATCAATAGAAGCAAATAAAAATACAATATAGTCAAGCGTGTCGATGAAAGCATACATTTAAATGCACCAAATAGGTGTAAAAATTCAAATTAGATTTTTTTTTTTTCAAGTCAAGGAACTTAAACACACATATAGGTCAAGAATGCAGTTTAAAAAATCGTATCAAGTAAAAACAGCAAACAGAACAATTACAAAAAAATAAAATCAAATCTTTAGTTTAAGTGTGTGGCTATCGGTTTTAATATACAAATAAGTCAGTCTTTTTGTACACATTGAATGTTTTATTAAAAAAAGAAGTTATAACAGTATATTTTTTTACACCACTATTTATGAGGTTATAAGCCTATTCATGGAGAGCATTTGTCCGTATCTTTTTTTGACAAGCATGCCCACTTCACAATGTCAAAAAAATAAAAATATAAAAAAGGGTGAGGTGGGGGGTGAGCGGGGTGCCGTGAAGAAGACCGAGGTTGCACTTTCCGGGTAAATAAAAATAAAACACACTAGGTAGCAAAGAGTACATGCTGTGTGTATGTGGGGGGGCCTTGACATGTCCAAAACGTGTGGCACAAGTAATAACGGGAATGGGAGGTGTGCATGCAAGTGCACAATAGGTAGACACATTGGGGGTACACCGTGCGCCCTGAACGAAACTCGTTGTCATGTTTCAAGGTACACTTTTCAACCAGGGTCACTTAAGACATTTCATTGAGTTGGTTGAATCTTAAAAAGCTTTTGTTTGATAAATAAGAGTCCTCATTAGTTAAGTTAATTCATTTACAAGATGCAAAGGCAGTCGAGTTGACGTTCTCCACATCAACAGCAGGCTGAGTATTCGATCACTTTATTACTCAGCGGGTGCACAATGCTTCTTTTCAATAAAAATAGGAATTCATCATTAAGAGAGCTGTTTGTTTTTTCCCCCTCAGAGGTTACAAATGATTTTTTTTTCTCCCCCAACCCACTTTATTTTTTATTTTTTAGAGGTCCAGCACAATACTGCACAACGGTAAAAAGCAAGAATTTCAATCTAGATTACTTTTAAAACAAAAAACTCTCTTCAAGGGGCGGGGATTACAATTCATGAGGTTCATAGCATTGCTGTTGGGTGGTTAAGATTTAAGAATGAAACTTAAAAAAAAAAAAGAAAAAAGAAGAAAAGAGTGGGAGTAGTAACTTTTTTTGGCAGCTTCCAGAGAAAACGAGAAAGCTGAGAATCTGCATACAATGTTTTGGGTTGTCCTGAGTGGGTGCCGATCCAAACTCAACTTTAAAAAAAAAAAGAAAAAGCCTGGATCCCGCCACACCGAACCTCTTTAAATGTACCGCAGGTGCAACACAGACCAAGGTCGCGGTGCCAGCTTCCCATGTGCCTCTCGTTTCGGATGGACTATGCTAGGAAACATCTGTACAAATGAAGCATCTTATACACATCACACGACAGACGCCAACTAACTAAAAAAGTCAGACTAAAGCCATATGAATGCTTTCTATTTGGAGGACTCGCGACCCACAACTAGCTATGCGTTAGCATCCATCTAAGTGTAGATTGTCCAAAGAGGAAGAGGAGTACCAAATGTGCTTTTTTTTTTTTTTCTCTCTTCATCGCCTTCCTTTTTGTTGTTATTGACGAGGCACAGAGGAGGGGAGTTGAGCTGGGATCCACACTACTGCATTCTCAGAGAGGGGATACATTGCGAGGTCCTCTCCGATCACGTGGACTGCCGTGTTTGGTACTGGAGACACACAAATGTGAGGGGGGGGGGGGGGGGGGGGGACAAAACAAACAGCAAATATCTCGTCTCCTTCCTTCCTGCGTTGGGATAAGCCTGGGGAGAAATTAAAACGGAGCCCATAAATCCAAAGCGTGCTCAAGAGCAGTGACGTCATTCTTGATGACATCGTTTGTTCTGGTAAACCCCCCCCCACCCCCACCCCCACCCCCCCACCCAAAAAAAAGCGAGCAACTGCTGAGCCGACGTCCACAAGTGGGATCGCATCCATTCGTGAGCATCGCGACATAGCCTGTGCGTGATTGTGCGTCTCTTGTTCAAATACTGTCTTTGCCTGCAGTGGGCAACCCCTTTGACACACACACACACACACACACACACACACGAGAGAGAGAGAGAGAGAAAAAAAATTGTAGTATGAGGAAGAAATGCCGGGGGGGGGGGGGGAGGCGGCGGCTAGATATTCATAAAAATCCTTGTTTAGTAGTAATAATAATAAGAATAAAAATCATGGTGTTTAAATATGAATATTATAAGTCTGCTTTGTCATGGGTTAGGAAATCAAATATAGTCTCTGTGGGGGGGGGGGGGGGGTGTGCAGGAGGAGGAGGACGTCCACCACTACAACTCCATGTCCTGGGCCTCGTCCTCGGAGAAGTCGGACATGGAGCTTTCGGATGAAGAGTCGCCCGCCCCCTCCTCTTGCTCCTTTAATGCCTCCTCGGTTGCATATTTCTGGATGTACTCTGCACAAATACACACATAGCAACGAGTCATGTAACATCACTGGAAGACACGCTGATATTCAACAGCAACCCCCCCCCCTCCCCTCTTCAGCAAACCTTTGATTTTCTGCTTGTACTCCTCTGGCCTGTGCAGATACATGGCGGCCGCGTCTCCATTCAAGGGGTCGATGGGGTTGGGGTAGGCCAGCAGCTGGGGCAGGAACGACTCAAAGATGTTGGTCAGATCTAGCAAGCGCGGGGAACAAACGCCAGTCAGCATGGGGGGGGGAGGAGTTGAATTTGATGCTCAATTCCAAGCGTACAGGAGGAGTTAACCCGTGAGTAAGACTAACTTCCACCAAGTAGAATTCTTCCCTCTTTGAAGGCCCCGGAGAAAATTTGCTGTTTGTTGTTTCCTGCTCGTCATTATTATTCACTATGCGTTCAAATGGCGCGCTCTATGTACGTTAGCATTAGGGGTGAGAAAAATGAAGCACACGCCACTGTATTTCCTTTCAAATGTGGCGGATGCGAACCAATTGGTCATGACTTCCACGAGTTTGATGTCACGCATGACGGTGGCACGATTGAGTTTGTTAGATGTAATCATGTTCATTGCTAGTCATCACGACTGCAATGCTAACACTGCTAAGCTAATATTAAAATGATAGGGGGGCCTTTTCAATTTGCGAGCTCCTGCAGTTCTGCTTTCATCGGCTAGGTGTCACCACTGAGGCCCTTCGAGCGTTTCATGGAAAAACAAGCGCTTCTCCAGCGAAGCCTTTTGTGTGACGCGGTCCTGCAACAGCTGCACAACTTCCGCAATTATTTCAACAAAGATGGCCGCTGGCATAGGAGGTGCAGGGCCTCGTAGTTGACCGCCACTACATCATCTCTGTCACAAAAGGGCTCTGACATTTCTTGGAGCCGGTGGCAGCTTATTAGTATTCACCTCTCCTCTTGATATTAAGATGAATGCAACTCAGCAACACACACACACACACGCGCGCGCGCACACGCACACACAAACCCATGTACGCGCTCACCATAAAGGGCTGTCCACGTCTGGTTGATGACATCTAAACACACCGTTCCTGACCTGGATTAGAAGAGCGGAAGGCATGTTGTTAGAAAGCATGTTCTTTTTGACACACAGTGGATACAAACATGCTAAACAACACTCCTTCTTCCCACGCGTTAAACTGTGGTCGATAAACAGTGCAACTCAATTGTCGTAAAAACAAATAACTGAAACTGAGGTTGCACAAGTGCGCGCACCGAACTGCGATGCGGCCGTGTTCAGAACGAACCATCAAATGTTAAATAAAGTCAACACGTACCCGTTTCAAGTGCCTCTGAATAACCCCAAATAGATTTCTGCTGTTCTCGTAGACTTTGGTTGACATTTATTTGCTTCCAAGCAGGAGCCTGAATGAATGTTGTTTGCTAACGGCACATTTTTTGGGGTGATTTTTGGCAAATGCTTGAGTTCGTGCACACTACAGTATACGCTGCAATCCATCTGGCTTCTTACGGTAAATAGAAGGACCGGAAATTGAGATCATGGTTACGTATTTCCATTTTGTGTGTGAAAAAGAACTACGTCAGTCCCTCCAAAACAGGGCAGTTATTTTCACACAGAAAACAAAACTAAAATCAGCACCTCAAAGCTGAGGTACTTAACGATACAAAAGTTATCTGGATGCTGTTGCTCTGTTTCACATACTTTGTTTTGGTTTTTTTGTCATCGTGTCACTCTAAATGAGTGAAGCAGAAAAAGGTGAAACACTATGAAATTAAAAGTTCAACTGAAAACAGGTTTTTTAAAGGTTATGTTTTTTTTGTACTGGCTGGTACTTAATACATTGTATTTTATAAATTGACATTAAAGCAGAGCTTTTTCTTAAAAAAAATCACTTAAGCTTTACTTCTAGAAAACAAAATAAAGTTTGCTGCTATCCACAATGTGAATTTAAGAAACAAAAATGATTGATACAAGAAAAAAAAACAAATTCCTCCTTCATTGTGGTCCTATTTTTGTTTAATAAAAACGTTTGCTTCAGTTGCTTAGGATTAACCTGGAGGAAAAAAAGCTCCTCAAAGCTAGAAAGTTACTCGTCAAATGAAGCCATTGATTGGCAAAAATAATATTTTGTGTCTTGCACCTGCCACCGTGGAGCACAACGTCCTTCCGAGGATCTGGCCTACGCAACGCTGGATTAAGGAGGCCCAGAAAAACAACACAAGTTTTGCAATTGTGGTGATTGGCGGTTGTAACGTGTACTTACGCTTCGTCGATGTTGGGATGAAAAATCTTGTTCATGAATCCTGGAAAAGTTAACCAAAGAGATGAGCTTTTTGAAACGATACGAAATTGTCACATTACGCTCTTTACCTATTGACGGCGACTTGAAGGGGTATTTGTCTGGCAGATCCACTCGCACCTTCCACACGCCGCCCTCGTACGGCGCTGAAATTGGGTAGGAGAGACATCCATTGTGAGAGAACGTTTCTTAAATGTGCCGTTATAAGGGAAGAAAAAAAAAAGATTTCCTGGACTTTTCTACTTCGGCAGGGGGTTCAATATCAACTGAAAGAAAACTATTTGCATTCCAATTGGCCGAATTCTTGAGTTGGAAGCATATCAGGTGTCAGGGAAAGCTCCTTTTTATCTTTATAATCACAGAGGCCTCCTTCTTTTAGGAGGACGCATGAATTAGCAAACAACAAAAGCATATTAAAGACATACTTACTCCCCTGTGGTCCGAAAAACTTCACTACAAACTCGTTGAGTCCGCTGAGGATGGTGACTTCATGTTTGCTTTCGATGCTGATAGGCTGTCAAGGACTACACTTCGCAATCAATAGCTATTGCAGCGTGATCAACAATCAATAATTGTCTATTTTAATGACTTAATATTGACCAGGCGAGGCCAGAAAGACCCTTGAGCCACGCACACGCACACGCACACGCACACACACGCAGTAGCAGCTGGCTTGTCAGTTGTGGCGGAGTGCGTATCCCATTAGCTTTAAGCGCTGACCCCACCTCTTCCCCCTCCCAAAGGGTCAAATCAAACTGAGGGGTTATTTTAAGCTCTGGCGAAAAGCAAGCGGAATCCCTGACCTGAGCCAGCCAACGTGTCGCCGCTTGGTCCGGGACGAGACACCAGGCTGCGACTTTCGAAGAGATAGTTCGTGTGGTATCATTTTGCCAATTGTGAAACCACTGGCGAAGTTGGCGGATGGGACGGACCTGCGAGGGGAAGCTGTGAGGCGAGGGGTTTGGTTTACGCGGTCAGTGGGATTTGGCAAACATGTCACGTTAGTGGCCGTAGAAAATCAGCGGTGATGGAATTTTGAAGTCAACCTTAGCACTTAACGGCGGTGCACATTGTGGACAAAAGCCCTCTTTTTAAATGAGCTGTGAAAGCGGCCATTTTCTGCCTTTGTGCTCATCTCATTGTTCTGCACAAAAAGGTGCAATGCTGGCACCAGGTGTGAGGATTTATGCAGAGTTGTGGCAGATTTGCCAGATTCGGTATAAAACAGGTGTCTCCAACAATCTTTTTTTTCTACCGCAAGCTACTTTTAGAAAAGCAAAACAGCAGCGAGATACTCCTGTTACACAACATCTATGATACAGCAACGTTTTTTGTTATTGTCTTTACGTCAAACACAACAACAAATCAACAGTGGTCATAAAATGCATGTGTTGGCATATATATATATATATATATATATATATATATATATATATATATATATATATATATATATATATATATATATATATATATATATATATATATATATATATATATATATATATATATATATATATATATATATATATATATATATATATATATATATATATATATATATATATATATATATATATATATATATATATATATATATATATATATATATATATATATATATATATATATATATATATATATATATAAATAAAACAATATACCAAAATTATGCTGAATATGCATGCGCAACATCTGAAAACCGTTGCCTATTAGATAAAAGCTCGTTCCTGGTTGGCTGCTTCCTCGAGCCAGGAGGCAAGCAAACTGGTGCAACGGATCACAAAAATCCCGGCTCGGATCACGGATTTGAGTCATGGATCGGATCGTTTTTCGGATCAGCAAAAAGAAAAAATCGTATATAGTACTTTGTCTTCATTTATTTTGTAAAAATAAAAATACATAAAAAAAACAATAAATGAACTCAAAATGATACAAGTAGGAATACAGTCATTTCTGGACTACAAGGCGCACCTGACTATAAGCCGCGCTAGCTAAATTTGGGGAATACTCAAGTTTGTTACACATATAAACTGCACCCGAGTGTAAGCCGCAGGTGTTTTTAATGTTACCGCTACTTTCTTTTCCATAATGAGGGCGCAAATTGTCTCATTCTTGTTCTGTGTCTTCTACTGTATTTGGGCTCACTTGGTTTGTTTTGCCCTTTTCAACAAAAAAAAAAACATTATTTTGAAGACCTTTATATCCCAAAATAGCATTTTTCCTTAAATTCGCACGAAATTAATGCCACTTTTCTATTCTTCTAATTCCTGATCATACACGGCCACAAGAAGGCGCAAGTACCGATACCAAGGCTGGTATCGGCACCGATACTGATACCTGGTAGGAACCTATAATGACGAGTTACGCAATAAAATGCACCCCCCACTCCCTTACCTTAGATTAGAATATATAAATCATAATCTGCGTCATGCACCGGGTGTCATCATCTTTTCACCCACGCACGCACACACGCTGACCTAAACAGAACCAATCCCTCATATTAATTTACGTGCTTTACTTTACTTAAAAAAAAGCCTGACAAACTACTCTCTCTCCCACAAATAAACATTTATCCCTCGCCGACCAGTTTGACTTTTCAAAGAGGTTCAAGAGGATAAATATGCTGCAAATACTCTTTATGCTTGTGGTGTAGACATGTCTTTATTTTCATCCCTTAAAAATATCCCATCCTGACCAACATATTTCCAAGTATAGAACACAAACATGGAAGGCGGGCACTGTGTCAAAAGGCAAATTACATTTTTTGAAAACCACCTCCCAGCATCTAGCATATTTGTTTGAAAATGAGGAACACACAAATTGCATCATTGTCTCAATAACAATGACACAGCATAGTTCACACAACATCCCACCGTAAATATTTATTGCATCAAATCGAATTAAATCATCTTATAAAAGTCAGTTATAAAACAGCATTCATTACTGTGACCACCAACTGATACGGAACAGAAGCCATAAGCAAGCTTCACTGCAGTAAATGAAAGGTTGGTGGGTAACATAAAAGACCGCTTGATGTCCCTCGAGCGATTTAAGAACACGTCACATGATGGCCGAAAGCTCAACTCAACTACCGCATGTAAACGCATTGCTCATTATGTGCCGCCAGATGAGCGTATGCGAACGCACTATGATGAAGCTAACAGACCGCAGTCCTCCAAACGCAACATTAGAAAAAGCAAGAGTAGAATAAGGTCAGCCGACACAGCAGCAGGCTGCGAACATGCGGGAATGAAGAGAAGGTGAAAGAGCGATGGCAAAAGGTAGTGAGAGAAACGACTTCCTTTGAAGGATCAATGACATCATCGCTTCGTTACGCGGCCTATGGATGACAAGTCAAACACAGAGTTTCCACTGCAGCGCAACTATAGGTCCGTTTTAGAGATTATCCTGCAAATCGTTACAGAACACGAGTGGGCTCGGATGAAAGCCTTGTCGATCACAAAAATAAATTAAGACACTGTAGTGAAACTATTTCAGATATTCCTGTTTCTGATATTGTTCTACGACAGTGTCTGAATTTGTGAGGCCATGACACGAGTGATATTTTTAGAAACAACAAATTGAACCCCGACAGCAAGCTCAAACAAAAGCAGTGGTAACCAAGCAATGGGGATGTCTATGTTTCCATTCTACCACTTTTTGCAGCTCTCAAGTTCAACCACTAACCGAAAATGTCTTTTAGCTGACACAAACGTTGGGTTTAAGAATACTAAAATGTCTAAAGAGTTAACTGCCCGAGTGTGTTGCAGAGGTGAAGACAGCCACAGTTTGTGAGTTAAGGGCGACAACGTACAATCACAAGGCCTTGCAGATGAAAGGCAGGAAGTATTGCAGCCGTCCACCGGTATATGAGAGCTTCCTCTTCCAAAAAAAAGACAGCAGCGACATGTCTACTGGAAGGGAAAGCGTAAGATATCGCCCTATATGCAAACAAGCTACAAACACCAAGATGCAACTTTGTAAGAAAAACAAAGGTATCAATGTTAGCTCATTTAGCATGCGAGCCTACCACCACTAGTTAGCACGTATCGCAATGCCCCACAAGTGGTCAAGAATCGACACAGCACAGAACAAAACTGAAGCAACTGACGGCCAGGCTTTTTACATGCATTCTAGCTAACAATTAGCCAGTTAACAGCCCGCTGCTAACCTGAGCTACGGACTTATACACGAGTGGTCTGTCCGTAGGACCCTCACGGCTAAATCCAGGGGGTAGCTAACTTGCGTTGTCACTTTTGTTTTGTTTTTTTCGCTGAAAACACTTAGTGCGGGTTTTCTGCTAGGATCCCTGTACGGACTGCCTCGCAAAGACCGAACTTCACTGTTTGCATCGACCATTCAGAGACTATTATCTCAGTATCATGAATTGTGACTCACAGAGGTTAAGTTTACATTTCGCAGCAATTTTTTTTCCTGATGGACTTTACTTTCACTTGATTATTGATGGCTCTGACAACATGATGCAGACGAATCTATGAGTAATTCCCGGAGCTACCTTGTAAGAGAAAATTAGAAGTCTTTTTCTTAGCAATGAAATGCAAACGTGTCTCCCAGACTTAGCGATACAACCGTTATGTCACACACGGTGGCATTTCTGTCGTAGAGGCTGAAAATAATGTGAAAACGCCGCAGAGAAATCAATGTATTCAAGTTAGGCGGCCTTAGTGAGTGGCAAGGTAAGATGGCCGCCGGTGGCTTCACTTCTCCCAACGGCGAGTATGACAGTCCATTCATATGTAAGTCGGTGACTGAGCTCATGACAGCCAACTCCTCACTCATTTGCTGACGCACATGGCACTCACCAGCCAGGCCCCGCCTTTCAAAGCCACACACACTTATTTATAGTCACAGATATTATCGTACGTAACGTGGGGATCGTGACCCAAGTGGACGACAATGCCTGTACTTGACATGGAAAATTTGGTATTTAATCAACAAAATCCAATTTTAGTTTTATTACCCATATAGTCATCATTGAAGTTGAACTGAAGCCACAGTTCATGCAAATATAACGAGAGCGTTCCGTCACCTTTCAGGCAAAACATGGACTCTATGCTCATCGGTCCCCCAAAGAGAATTCAATTTGCTCACATGCAAACGCATGCAACGCATCTTTGGAATGCTGCACAGAGCGAGCGAAACAGACGACTGCGCCGTTGAGTTGCCCCTTCACTCTGCGTTTTGAAAAGCGGTTGGACTGGCAAAGAATGGAGTTCGGGCAGACGCCGGGGAAGTTGGACCTAATCCGCCTTCCAAAACGCCACCTGATTATTAGCTTACTTTTACAATTTGCCTCTTGATGTTTACAGTCCAACTCGAGTCTGTGACTGCACTACTTGGAAGCGATACTTGGTTTACTAAGAACTGTTCTGCTTGGTGTAATGGGTGGGGGGGGGGGGGTCTCAACTATCAAACCCAAGACCATCTGCTAAACCAGCTAAGCTGGAGGGTCTGCTTGAAGGACACTGTGATATCCGCTGCAGTGTTGGAAACAACCTGTTGTGTTTAGCAGCACGCTTATTCAGACTCGCAAATGGGATTTGGACCGGTTTGCGCAACAGCCGATGTCCACGTCGTTTTGTCACTGTTGCTGCGTGTGCCGTCTGCTCTCAGCTTGCCCGGGCAGCCGTTGATAAGTCAGCAGAGGAAAGGCAAGTGGGCCAAGTCAGGCCCCCAGCTGTTCTCACTTTTCCTCCTGACCAAACTTTGCATTAAAGCTTGCTACACCTGCAAACAACTGAACCCATTATTCCCCTCAGAAGTTCACAGAAACCAAGTATCATAAACTTGAAGTCGAATTACTGTTCTTTACGTCGTGCTTACTACTGCCGGCAACATAGTTGCATGCTATTGCAGAAGCAGCACGACCGATGTTCCCTCAAAGCTGTGCACGTGAGCATTTTGCGCAGTGCTCTCAGCACACAACAAATGTATGCAGTAAATGTATTTATTCCAACTTGAGCTGTATTTACATTTTTTTTTTGTATTTTCAAATTCCCGTTAATTGGCACGTGAGTGACAGTGAAACAAAAAACATTTGAGTATGAATTCAATTATAACCAACACATTTACATAAATGTACATACAATTTTAAATAATAAAAGTAGTATTATTAGTATTTTCCTATAGTGCATATAAAAAAAAAAATTCTACAATTAGCTTGATTCGGGTACGAGCAAATACTGATTTATGTGTGTACTGTAGACTCTCAATTTGTTATTATTGTGATTAAAACTGTACTCAACTTTACAGAACTAATAATAATAATAATCTCGGCCCACTGTGAATATTTTTTGTTTCTTCATTTCCCTCCTTATTTCTGAACCCTAAAACAGGCAGTGCACGGCTTGTTTCTGACTAGAACCTCATCCTGGCCAGTGGCCACAAACCCATTACTGTAAAAAAAATGTTGGTTAAAATAAAAACAAAGATGTAGCAACTTCCACTTATATTTCAAAGTACATTTCAATGCATCTATCATTGAGTACATGTCACAAGACGTATTTAGCTAAGAAGAGTTACAAACATATTGTTCCTTCTATCATGTTGAGCAAACATCTCATTTTTTGACAGGGTGGTTACGACTGTGACGGTGTGTTCCATTGAAAATTGGAATTTAGAGCTCTAATGACTGTAACGACAGAGTCGCGCGCTCCCAACGCATCCCAGCCTGATAAATGTACAACAAAAAGATCTAACTATAATGTTTACATGATTAGAAGAAAGCATATTTGTGGCTTGTAAGATTGGTCTGCTTGAAGTTGGAGATCCGACTTGAGGACGAAGGCTGATTACGTTTCTGACACAGAGAAAGTGTCGACAGTTTTTGTGCAACTTCAATGCATCGGTACCCGTCACAATGGAGAGGAACGATGAGTGCTCTGTTTACCGGAGATTTTTGCAGCCTAAGCAGCGTCGGCATTGCCCACATTTTCCGCACCGCGCACCTACAAGAATTTGTAAGCTATGCGGATGGCGCACGTGCAAAAACATGGCGGACGAGCAGATTCAAATTGTGTCTTTTCTACTCCCCGATTCTTTGTTTTCACTTGCAAACACTTTGAAGGTGGAGGGTTCGGAATCTACTGATGGTGGTCCCTATGAAAGCGAGGGGAGCGCGTTTCCCCCACCTCCTTTTCTCCAGTGCCAATTTTTCAAAATGTCATTCTTACTGATGAAATATGCGTGTTGCGCTTGGTACAACTTTTCGCTGTCAAGACAAGTAACGTGAAAAATGCATAACTTCAAGTTAGGCGCGTTTAGCGAGTGGCAACGTGAGATGGCCGCTGGTAGCTTCATTCAGTACTCGCTACAGAGGCACGACATTGCGACTCCATTCATATATACGTACGTGGATGTTACGCAACATGGTTCAAGAACCGCTGAGGGAGTTTCTGTGAATGCTCAGACACTTGGAAAATTAGAGGGAACACTGAGCACTACTATGTGTTTTAGTGACAGTCCTCTTATGCTTCCAGCTCTGACAAAATAAACCAATTTGATATCAGCATGTGTGGTCCATGAAAAAGAACCTCGCAGTGGTTTTTACATATCAATAGCGAAGCGCGATATAGCCCCAAGGGCCCAACGCTGTTTTGCAGCAGTTAAAAGCGGCACTTTCTGCATGCAGAACGGCCATTTTTGCTTTTAAGGGGAAAGAATCCCCCGCCAACTGCACTTTTGAACAAAACTACTTCCAGCTTAATGCTTCCTTCACGGAAAGCCCAAGCTATTTTAATAGCATTAGCATGCAAATTCAGTCTCTATTAGAACAGGCCTGGCTGATCCCTCCTTGTATGTGAGATGCAGCAGCACAGCTACTTCACGGGCTCCCGTCTTTGTCTTGTCGGGTGAGAAATGAAAGCCCGCCCACTGCAATCAAACATGATTTGATTCCCTATGCTGCCGCTCCTCTCGAACCTTCGGCAAATGAGCAGTCTATTTACGGCCAAAGGGAGCACGGTCTGTCAAGCTAAAAACAAACAAACAAACAATAGCACGGTTAATTATTGCAGCTTAGGAGAACTTCCAGTTTGGATCTGAGGCAACTGTCTAATGAGCTCACAGACAGACGCCATGTTGACACGGCCTAAAGCACAAGCTGCAGTTTCAACACAGACATGCTAATGAAAGGTGCTGACAAGCCTAAATCTGAGAAAGACACCGCTGATTTTATCCACAATGGCGATAAGGAAGTTAAAGGTTGATGAGGTTATTTAACACACGATGCACAAACGCCGACTTCACAATCGTGCCACAACAGGGCCGGCATGTCAAATTAACAATCCAGCCTGCTTAATCATCGTTTATCAATAGAACTGAAGGAGCCGTGCTTGTGCGCGATGACAGTGGCAGGCGAAAGAAAGAAGAAGAAGAAAAAAAAAGTTCAGCGAACAAAGAAAGGAACTTCAGTCCATCTGTTTTTCTAAGAAAACTCAGCAATGCATACAACCAACATCACTGTTCGCGTTGTGGGATTAACTGGAAGGTGCTCAAACCTCCTCCCGCCTCCAAATGCCTTGCTTGTTTGACCAGCAGGACGGAACTGTCAATCCTGGCCCACCACACCGAGAAATAGTTGCCGACGCTTCGCCGCACATTAAAGGAACACACCATTTATTAAAAACTAACCAGCTATTCTGTGAAACGGTTCATTTCACCTCTTCCCTGAAAAATCGTCAACTTGTGTTGAGCGATTATGATTCCATACTACTTATTATGAAAATGTTTGCATTAAGTACAGTAGCGGCCATTTTTGGGCAGTCACGTGATCATCATGACCTATCGCATGGAATAACATGGCTGCCACTGGCGACAATGAGACTCATGAGGAATTGTTGCGTCGAGGACGCATTCAGGCGGCCCATAGTGAGGAGAAGTTAGTGACCATCTGCAAGTTGCTTATTACAAGGGGTTCAAGTTCCCAGCCAAGTCACCATTTACACTGGTCACCCTGGAAATGTCAATTGTGGACGGTGCCTAACCTGGACGGTAAACATCCGGCTGACTTTTACTCGCTCGGCCAGCTACAAAACGTTGGGCTCCGCCCACATTAGGAGAGCCCCCCCCCCCCCCCCCCCCCCCCCACGGAAGGACTCGAAACCTGACGTGCTGAGAATGACTCCAATCGGAATTGGCACAATATTTGGCGAGAGAAGGCGGCGTTTTTCTTGTCCATTACGTCAGCAAACCCCCATTTAAATGAACAAAGGCGGCTGTCGTTTACGTACCGGATACATCATCGCGATCACGTGACCTGGATAATGGCGGTGCCCACGGTATGTTCTTATTTTTCCCAGGGAATATGATGCCAGAGGTATTTGCACTTTTAATCTTTGTTTGTACGCAATGCCTATTCGAATACTGGGAAATTATTTTGTAAGTAGTGTGTTATTTTAAACACAAAAGCAATGCAACGAAAAACCTGCAACTCTGCATTGTTGACAATCATCAATGAAACAATGATCAATCAAACCACTCGATGACTGCCACCGTGCAGTTGAGAAACAAATTCTAACCAGATGCACGCGAAATTATAAACTTAACGCTCGGTGAATTCTGCTTCACGACGATAGGAAGAGCCGACAACAAAGGATCTAAAAGAGACGTCTGCTATGAACGCGTGGCCGTCACAACCAGTTATACGGTTACTCTTCTGACACCTCCCGCTTAAAACCTAAAAAGTCAAGACGGGTCGCGAAGCCCTGCTTTCATGGTCTGGTCTCATATTGACAATCAAGATCACGTGAGCAGGCGGAAGTTTGCCACCCACTGATGCCACACGTTCATCATGCTCCTGTTAAGTCCCTCAGTCGGTCAATCTGAAAGCACCTGTTCCCTCCCGTTCTTCTCCAGTGCAGCTTCGGCGCCTGTGGCTTGGACTTAGCCGGTGACAGGAGGCCGAGGTCGCAAAAAACACAACAAAAGGACTCGGGCTGGCTGATGCTATAGCCGGATGTCGTGTTTCAGGAGCTCAACAATGGGGGCTGAACGACCAAGTACAGAGTGGATAAAGCACCGATTTGGCATTCAGCCTCAGGAGGGAGGTGGGCAAGAGAGATGTGCGGAGGGGGGCATTTAAATAAACAAAAAAAATGGTGAACCCGACCCCTGACTGAGAATAAATCTCAGACGCTTGTGAGCAAAACGCTGCATCGACACTTAACGTCAAGGATAAAAGAAGCACTTGGGCCTGGTCGCTCTCACCTGCGGGGACACAAAAATAACTAACAAAAGAACCCAAACGCATCACGATGGAGACCGGGGGGGGGAGTGCTGAGGCACGAACCTCAACTCCCCACCATGCTGAATATAAATGACGAGTCGCCATGCTTCACAGAACTGCTAGACAATCATTTTCAAGACCTTCCAGCAGTGACTGAAAGGTGCCAGAATACGATGTCTACGCAGCCGCTGTAAGGTCATGGATTCGAACAGGGAACTAACAGATGTTATTTTCTGAGAACGGCCCAGAAAAGTGCAGACCAAACAAGTAATCTGGCCTATGATGGTTGTCAGTATTTTACACAAATGTAACAAACTTTTACAGCACATTTCTAGGAACATTAGCGTTGTATGAAGTGCAGTAAAAGTGTTTCTGTTGCGCGCCATTCTCCACCGCCAAATGCCACCATCCAGACGCCACAAGAGCTCGCATTCACCATAGGCTTAAGTCCTTTGTGGTCAACCTGTGCTCAAATTCCCGTGGCATGCTGCTAGAAAGTGTGTGTACAGCGAGCAGGCGGTGAATAAGTGCAAATAATAGCAAGGCAAACATACAAAGTGAGCGACCTCTACCCCATATGAGGAGAATGTAAGGACGGGAGGTTAGAGTTAAAAAAATTTATAAAAAAATAGTCAAGAAAGATCCTGTCACTAATTGTTAACTAGTCGGTACAAGGGACTAAACGCCAGACTATTGAATAGAGAACAATTCGATTCAATGTCGCAAAGGAAATGCATACAAGAGTAGACCATGATTACCATCTAATTAAAATAATACCAAAATGTCATGTGACTAGAATGCCAGTCAACAATCTCAGCACTTAAATCTGGCCAAACAACACGCTGGGGTCACTCTGACTTTCATTTTCAGGTATTCCCTCACGGTCCTCGTTCTGGATTCCCCAGCTCTCCGGTCGGTGGCCACCACGGCAAATTAAAAGCACGGTATGACTTTCTGGTTTTGGTTACGGCAGTAAAGGGGGTGACGCAAGGACAAGATGGCACGGTCAGCAAATGAGTCCTGCATATGCTAAAAGTGAGCAGGTGGCGGTGAAAACCTGTTCCCCACCCGCAGCCCCCCACCCCAGATCAGGGGGCAGTGGGGGTGCACTGTTCAGTGTTGAACATTGCCAGTAGGGTTAAACAAATGTGCATTGATATACAACAACAACAACAAAAATGACCTTTGCTTGATTAAATGCAGACAGTTCCAGGACAAGTTCCCCTTATTAGGAGCAACCCAGTGGGAAGGCACACATCTGACTAAGCTTTACAGCCATCCCATCAGCTGTTCTAAGCACCTCCCTCGTGTGCTTTCTGTCTAGTAACAGCCCACCCAATGATTAGGCTCCACTGTGCTGGGACAAAAACAAAAAAAAAAAAACTACTGTGCTTCCAGAACAACATACAGACTGGTGTGATATTCTCGTGTGTTAAAAAACAAAACCAACCAAAAAAACTAAACAGCTCCATTTGTCAGCACACGTTTAAAAGACAAAAACGCGAACAAACACCGACACGAGTCAACAAGCAAGATGTGTGAAAAGTTGGCCTCGCGACACCTGCAGTGCACCTTCACCTGTCTGCCACGGGTCACCTCCTATTTTTTAACGAATATTTCAATAAATGGCGATAAGCAAAAGACACACGTATGCTTGCGTTGCGTTTGTCAGGCGGCCCCTACAAGTACAGTACGGTGAGCCTCGGGAGATCAGGTAGCCATTTTGATGTTGAAAACCCAACCAACAAGACTTGTCGCTAGCTCGCTAAGCTAACACACAAGCTACGAGCTAGCGTTTCAAGTGACAGCTGCGCCAGTGCTCTTCCAAAACGACCCATTTTCGAACACATTCTGATAGATCTGCTCTGATCGCACAACAGGCTGCGCTTTAGCGAAGAAGTGTTGGAACAAAAGACTAAACAGGCAGCGTTCTCGGCTGACGTCCGCTGTGCATTATGTAAACAAGCTAGTGTGCCAACGTGTAAAAGGAGGCGAAAATTGACACAAATCCTCTTGACAGCAGGAAGGGCAAAGCCTTAACAGTTCTGTTGTTTTATTAACGCCGTGTTACATTCAATGTGGCCCCCACAAGATGAAAGACATTCCTGTAAAGGGCTGAGCAACGCTAGCATCTGCTCGAGCTCCTGCAGTTATTTTTGAACACAAGACGAGCGAGCTAAACAATAAACGTCAACGTTACGATAGTTTAGTGTAACAAAACGACAGAGTGGAGTAGTGGACGTTGTTAGCTCGTTAAATAGAAACATCAACTAAATGGTACACAGGTTAGGAATAGCCCAAGCTTTGATAACAAAATGTTGTTTACACAAACACGAGTCGGTGACAATGGAGGATCTATGTGTAAGACATCAGGACAAACGTCAATAGAACGTTAGCTCGTATCATAACTCCACACACAAAAGGGCAAAAGTGCCCCAAGAGGAAATGAGGCTTGTGTTGCTAAAAAAAAAAAAAAGGATACAGTTTCACCACGTCGGTGTCCATTCGCCTTTTGCCCGGACTTGGAGACGACATTTTTGCGATTTCCACCGCAGAACACGAGCAGGTTCCCGGAAAGCTAGCCCTCGACACGCTAGAGAGACTAGCAAACGGCACTATCCGAAAGCTAACATTGGCTTGGGGAATTGTTGGCCGTAAACACTTCTTCACGGTTTGAGCGTATCCGTCCTACTCAGAGGCCGAACTAACGTTCGACAGACTACTGGCGTTCACTGCCTCTCAGCGCTCTGGCCATGGTTCTGACAAGCTGGGATCCCTCCGCGCATACGTCATATATGCGCGACTCAACGTCACCGTCGACGGACATATTTGTAGTTTTTAATGCAGAGCACACAAGACAACGTGATACAGCCAGATGAAACGAGTTTCTTTGTTGCAACCTGCCAAAAGACTGTCAGGAATGTCTGACTCATCATAAATTCTATTCAATTACTCTTTTAGGTGAAATAGAAAGCTTTGAAAATAGCAATAGTTACATATAAACAACGCATTAAAAAAATCACTTATTTCTACTGTGATTAATATAAATTTTCTGAACAGATAGTGGGTCGTAAACACAGCCTCTAAATTCCAATTAATCAATACAACATATGACATTTAAAATATTAATAACACATTGCATGTGTGTATGTTAATTCTATTAATTTGATTTCAAGCTAAGGTTTGTAGGAAATTTGAACATCACACTACATTTCAAAAGACCATTTTATTAAGCAACACATGCGTTGATAGTGAAGACTAGATAAGCAACGGGACGTCACAAAAAGGCAAATTCAAAGTCAAGGCAGCCCAGTCCAAATATGTTCATGGCACTCCATTCATAAAAACCTGCAATCATCAGGAGTTAAGTACTCTCACTTGCACAGTCACACTATTTATACATTTCAGGTGATATTCTAACACTGACGCAACACACGCTGAAAGTAAACATTGCCTATCCAGTGTCGAGCCGTTCTGGCTCTTTCTCATCGTTAGGGATTTCCTGTCTTCCACAGATTTTCACACACATTTCTATCTAACATGATGTGCTGGTATCCCAAAATTCAGAGGGGTCTCATTGGTCTTCCTTCACAGAGCGACGGGATATGATCTTGCTCATCTCTCCAGTCCAGCAGTGCGATGTTTTAGCTGATGCGTTCTACTGAGATTCCGCAGTTATCTGCCACTGACGGAATATAGCAAACACCCTTTTGGATCGATCAGGTGGGCCCTGGGAGGACAAAACAAAAGAAGAGAATGTCAAATATTGTGCAAAGTCATCTTGGGACAAAACACACGAGCCTATGGTTCCACTTGCCTGTGCTGGACTGCCAGCTGCTGTGTTTGTGTTCTTCACGGGCATGAGGAGGTCAAGGGCAGCCTTCCAGCCTTGCTGATGAGGCGCTGGCACTGCGTCTGGAAGAGGCGTGGCCTGTGGATCCACGTTCTCCTTTCCAACGGCCACCCAGGGACACCAATCTCTGTGCTGAGCCAGTGGGTCAAACGTATTCCTGTGTACAACTTCGTCCTAAAAGAGCGAGCGAGTCATTCAATGTCGTTCGGGGACTTTGGAGGCACGGAGGGGGCGGGCGGGGGAAAGGGGGGCACTTACGGCTAATGAGAGGCACAGACGTTTGGAAGGAAGGGACAAACAGTCACCTTGACCCCGGCTGCGACTCGCAGGCCTCTTGCCCCTCATCGAGGGACTCGGTGGCTCTTCAACGGGACTGGGCGAGTCTCGGCTCCGGGCTCGTAAAGCTGCGGGCGTGCCCTCACTCTGCAGAATAGGTCAGAAAATGTTGATAGCCTTTCAGGGCGTTTTCGTCATTACATTTCAATAGAAGCTTGCCTGGTCAGGGCGGCAAGAGTCCTGGCTCCTCAGTTTCATGCGACTCGGCGTGGACGGAGCTGTGGGCGAGGGAGGAGTCGACTGTTCCTCCGGGCTCTCCTGAGCGGGAGCCGAGGTGGCAGGAGCGCTTGCGGCATCCGTTCCGGTTTCTCCGTCACCTCCCACGCCTTCCATTTGGTGGAAATTCCACAGGCCCACTTTGCGCATACAACAGGAGCAGTTAAGGATGGGCAGCGTTGCGATGTGTACACCTGGGCTGAGGAACCAAAAAAAAAGACAATGTCACACGTAATCCAGCCACTGCAAGTGAGGAAAAATTACGCAGTACACACACAAACACAAAAGCTGAAGCGATATTTCTGTCAAAACTTCGCAGTGATTATTTTCCCACATGGACTAATAATAATAATGTTACTACAGACTGAAGCGTCACTCAGAGTCAAGACGAATGGCAATGAAAGGAAGAGGTGCCTAAACATTCCCGTTGTTGTGGTAACCTCAATCATTTCCATCGATGTTTGTATCAGTTAAGTGGAATCAAAAAAAAATTAGGTCACGGACAAAAGTCAACGCCTTTAAAATTGGACAAATGTATGTACAGTGTATATATAAGTGCTGTCAAAATTAAAGCGTTAACTCATTGATTAATCACAAAAAAATATCACATGAATTATGTATTGACATAGATTAATCACACAAATTTTGACCAGAGATGATCCTTTAGCTTGACAGCTGTTATGGAAAATAATTATTTAGCATGTATCAGCATAACATGTTTATACCTGATTGTGGAGAGCTGCATTTTGCTTCTTGTACATGAAGTTGCAACAGTATGACCTTGACAGATAAGCCTGCTCAACACAGAAGAAGTACCTCTTTGTTTTTAGACTGCGCTCCTTCCTGTCTAACTCACCTCCCTAAACCTAACCAGGCTGGATAAGAATCTTCCCATGATAATTGATTGTGCACTCTCACAGAGTGTGTATATATATATATATATATATATATACACATTTTTTTATTTTTTATTAGAGCAACTCACTTTGCAGCCCAGCCACAGAGAGAAACGATGCACGCTGCCACTTGGACAGCAAAAGGTTCCGAGCATGTGGTTCCCTTTCTTTTTTGTTCCTCCTCTATCAGCTGTAGGATAACACTAATGATATCCTCAGTCAATGACTGCAAAGAAACACAAGATGCGTAAGAGTAACATCAGAAATTTCCAGGTGATTGTTCGTATCCAAGTATGTGCTTCCTCACCATTGATTTCAACAGCTCAGGCTTCATCGATGGAAGTTGCTGTCCAAGCATACATACGCCCTGATAACGCTCAATGAATTCGTTCAAAAGTGCTGAGGGTTCACCGGCTGTCACGATCCACAAGCGCTCTGAAATCCAAAACATTCAAAGAATCATCAAATGTTGCTAAAACACACGTTCGACATGTGCATCAAGTCAAGCGCTCTCACCTGGACAAGGAAAGTCAGGCCAGGGACAAAACTTCTCATGTTTGGTCTGAAGCTGCCTGGACAGCTCTGCGAGGCGCGATTCATCTAGTTGAAAGGAGGGGGTAAAAAGTGTCACACCTCCGAGCCCCGAACTAGAACTTGGCTTCTGACTCACTCGGCTTACATTTGTCAAAGTCTAATGTGAGTTGTAGTGATGCGCAGAGGAAGGCCTGGCAGCTGGAGCACTTGAGCATGTCGTGGGCAATGTTGATCCAGCCGTAGCGGGCGCACATGAGAGGGGAAAGCACACGGGGCTTCCCGGCCCATTTCAAACAGTGCTGTGCTAAGGAAAACTGATACATTGATTACTGACAATGTATAAAACTAATCTCAGAACAACAAAAGGATATAGAGTATGACTGAACTCTGCTGAAAAAGGCCTCCTTGTTGGTTGCCTCACAAGGTGATGGAGTGTTGCTACTGACTTCTGAGCATTTTGAATCACCTTGTCCACTACAATTACAAAAACACAACGAAATTAAAGTTCAGTTTTACAATGTACACATTTTTAAATACTGAATGAATGCGCGCTTACAACATGACTAGAGCAAAGAGAGACACTTATAGTCTTCTAATCTTAGCTTCAACATCAATGTCAGAGTTTATCTGTCAGTCCCCACCCCTATACAACTTACAGCACGAACAGGGGAGATAACATGAGGAATTTAGCAACACAGGCTTCACGCAAGAGGGGGGAGATAATGCGTGCAAAAAAATGTGCGTGAGAGATGACAGACAATTCACAAGCTATCATGTGTGAGAAACGCCTCTCTTCGTGCTCCTTACTGAATATTGCATCGCTGCCATGCTTCTTCGTTAGCTAGGAAGATTAGCCAAAATGCTGCACAACTAAGTCGTAAAAATCCGATCAAAGTTGTTTTTTTTAACCCACCAGTGGGTGCCGGTTGCTGACACCCCCTCGTTTAGAAGCTCGCGGATTTTCTCCGGGGACGTGAGGGAAGAATTGTTTTCATTGGAGTTGCCGAGGCGATCCCCACGACTGCTAGCAACAGCCGCCATGTTGGGCCTCCGCTTCTTCTTCTGTTCGTTTCCAGGCGATTGGCATTTAGCAAACTGCTTCTAGGTGCACTAGCGCCACCTAGCAATACTGCACGGCCGTCACAGAAAATTGAGTCACTGCTTCTTTAAAACAAATACCGATATTAGCTCTCCAAGTACTAACAGAATGACCAAGGTTAAAATAAAGTAGCCTAGTAGGTCTAAATATTATTAAAAAAACAAAAAACAAGACAAAGGTTTTTGCTCCTAAAAGGTATATTTATTATAGATTTTCAGGCGATAGTTTGAACATTAACACTAATTAACACATTAATCCACGCCCGTTTATGCCTTGGGCCGGCAAAATGGCACTAGTAGCACTGAGCACATGATCACAAGTCAAGCCCTTAGTGAGAAGATCTGTTTTTTGTCCATCACAAGAACAATCGAGCCATCCGTTCACTCTTTCAGAGCGAGCTTTCTACTAAATCATACATTAGAGCTTATTGGAATTTACATAGGAATATACCGTGGTCTAAAGTCTGGCTGTTGCCTCACAAGTTTTTGATTACTGTACTAACAAAATTAGACAGGTTTCCTTACACAAAATCGACCCCGTAAAACGTTTCATGATTATTATTATATATATTTTTTATGATATTGACACTAGGTGTTCATTTTGTTCAGCTTCTCCTGAAACTGTGTCACATCTTTTCTGGCATTGTGAGCTCACTAAGAAACTATGGAAGGATGTAGTGAGATTTATTTGTGGTGACCTTATTGCAAATTTTGTATTGTTCTATTAGCATTTTATTTTAGGTTATTTTGTAACCAGTGGTAAAGATGACAAATAAAGTTTTTGTGGTAAATCTGCTAATTATATTCGCAACGTTTTATATGCATAAAAGTAAATTCGGAACTCGCACCCCCCCCAGCCCCACCCCCCACCCCCCGTATGCTGTCTTGTTGTTTCTATTTGTTTGTTTTGTTTTCAAAGCTTGTAACAATTTCATAACCTCCACGTTTACCAGAATCTTTTTACACAAATTATGTAAATCAAATATAAAGTGTTTGTACTTTAGCAACCTCTGTTTTGGGGGAATTTGTGCACTTCAACGTCGGGGAATACCATTTTCCCACCGCTTCACCTGACCTCGGTCAGTAAACGCAGCATTTTACTACGACTACCTGGCATCGTCGTTAAAAAGACCAATTAGTAATTGGTTTTGTTGAGAAAATATTTATATCACTTTCTGGCGTCTGTGAGTTATGTTTGCAACCAATCAAGCCTGCCAGAATAAAAAAGAGTGAAAGGACTTTGAATGAATGTCCGAGATTACGAGATATAAATTGAATGGCTAAAAAGTGACATTGTATTTTCATTAATATAGTTATGGGGTTGTTGTTTTTTGAGTGTCGTATCCCCCTTGGCGCTTTTGTTTTTATTTTATCGTTGCAACGTTTTGATTGCTTTGCTAAAGTGTGTTAGTTTGTTCAATAAAGCATAAAAAACAAACACACACACACACACACAAGTCAAGACATCTCTCCTGCCGCGCTGAATAACTTGTTTTGAAGTCAATTGATCCCGCCTACCTCCAATGACGCAGCGTTCCAAGAACGCGCCCTCTGATTGGCCAAAACCCTTGCGCAAGATGAATGTATAATGGCTGTAAAGCTACTGGGGCTGCGCCGCTATCGTTTACCATGTCTCTCTAGTACTTTAGGAGCAGTTGTTTCCCCTCGGTGTGATGTTGTGAGAGAAGCTGCGCTAAAACTGGGACAAGATGACGGACGCCCGAGGCGATCGCTGTCCGGACCAGTTGAATAAATTCAAGAAGCTGACAGGCAGGCCGCTGCACGGTGAGCAGGAACTAGCAGATCCATCTACGACATTAGCACGTATGCTGCTGTTTGCTACCTCACTATTGTCAGCGGTTGTCTGACAAAGACATACAGATATATAGGTCGCTATATGAAGGCACTTAGCTACCAAGTCTGATATGATTTGAGCGAGTGCTAAAGCTAAGCTAGCATCTCCATATTCACACGTTTGCTTAATGTTACACGGTGAAAATTATTTTTCTTTTCTTTAAAGTGACATGGCTTCAAATCTGCAGCGGTCTGTTAAACTCGTTAGCTGGGCAATTTACTCCTGAAGAGCAAAAGTGGCATTTTCAAATTGATATGTGACAAACTGCTGGACGCTGCCCTGCCAGTCAAAACAGAGCATCCTTACAAAAAGCGCAATGCATTTCAGTCAACTTGTCTCGACTTACACGTGTGTGTGCATCCCTTTCCTCCTCAGGTCGTCATAACCCCCCCGCCCGCAGTGGCCACCGCTGTGTCGCTGACAACACTAACCTCTATGTGTTTGGGGGGTACAACCCGGACTACGATGAGTCGGGCGGCTCAGAGAATGATGACTATCCTCTGTTCCGGGAGCTGTGGAGGTACCACTTCGCCACGGGCCGATGGCAGCAGATTGAAACGGAGGGCTTCGTGCCCTCAGAGCTGGCCTCCATGTCAGGTGAAACGCAGATGCCGATTCTGTCTGTCTGTCTGTCTGTCTGTGGGCTGACACAATAAACCTCTCCCGTTTCCTCACTGCAGCCGTGTTGCACGGGAACAATCTGCTTGTGTTTGGCGGCACCGGGATCCCCTTTGGCGAGAACAATGGCAATGACGTCCACGTTTGCAATGTCAAGTACAAGCGGTGGTCGCTGCTTAAATGTCGCGGCAAGAAGCCTAACAGAATCTACGGACAGGTAAGTTCCATTACGACCCAACATGCGAGGCGGGCGGATGAAGATTTAACAGTTTGTCACGCCGTATTCCAGGCGATGGTCATCATAAATGGCTCGCTCTACGTGTTTGGGGGGACAACGGGGTACATATACAGCACAGACCTACACAGGCTGGACCTGACCACCAGGGAGTGGATCCACCTCAAGCCCAACAACCGACCAGACGACCTGCCCGAAGAACGGTATGGGTAATAAATTCCGGTCAACGAAGCTGCAAGCGTTGTCAGCGTTCTCATGCTGATTCGTCGTTACAGGTATCGGCATGAAATCGCACAGGATGGACAGAGAATCTACATCTTGGGAGGAGGGACCTCCTGGACGTCTTACCCTCTGGACAAGGTACCAGGAAAACATTCAGTTGAACCCTTGGGCTCTTTATTATTATAATTTTTTTTTAATGTATTTTCTTGTGTGACAGATTCACGCGTACAATCTGGAGACCAATTCCTGGGAGGAGATTGCAACAAAACCTCATGACAAAATAGGTTTGTGTCCTATTGAAGCATTATTTCCCCTCCAGACATTTTGTATGTAACCGTGTGTGTTTCCGTTAGGGTTTCCCGCTCCTCGAAGGTGCCACAGTTGTGTCCAAATAAGAAACGGTAAGTGCTTTAGCAAATGACCGCTATCGATTTGAATCAAGAGACTTATCGTATGCGACTTCCCTTCTAGATGTATTTCTTTGTGGCGGCTACAACGGCGAGTTCATCTTGGCTGACCTGTGGAAGCTCAACCTGCACACGTTCCAGTGGAGCAGGTTGCCCGCCATGATGCCCGAGCCGGCCTACTTCCACTGCGCCACCGTTACGCCGGTGGGTACGATTGCGGTTGTTTTCTGTTGAGCCGTCGAAACGTACGAAGAAGAAAAAAAAAAAAAGAGACAGTACAGTACAAAAAAAAAAAAGATCAACAGAAGCCGTGGTCACTTGTTACTAGGCGGAATTTCTGGGTCACACACACACGTGAGGTGAGGTGGCAGCAAAAAGAAGTCAAACAGGAAATCATTCCAAGCACAGCACTCTTAAGAATGAGAAGTTTAATTACACATCATTTAACCAACATATCTTTTTATAAAAGATCTTCTTCTTTTTTTCCCGTTCTACCGGTCAGACTGGCTGCATGTACATCCACGGCGGCGTGGTGAACATCCACGAGAACAAGCGGACGGGATCCCTCTTCAAAATGTGGCTGTCCGTGCCCAGCTTGCTGGAGTGTTGCTGGGAGATACTCCTCCAAGCCTTCCCTCACCTTGCCAACCTGCCCACCGTGCAGCTGCGTAACCTGGGCCTCACGCAGGAACTCATCGAGCGCTTAAAATAAGACTTTGAACGCCGGGAAGCCGCAAAAAAAGGGGGAGTCTTTTGAGGGACTTGAACATGCTTTGAAGGATCACTCTTGTGGAATTTCTTTAAAAAAGTCACATTCACTGTGAAATCGGGGCTCTCGGAATCCATTTGGAAAAGCTTTTCTTTGACTAGTTGAAGCCCCTCCCCCGCGTTGAAATTGTTGACTTTGCATGGGCAGTTGCGCCTGTAGCACGCCAACACACTGCAGTGCCTTGAAATATGAAAAGCAGTTTTAATTGGCGTTGCAGCAGTGTGAGGAGAGGACAGTTGTCAGTGCATATATTTGTTAAGCACACACTTTTTTTGCAAATCTTTCAGTTTTAATAAAAAGGTCCAATGTAGTCATTATTTTATACATTGTACCCCACTATTGATCTTTTAAACTGAGGCTAGGATCCTTTTTGTGCGTCAACACACACTAAATTGTTCCCTGCATGTCTTTGCTGTTTTTAGTTGTATTCTGAAAATCTACTGTACTTACATTGGACTTAATTTACTAAACGGTGAGCGTTGGAATTATGTACGCAAAAGGCTCATCTGACTATTGTGTTGTTGTCAATAAAGTTGGGTTGAGAACTCTCGCGCTTGGCTCGGCTAAATGGATGGAAAGCAATAACGCTGCGTGAAGAACTAGAAATTGAATTTATTGAGCACATTTTACAACAAACATATACATGCAAAATCAAGCGGTGTAACTATTAGAAATGTCTTAAAATCTTGCATGCTCAGAAAAATACTGTAAAAAATATTGGGTTGGATTTTTTTTCCAATTTTGCTTCCCCTCAGTAGATTAACAAGAGCGGGGGGAGGGAGCAAAGAAATAAAGAGCCAAAAGGATGAGGTAGACCACCACCAGAGCAGTGCCTACGAACAAAACACATGTTAATATTCCTCCACAAAAATGGATACAAAAACAAAAATCACAGGCTTACCCTGAAAGTAGTCACACTTGCCATCCATGAAGATAAAGTTGACCAGAATGACACTGAAGATGCTTGCAAAAACGTGGATGTCACTAAAAAGCAGCACGAATCCAACGTCCTGTCCACAAAGAGCACACAATATATATAATGTTAAAGTACAGCCACAAGAGCAAACGTATCATATAATCCGCTCAAATTGGTTGACTTACATAGGATGCGTTGAAGAGGATGAGTAGTGGGATTTGAATCATGCACACCTGCACCGCGATGCAGCTCCCCACTTCCAGACTGGAGATTATTGAAAAAAAAAAAAAAAAAAAGCATGATACTGTCACCACTCGTGCATGTATTTAGTGAAGTACCTCAAACTGATGTTATTCTGCAGCGCAAACTGGATCCCGTTGACAATTTCGGGGAGTTCGGGCACCATTGCCAACACCGTCACGCCGATGAAATACTGAAGAAAGCACCAGGAAGTCACAATGTTGAATAAAAAGGCTGGAAAAAGCAACTTCTTCTTTTTTTTTTAAAGCACCTGCGAGATGGAGGAGTTGGTCAGCATGGGCTCGATGTTGTCCGTGCTGATATCGGCGCAGCAGGCCATCAGCACGGTGGCCGCGATGAGCACGGCGAGCGCCCTCCACCGCGACCAGTGGACCACGTGGTGACCTGTTTGACACGCGGACGTTGCGATCGGCGCCTTTCACAATTCATCACCTTTCACCTCACTTGCATGCTTTCAAACTTTTTTTGGGGGTGATGCCCGCGTGCGGAAATTAGGAGCATGCAAAAACACACCTGTGGCAACGTGGCAGGGGGGGACAATGCTGGCATTAATGCACGAGTTGACGGCGAGGGGCGGGCCGGCGGCGCCCTCGCCGATGCGGGGGAGGGCGGCGGCGGCGGCGGCTCCCTCGTCCGCCGCGTACTGACCGTGGGCGTGGCCGCCTTGGCCGTCGCCGACGTGGATATCGTAGATGTGCGCGTGGGTTTTGAGTGTGAAGATCAGGCCGACGAGGTAAGCGGCAGGCAGCAGCACGCAGATGATGTACACCAGAGGCCTGGCGCCGCAAGGACGTTCATCGGCACGTTATTTCCCGCCACACTTCAAATTGACACTTGCGAGAAAAAGTCAGCGAAATCGTTGGCATGATGCGAATCTCTGCATTAATTGGTCATAAAATGAGGATAGTCACACACACAAAAATAATAATAAATTTAAATAAATCAAGTGATATCGATATATCCCAGGGCCTGATGAAGCAAAACGGACCCAACAATATTTGACAAAATTAGGTTTTAAAGTGGAAGTCAACGTAAACATTTCTTGACAATAATCTGTAACTTCACTCGTCTAAACATGACGTTCTGATTTAACTCATTCACTCCCAGCCATTTTCACTGAAGCAATACCCTTCACTCCTGGCTCTTTTACTGGATTTTGACTGATTTAGCAAGGCCAAAAAGAAAGATTAGAGTCTCTTCGTTCATCAGGAAAAAAAAAGTATATTTCTATCTGTTTCCGTCTTGCAGCAATTAGCATTAGAACGTAGCTAAGTTTCATCATTATTCACAAATCTATTTAGAACTGTGAGTAAATGAGCTTTTTTTCCATCATGGCCCTGGTTGATCTCTTTTGCCACCTGTTGGTCATTTGTGTAATAACTACAATTTCTTCAACCATTCTTTGCAGTTGAGAGGCTGCATCAAAGTCTTCTGAAAAAAAAAGAAAGTATAAATACGTCTTTCGGAAACTTAAAACATTTTAAATATAACATATTTATACGTTTTGGGGAGCAAATGAGTTAATGTTACATTTGTGGAATATAAATTATGAAGCAAAATCCAGCCATTTTTTGCCATCTCATGGTGCGGCCATTTTGCCACTTGCTGTCAAGTGAAGATGACATCAAAGTGACCAGGCAACGACCAATCACAGCTCACCTCATTTCCGACGCTGCGCTGTGATTGGTTGTTACCCGAGACCTGAGCAACATTGACGTCATCTTCAGTCGACAGCAAGTGGCAAAATGGCCGCACCATGAGATGGATAAAAACAATTGCTTAACTCATATTCCACTAACACAATATCAACCAGAATACCATATTTAGACCAGCGGGGCTGCATAGAACATATTAGCGTCACCCAAAAAAAAAAAAAAATGGGGTTGACTTCCCTTTTAAGCAAACTGCGCTTTTCTATTGTCATTTAGATGACAGACCAGATTATGAGACCAGATTATAGGACCAGCTAATGCAAAAATCAGCTGACATAACGTTGACATTCCTCAACAGCATGCCGACTTACTCCACATGCATCATAATCAACTGGGGGTCCATTTTACTCTGCAACAAAAGACAACAAGTTAAGACGTCCAATTGCGAAGAAGCGTCGTTTCGTTTCAAGAATCGGCGGCGGCGGCCCACCATGTCGTAGTGGCAGTCTGTGCACACGAGGGGCGCGCTGGCATTGCTGGCATTGCTGGAGCAGCCCCCGCACACCAGGCTGCCAAAAGTCTTGGAGAAGACGGTGGGAGCAAAAACACCTGAGCAAAAACAAAACAAAACTGCTTTTGTCCTCTACTGGAAGCGAACGTATACGGTGGCCGCATTCCATACAAACCTCCAATGGATATGAAGAGCAAAGCTGAGCTCACGCCGGCCGAGCGACTGTTAAATCGCTGCTCGCGGTGTTTGATGCCACCAATAATCATGCAGATGCCCTGCGTGGGTGACACGATGCGTTGAGTCACACGGCCGAGACCGCACGGGGGGGGGTCCTGCCGGGACGCTCACGGGTATGAAGAGGATGCAGCCCAGCAGCGTGCCGGTCAGGGCGGCCTTGACCACCTCCTCGTAACACTTGGAGGCCACGCGCTGGCCCTGCAGCAGCGCCGTGATGTAGAAGGTCATCTCGGTGATGGAGCCGAAGGTGGCGTTCACCACCGCGCCGACGGCAAAGTTACTCTGAGCCGAAATGCTGCGGAAATCCCACACAAGGATGTGAGATCTTACTAAATATTTCAATTTGACACGGTGACAGAAAACAGCAGGCCTTTCAAATACAATTAGAATTGTATTCTTTATAAAGTATGACGGCGTCTTAGGGCCACGTATAAAAAAATAATAATATTTTTTTTTAGAGGGTGGAGGCAATATTCTAAGAAGAAAAACCCTCACAAAAGTGGCACATTTGTGAGTTATTTTTCTCGAATTATTACGTTATAAATAAAAAAAAATTGAGGGCAATATGGCAAAAACAATTTTTTAGTGCGGGGGCAATATTCTGAGAGAAAAAAAACTCGCAAATTTGCCACTTTATAAAGTGGAAATTTTGTGAGTTTGTTTTTCTCGGAGTAATATGGCAAATTTGAGTATTACATATAATATATTTATTTTTTTTTGAGTGCGGGGGCAATATTAGAAATTTGCTTTACTTTATAAAGTGGCACATTTGTGAGTTCTTTTCCTCAAATTATTACGTTATAAATAAAAAAAAATTGAGGGCAATATGGCAAAAACAAATTTTTAGTGCGGGGGCAATATTCTGAGAGAAAAAAACTCGCAAATTTGCCACTTTATAAAGTGGAAATTTTGTGAGTTTGTTTTTCTCGGAGTAATATGGCAAATTTGAGTATTACATATAAAAAAATTTTTTTTTTGAGTGCGGGGGCAATATTAGAAATTTGCTTTACTTTATAAAGTGGCAAATTTGTGAGTTTTTTTCTCAGAATATTGCAGCCCCTGAAGAAAAATATTAATATGTGGCCCTAATATGCCATCATAACAAAGCTATGATTTAAATTAATATTTACCACACAGATGTATTTTCAGAGAGAATCAGTACCGTTATTTCCCATTCAAAATATGGATTATTTATTTATTTATTTTTGTGATTCAGTATCTGCATCACTACCCGAGGTACTCCTTGAGTAATAGAATACAATCCATTTAGTGACAAGTCCTGGAACATTTCTGAGATATTGTACGCCAAAAACAGAATTATGACCATAACAATAAATTACCTGGCGATACCCTTGCCGATGTAGTAGGACAGCGGGATTATGGAGACGATGGCCGTAGCAAACTTGGTCTCCGAGCTGAAGTACTTGTGGTCGTGGTCAGTATAGCCCACAATCAATGTGACGATCACCAACGGAAGCAGATCTGCAAAGGACGCCTCAATGGAAGGAGAATAAAAAGCAACACGCCAAATGGAGAAAACGCTTTTCAAAAGGATACTTAGTGCGAAGATGTTAATCCCTTGCACAGTGTATTTGTAGTAATGCAGATTGACGGCGCGGTAGCAGCACAGGATGACTCTCGCCTCGCACTGATGCGTCTGGGAAAAGACAAAAAAGGTGGCTTGGTGTGGACTTCCGTCATTTGCCCGCCAATTTCTGGTTACCTTTTCCGGAGCGTGCACGTGCACGTGCACGTCCTCGGGCGCCATGAGCAGGACGACGGCCAGCGCGCGGGCGTTCATCTTGGAGACGGGGATGGTGAACACCGGCAGCCAGCAGACGACGCAGGCCACGCCGTGCACCACCGACAGGACCGGATAACCCAGCAGCAGCCACACGTACGTGCTCACGCGACGCTGCGGGGGGGTCAGAATCCAGCATGCTGCTGATTATGCCATCGATGAACTGGATCAAAAATGGACTTTGACACAAAATGTGGACACGTGAGCTTCAGGTGTCACTTTTTCCCCTCGGGGTTTGCCATTCTCCACTGTAGTATCTGTGATTTTGAATGGGTGTGGCTGGCCTGGTGAGTGACATGGGTGTCGGGGAATATACATCAATGAATGTACCGTATTAGGCTTTTCTTTTGTTACAATTTGTCGCATCTGTCCTTGACCACTTGCAGCTCCAAATAAAATGCAAATTGCCACGTTTGTCCTCACCCAATGTTTGGACCTGGTCCGAAGCGGTAGTTCCGGGGAAGGCGACTCAATGGGCAAAGGGGAGGACATCAGAAGAGGCCCCGAGTCCTTTTCCATGACCATTTCCTTGCTGTCCTCGGAGTCCCTCTCTTCGGGGATGACCTCGCACCTTGGCGGCTTCAATGTGGATCTTTTTGTCAAGTCGGTGGCCTGAGATTAGAAAGCACGCGGATCATGTCCTGTACATCGACACGCGCGTGGAAATTTAGGCGGAGCATCTGACCTTTCCCACCGATTTCCCAAAGGGCCAAATAAAGTAGCAGGCTAACTTGAAACACAGTTTTCCTTAAATGGGGAAAAACAAAAACCAGACCTGATCAATGCTCCTCAAATTGACGGCGAGCCGTCCAGAGGAGACGACACCAACCATATTGAGCACCAACGATGGTCAGAAACATCACAGGACAAACGACCGCGTAGGTTAAAGAAATCCACCAGCCGAATAAAATCACATAAACGATGTTCCCCAAGGTCATTGTGGAGCCTGCAACACGTCAAAATGTGTGTTTTAGTCCCTCTCTTACACATCGCCAACATTTTTTTACACTCAAGAAAATGTTTTGGATTGCTTCAGATTGCGCTGAATGAATTCAAAGAACCTTCTTGGGGCTTGACGACGCTAAGGTCCGAGTAGAGTTCTTTGACCACTTCGGACCGGTCTTCGATGGGCCTCTCTGTGACATTGCATTTCCATTTTCGGAAGCCAAACTGCAAAAAAAAAGCATTCTTTCGATTAGAAAGGGTGGCCTTTGAAACAAAAAGGTGACATTCAAGACGACTTGCCTTGTAGTTGTTGGCTTCCCTGTGCGCCTCGACCTCATTCTCAGCCCTGATTGTGGTCTTGGAGGCGTTTTCATGCCAATCTTCCTCGCCGCAGCGCAACGGCACCGAGTGCACCGAGTTGCTGTGCGCTCCCGTGTAAGCTGCGGGAAAAAAAAAAACACCACGTCAGCATTTGCGCAAATGTCAAGCGACAGTGCGGACGACGTCACCTCTGTGCACGGCGAGGAAAGACTTGGGCGTGCAGTGGCAGAAATGGTTGCAGGGCGAGTCGGGCGTGCGCGTCTCGGCGGCGTGCACGAGGATCTCCGGGTGCTGCGTCCCCACGCACGGGCGCTTGGTTTGGGATAGCGTCCCTGGAAACGAGCCATTGGGCTCCGGGTCCAAGTTCTCTGGATGGACGGAGGAAACGCGAAAGGCCCAAAAGGTTCTGCTGTCAAATATGCGCTACGCGGAACATCGTTTTCGCTTGAGAAGAATCAAGTCGAGTTGAATTGAATTCGGAATTTGCACAGCCATGATCACAAATGGCTGTGACTAACAATAACCGCCTGAGAGTCATGCATGAACGAACACACACACAGGATGACATTAGCAATGCATTGTTGCGACATATAAACACACAAAAAGTGATGTGCCAGGGGAAAATAACAAACAAAAACAATAAGAACAACTTAAGCTAGCTGCCACTTCTATTCAATTTTCTGGATTTAACAATATATAAACTAAATAAATAAATGTTTGTGGTGAAATAAACATGTCAAATAAGACATTTTGAATACACAGAGTTAAACGGCAAAATTCATATTCCAGCCCGGGTTTTATTCCACAGGCTGTGGAATCCACAGGTGACTTCGATTACGCGCTAACGAACACAATCACGAGGTTTCACCACGCAGAAAAAAGCTTTCGCGTTCGTTTACAATCATGAGATTCGAAATACGTTGTGAACGCCAGGAGCAAACTAAATGAAGGAAACTCACCTGTCGATCTCCTCCTCGCGCTCTTTGGCTCGCCTGTTGTTGCTATGGACACGAACGTGGACTTTGTAAGGGACATGTCCACTTCCAGCCGGTTGTCAGACGTCCTCCTCGATGTCTTCTTTTCTCTTTCCCAACTGCGCTTGCTTGAGCAACCGCAACACGCTTCGCTGCTGTTTTGCGAGGGCAATAAATCAGGGATGAGGAAGAGGAGGAGGAGGAAGAGGAGGAGGATATGCTAACTCGCTTGGAAAATATTGTAAAAATAAATATGGTAGAAATATTTGTAATAGTCCTGCTTCTCGTGCTTATGTGATTTGGTCAAGTCTCTTCATTGTTTGTAAAACGATTCTTATTTTTAATGGTCACATCAAAGCAGGCAACTCTGGACCTTGAGGGCTCCTTCACCCTATACACATTTTTTAGATGTTCCCCTCCTCCAAAACACCTGATTCAAATGATCATTTCATCAGCAAGTTCTCTGCCTGATAACAAAAGTGATCGTTTGAGTCAGGTGTGTTGGAGGCCAGGGAACATTTCAAACATGGCGGATGAGACCGTCGAGGGGCGGAGTTGGTGACGCCAAATGAAAACGGATCTCTGTTTTGTTTGGTTTTTCATTTCAAATATTATAATTTTTTTTTGCGTTAAATAAGAAAAAAATACAAAAGGAAAAATGTTACATTTTAGACATTTATTAAGAAGCATAAAACAAACTTATTTTTAGTTGTTAAACTTGGCTCCGCCCCCATGGATAAACTAACTGCATACTAAAATGTAAATTCATGCACGTGCAGTACATGTATCAATGTTTTACAGTAAAATGGTGGAGGATGTTTAAACGACTTGAAGCGGTGGCAACGTAGCCGCGCTTAATGATGGCCAAGTCTTGCAAAGTGTCGGGAAACATGATTTGCACTTAAAAATAGGTCCAGCATTATAAAAGTGACATTTATTTATTTAGACGCAACATGGACAAATAGATAAAAAAAATAACGGCTGTTAAATCTTTTCAAATGGCACAAAAACAGATCTTGAATGCTTTTACAGGGCCAGAAAATACCAATAAAATGATTCTTCATTTTATTTGACATGTTTGGGGGGACTTACTTCAAATAAAATTGACCGGTAATTTCAGAAACCAGCAGTGCTACTAATATAAATGCTTCTCTAAACATGTCAACAAGAATAGCTAAAAAAATAAATAAATCATGCAATAGTGTCTAAAAAAAAAAGAAAAAAAGTGAACAATAATTTCTGCATGATTTGCCCATAATAACATGAAGAGAAACATTTTGGTTACAGCGAACAATGACAGCATTACATATGCTCATCCACCATTTTTTTTTCTTTCATTTTTTTTTAAATCAAACTTTTATATATAAATCTGTACAAATAATACCCTTTGTGTGACGTCTATGAACAGCTTATATACATGCTCACAAAAAACATTTGGAAAAAAAGAATGCAGTACATGGATTTTGTGTCAATATTTAAATAATAGTAACAGAAATTGAAACATTGTTATGTGCTACATGTGTTTTTTTTTAAATTATCATTTGCTAATTAAAAGAAAAAAAGAAAAAAGAATGTTTGAACTTTACAAGACAATAGTGTATTATTTTCTTCTACTATTGAGTGTATTGTAAATTTGGAGTATGTAGTTAAGAAGTGAGTGTGGAGAAAAGTCAAGAGTACAAAAAGAGTATAAGAGACTCCTTATTTCAAAATAGTTTTGCCTACTTTAATGGTAACCTGCCATGTGACGAGAAGACGGGAAGATGCTTTTCTTTTTTTACAGAATATTCTACACAATATATTCTTTCAAGCCATTTTATAGCTGCCTCATTTGTGTTCCATCATAAAGTTGCCAAGGAAATTGTATCGGACTTAGCATTACAAAAATAGGTTTGTTTTTCCCCCGTTATTCCTTTCCTTCAAAAAAAGAAAAGAAAAAAAGGTTCATCTGTAAAAAATAAATGGAGGTGCACTTGAGTTTTTGAAAGTATCCAGCACTTTTTTTTGTTCAGTTTACTGTCAGTGCAGCTTAGAAGTCTGATTCGGCGTCCATAAGCTCCGCCTCCATCAAGTTAGTCCGCGAGTGGACGGGGCCATAGCCGACCCGCCGGCCAGCGGGCACCCTTGCCACGTGGGCCATCCGTTCTGACAGCCCCCCCTGGAGGCAGAAGGAGGTGCTGGGCGGGCAGCGCGGACCCAGACCGAGGTTCTCCGGGCGGTCCGAGAATACGCCGCGGCCGTAGCTGCTCTGAGCGCCCTGATAGGGCGGTAAGCGGCACCGCTGGTCGCCGGGGAAGGGCGCAAAGTCCGGGTAGGATCCCGGCAGGACGTCTTCCTCCAGCATTTGCTGTCGCTTCTGCTGCTCCCGCAGGTCGGCCACCAGGCTGGGGTGAGAGGGCAGCTTGGGGAGGCGGGGCACCGAGCTGCGGCCAAACTCCCGCTGGGGGTAAGCCTGGTGGTCCGCCCCCGTCGCCGCCGCATGCGTCTCCTTTCTCCTCTTCTTCTTCTTCTTCTTTCGTTTTATCATCTCTGGGGAGATTTCAGCCTCCACCATCCACAACCTGTTCCTCTCCTCGGGGGGTGGAACTGGAAACAAATCCCAAATAGGTCAGTAAGGAAAAATGGCGGGATGTAACGATGCACCAATACTGCCAATTCAATACATTTTGAAATGTTTGAAGATAATTGCGGAAGGCGCACGCAAAAATTCTGAACGACAGCGTTAAAGTGTTTCCCACCATTTCAGTTTTTCTGGTTAGTGGGCGTGGCTAAAAGAGCACGAGTTGCCCCGCCCCCTGTTACATAAGAGCTTGCCTCAGGTGAGGAATAATGAAACCGCGCCTCAAACTCTCACCCGGCGTTCCTGTGGGAGTGACCGAGATGTCCTGAGGCAAGATGGCGCCTCGCCGGGCCACCATCTTGGTCACGTGCTGCGCCCAGGCCGACGACATGTCGTTGGAAGGTTCGTTGATGTCGAAGTTAATCCCAGCTGGAGAAATGACAAAGAACGGGCAAGCGTTTCGCACCAACAACCACAAACAGCACACAAACGTGTTGCGATTGCAATTATCCGCCACTAGGTGATGCTTTACACCAAGATCGGACGTCTGCGTATTACCGACAGGTCCGTCGTGTGACAAGGTGTGCATGCTGAAGGACAACTCCTTCTCCGGGTCCTTGTGCAGCTCCTTTCGCATGGCGAAGGCCTTGGCGATCATCTTGCTCTTCTTGATCCTCTTGGGTTCGTTGTCGCTGCGCCCGATGATCCTAAAGGCGGGATTTTTTTTTATTTTATTTTTTTAAATGCGATCATGTACAGTCACGGAGACGAGAGAGATTTTTTGACGTCATGCCGCTTACTTGCACCAGGTGCGCTTCCAGATGAGGATGGTGGCCTTGGTCCAAACCCACGTGCTCATGGCGATGCCGGTTCCAAACATGGAGAACAGGTTGATTTTCTCCACCATCAAACTGGGGCGGTTCTTAATGGTGCACTCCGGGATCGGCTTGTTGGTCTGGGAGGCGATGGTGACGTTGGCCTCGCACCTGTCGGGCGGATCGTTATTGTTATGATCTACGGCGGCTCTCGTTTATTGTCCATTTTTTGGTCGCCCTCATCAAGTTTGACACTTTTTGCGGTCAAAAATTGGAGAAGCGCGAGCGAAAATCCAATGTATGGAGGCGAGAAAAAAGCGACATACAGCACATATTCCCGGAAGCTCTTCTCCCATTCGGCCTGGTTGAAGAAGTCGTAGAAGTGGCAGCCAAAGGTGATGAAAACGAAGCCGAAAGCCAAGAAGCCAAAAATGCCTGACGAGAACGGAAAAACGCAAGAGTTGGCTTTCAATTGTTTGCATAAAGAATTTGGGAAAACAAAACAACAACAACAACGACGTACCGAGTCTCAACATTGTCTCGTTGATTTTGCTGGCGGCTTTCTCGCTGAGAAGTCCCGGGTGGTTACTTTTGATGGAGAACAAGGTCATGACGCCTACAAGGACAAACATGCTCAGCGGAGGGCGGCGCGAGGACCGAGGCGCCATTTGACGGGACTGACCTCGGATGAGGAAGTAGCCGCCGACCACCAGCACCACGCCGATGGGTGCCAGCACAAAGCCGGCGCGGTACCGGTAGTTCTTGTAGCCCACAAAGCAGATCCCGCTCACGGAGTCGCCGTCAACCTGAAACGGGGCAAGAATATAAAACAGCAAATGAAAATGCTGCGAGAAAAATAACCAGCAAAACACAGAATATTTCATGGAAAATTAAAAATATTTAATCACTATACAAATATGATCTAATCCCTTTCAGATAAATCCGGACCTTTTTATCTCAGCGGGCGGCCATTTTGCCACTTGCTGTCGACTGAAAATGACATCACGGTTGCTCAGGGCTCAATTAAGGACCAATCACGACTCAGCTGTTCTCTGAGTTTGGTCGCTGAGCCGTGATTGGTCCTTTCCACTCGGCAGCGCCGAAGATGGTTAAAACGAGTGGATTTTGCTGCTATGCGCATTTGCCACAAACACAATTTTAATCAGAATAAAAATAAATCATTAAAAAAACACATTATCGGAAAGAAAATAGTTAACACTTGCCCTTTAAATACAGCTGAAGCGAAATGTACAAAAAAGTCGATGAGAAATATTTTCCTCGGAAGATGCTTCTCAACGTACCTCAGCGATGGCCAAGATGGCGACGGTGAGGACAAAGGGGACGGACCATGTGACCATGTGGAAGTAGGAGGTGCGCCCGGTGAGCGGCTGCTGGGTGGTGCCGAGCGCCTTGAAGGACGTGTGCCAGGCGTACGTCAGCATCACGAACCAAATCACTCCCGACATCAGCGAGTAGTACACGATGATGAAGATGGTCACGCACGACAACGTCTCGGACGAACTGCGGGACAAAAACAATCTTTCATTCCGCCTCGTCGCGGCCAGGCGATCGGCGGCGGGGGACTTACGAGGGCTCCCCGAGTCTCATGGTGTTGTCGCTCTTGCACACGATCTCGTCGCGGGCGCCGTCCAGAAACTGCGCCAACCAACCGATGCTGCCCACGAAGAAGCAGGCGTTGATGTAGAAGAGGATGACGGCCGGGTAGCGGTTGGAGTTCTTCCAGTCGGCCAGAAACGTGGCCTGAAGAGGAACAAAAGTCCGTATCAGGGCTCAAACGTTTGAGAAAATAATCCATTTTTTTCACTTCATATTGCGATTGCCATTAAAATGGGATTACTTTTTTCAAGGTTTTCTTCTCGTGTATTTGAAATGATCAATGAATGCTTTATATGGGGAAATCTGTTTACTCGTCCCATCCAAATATAGAGTACAATTGCCCTATTTGTTTATTTATTTTTAATTCTTTCCTTCAAACATCGGCCAATTGGGCGATTTTTTTGCCCTCAAAACGTTATAATCGAAGAACCCTAACAATTCCGACGCTGTAAAAGTACCATGAATGCACCATTTTGCTCGCGTAGCATTAGCAACTAGCAAGTGTGTAGCGTATCTTATTCTGGTTATTCTGTTGTCCCCCGAGTGTCCTTGAAGCTGTTTAATGACATTCCATTTGGAGTTAACTGTAAAACCAAACAAACAACCGCAATAGGAAAAACATCCGCTGTATATTTAAATACAAAACATGCGTCGTTTTTTAGCCTATCGCTAATGCTAAAAACGAAGGAAGGATCCCATTCAAATGCTAACCGGAAGTTAGCATCGACTTTAGTCATGATTTCAATCTCTACCAAATAATCATGATTGCTATTTTTGAAGCCCAATTATGTACTCTAACCAAATACAGTGCAGCAGTTGTTAACAAGTAAGAATGGTTTTATTATTGACACATAAATCTATACAACAACCTTGGATAGTTAATTTGTTGATAAAGTCATATTATGGACTTGTCATTCAAAGCAGAGTAAATCTTAATAGCGAAAGTTAAAAATGGGGCGGGCGGGGGGTTAATTGTAAGCATTATATATATATTTTAAATAATGGGCCGAATAATCCGTATTTTTTGGGGGCAAAAATCTGTATCGCATCGGCCTCAAAAAATGCATATCGGTCGTGCCCTGATTTTTACCAGATAATGAAATTTCCACATTTAAGTGTTTTGTGCTTGATGTTATTATTTAGTAGCAAAATATGCTCCTTCAATAAAAAAAAAGTGTTTTGGAAGCAGATAAAATTGAGATCATATAGATTTGTATTTTCATGTATTTTGCGGGCAAAGTTCAGTAATAAAAACGATTAAAATTTCCCTCAATCATGATTTCGTTCACAGATACTTTCGCAATTACTGCTCGATGAAGTTGATCACTTCTCGTTGTGCATGTTTAGAATGAAGGGATTGTTGTTGTCCAGCTTCTTCGCCATAACTTGAATGAATCGACGCAGTAAGCAAAAACGTCGCCGGCCGTTGGCGTCAAATCGACGACTCGGATTTAGCTCGCGAATCGCAAACAGGGAAGGGAAAGAGACCCCCAGACATCGAGTTTGGCAACGCGAGATGCCGATACTACGCATCAATGTACTGAAGGAGAAGCGGTACCAGGGTGAAGAAGGTGCAAAGGAGGGTGATGGTGCCGAAATAGGCGATGTAGGCGTGCATGTCGTCGTGCTCCTCCTCGGTGAACAGCGGGTTGTCGCACTGGATGCCGCAGCCTTCCACGTCCTTGTACCAGCTGGACTGGATGTCCGTCTTGACCAGCGGCGCCTCGCACTGGCCCGACGTGTTGAACTTCAGCTTCTGCACCTCGTTCTGCCGCACCAAAAAAACATAAGAGCGCGCGCGGTCTGGAGCGCAAAACGCCGGCGCGGCTCATCCGACGGCTTACCGAGCAGCCCGCTGGGAATTTCTGGCATTTGAGGAAGTTGGGCCATCCGCGCTCCTGGTCCACGATGCTGCAGGGGCGGCGCGTGGCCGCGCACAAACTCTGACTCGGCAGCTCCACTCGGCCGTTTTCGCACTTGGGCATGTAGACGGCGCACAGCAGAGGCTGGATGACCGACCAGCAGCGAGGAGCGTTGCGCAGACCTGCGGATGACACGGCGCCGTCTCATCCTCGTTCCTCAACTCGAATACCGACAAACGGCGTTGTGACCGACATCGGACGATTCCAAAGTACTTGGGCAGTTCGTGTACCGTTGGGTTCTTTGCGCAAACGGATTCATCCAAGTGAATCTCCTTATTGTCTTTAATGGGATTTGATCATTTCTTTCCATGTGATGCCCATTTTCAGGTATTTTATTTATTTATAAATAGTCAATAAAATGAGAAAATGTGATTCGAGGTACATAGAAATATTAAAAAGGCTGAGAATAAAGTTAATAGTATACAAATGTTAGTCATGGACGAGTATCGATACCAAATCTAACTGATTTCAAGACGGACACTTTACGATCAGGAAGTGAAAATTTTGAAATTGGAAGAATAGAAAATGGCCGTTAATTACACGTATTTTAAGGACAAATTTGTCTATTGTTAAAATAATCTGTATTTTTTTTTGTAACAAAAGTAGCTGTTGAATACTTGTACTGGTGTTGTGTGCTATAAACATCCCTTAAAATGTTAATAATTGTTTTTATAAAACGTAACCCCCAAAGCAAATCGACACGAATCAATCGTTTATTTTGAATCAATTATTAACCAATCTAAAGTGTAGAACTTTTGTTAAATTATTTTAAGAACTTCAGCCATAAAATGTTTTAGATAGAAAAAACAAACAAACAATAAAGCAAACATTTAAAAATGTCTTGTGGAAGTAATAGTTTTGGAGATCCACGGCAGGATTCCACCTGACAGTGACAAAACAGAAAACTATGAAAAACTTTATATTTAAATAGAGATCATATACAAAAACTACATGAACATAAATTCATAAAAACAACGCATACATAATAATAATAAAAACCCCGTCACTATAATAGTATGCATCGTTTGAACGTGAAATTCAGTGACTCTTTTCTGTACCACTAGAGGGAGCCCGCGGACCAACACCGACAAACACATTCTGTAAACATGTTCTCAACATGACCAAAAACAAAAAAAACGATGTCATGGCGTTGTCCGAAATGAGAACATTTGAACACGTCGCATCCAATCGGATTGCTGCAGATTGAAGAAGTCGGCCAACGAAACGGCGAAAGTGCAGACGTGCGCGTTTATGTTGCCGGGACGCGGTGGCAAGTTTCATCCTGATAAAACACGCCGGAATGCGCAATTTACAAACGACTTGCGGCTGTCATGCTGCAACTCACCGGACCACATGGTCAGCTTCTCGAAAGCCTCCTCCTGCGAGCTGGAATCTTCGGCCAGCACCAGCGACGTGTGCGTGTACGGCAGAGGCGAACCCAAGCATGTGTTGTACTTGAGCGCCTCGCACGTCGTCGTGCTTTTGCATTTGTCCTCAAACAGGCTCACGTTGGGGGGCGACATTTGCACCGCGACGCTGCGGTCGGACAGCGCGCACAGCATCCCGTGCAAGACAACAAAGGCGCTCCAAACTTGGGAGGACATCTTGGGAGCGAGAGGAGGAGGAGGAGGAGGGGGAGGAGGGGGGCGGAATCGGGCAAAAATCACGATATCACGTCCAACCGAGGTGTTTTAATCGTCAGATTGTTGTCGACGCTCAAAAGGCATTTTTCGTTCCAGTTCCGCTTATTCGCCGAAAAAAGACTTCCAAAAGTTGAGCGCAAGTTTAAGGACGAGCCAAAGTTTTCCCTCGACCTCCGTGCAGCTTTTCCCTCTTTGGCTCGTCTTCAAATTCCATCGTTAGAAGGGAAAAGATACCAAAACGTGCTCGAAAGGATCAAAATGGATTTTTAAAGAAAAACAGTTCGTGGTGTGGGGGCTTTATTCCGTGGAAAAATGTAGAGAAACTTTGGGTTTCGCCCTCCCCCCACATCCCAAAAATCCGAAAAAGTGTAACTGGAGCTGCAACTGGCGTGCGCATGCGCCAACCACTTCTCCTCCTCCTCCGCCGCGACCCCCGTCCTGCCCTCCTTCTTTTATATTCTCAGTCAAACCAAATGCATCCACAATGTTTGCGTCCTGCTCTTCTTCCGCACTCACTTTTGCAGCTCAAGTATGTTCGATGCTCATGGAGCGAAACCTCTCATCCGATCTCCCCTCCCCCATCTGCTCAGGGATGAGGACAAAAAATGGCAGGGATACAACACGTACAGTAAATATTACATTTAAAATGATGAATTAAATACAAATTGGAAATAGAAAACCACTACAAAAAAAATCTATAAATGTTTCGTCATTATTTTAATTATTTTATTTAGGTTGGCATTGCTCTCGATTTACTTAGCTAGGGTAAATAAATACGTAATAAAAAATAATAGTGCCCTATTTTTCTTGATTGTATGCCAAAACAAAGTCGTTAAAAAAAAAAATCAATTCAACTTGTATTATATGTTTTTAAGTGTAAGACAAATACATAAACATTTATGGAAATATTCATTCCATTGCAAAAATACTGAACTTTCAAATCCTCTCATGTTGCTAAACAAGATGACCCAAATATTACAAACGACAAGAGCAAGAATGAACACAATGCATGATTTTAGAAAAGGCTTCATTTGAACGAAAAAGGAAACATTTTAGTGAATGGAGTCAGCGAGTCGTGCTTGTCGAATTTGAACGCGTCGATCGACTCATATTGTAAAAGTTACTGTAATGCACAATTTAAAGAAACATCCACATTGCACTTAAACAGGGAAATTGTTACATTTAAACTCTACTTCACTTAAAAGTTGAAATAAAAAAATGGTACCTACTGTAAATAAAGAAACGGTTCTTACAGATGAAATGCAAAAGTGAAATACAACCGAACTGCACCTTTTCAGCATTCTGTCTACTGCACATTTCTTGTCATTCATTTGGGTTGCAATGCAGCTGCACGCCATTTTGTTCCCCAACTGCTGAGTTGGGATGGATTGTGTGTGCGCGTGCGCGCGCGCGCGCGCGTATGTCTGGGCCTCCTTACAACCTCCAACTCCTGTTTGAGTCAGATGCAAAAAAAAAAAAAAAAAAACAGGACCACACACAGTGAAACCCAGGCCAACTTTCTCTCTCTCTCTCTTTCGACGTAACAAGAAATTGTCATGTTTAGAAAGCGTTGCAAATGTTTTGATTAGCTTGCTAAAGAGTTTGACAGTGTTATGTTTTTTTTATTTATTTATTATCTTCTGCACTCAAATTGGACTTGAAGACACGTTTGCAGATTTGATGACTCAGCAAGACGGAACAAAAGTTGATTCAGTCGAGAAAAGGACAAGTCTTTGTGATTTGTGATTTTTCAAGCCACTTTCAGTCCGAAAGCATTTATGACGTCATTGTCAGACGCGGGAAATACGCGGAGAACGTTTTCAGATTTGTGACCGACGGAACTTGAACACGACGTCAACATTTCAACACGCAAAACATGAAATCAAAAGCATCAGCTGCAACTCAAATCTTGACGAAGTAACATCGATTGTTTTAAAAGAAAGTCCGCAAAAATAACTTCCAGTCCCTTTTGACATACGCAAGCATCATGGACGCCGACATGACACGTGCACGCGCTAAATAACACCAACGTGCACCCCAAAAAAAAAGGATGCATTTTTTTATTCATCTTAAGCAGGTTGAAAATGGAGAAAATAGCTGGAAATTTGTGTACGAGTGAAGTGGCCAAGCGAATCCAGCAGATGGCGCTGAAAGAAGACTGAACAACATAAACATACAAACGCACTCGTGACCTTCGTGAGGAATAAGAGGTTTGGAAAATGGATGGATATATATTTATATTAGGGGTTTTGAAATGAGCGCGTTAACTTTGAGTTCATTTCAAGTTCCTTTAATGCCACTCATTTCTTTAACGTGCGAAGGAATGATGATGATTATTTGTAAAGCCTGCAGGGGGGTGGGGGGGGGGATTCCCGTCGCATTTGGAGCAGACACGCCCACGCCAAACTTAGATAAAGGAAAATGCACTGCGCTGTCACCAATGTCTTGCAAATGCAATGATGCCATCTAGTGGCAGAAATATATCACACTCGTTTTTTACCTCCATTTTGTGAATTATTATGCCATATTTATGTTCAACATTTTTTCCACTCTTATATTAACAAGAGTATGAAAACGTTATGTTTTAGTGTACATTTAGAACAGATATAAAAGTTAACTATTGAAGTCATGTGATTCATCACAATTCAAAATGTTAACCGGCGCAGACACCCCTAATTTATATACATGTACATAAATGTATCATATAAAACCGATCAAATATATGTATATTTATTTATAACACGCACACAGACTCGCTTGTTAGTGCTAAAGTCCAGAGAAGAGGTCACATGTGTTCGAGAGGCCGCTCCCATTGGTCATCGCCACGGGTCGGCGTCATGTTTGAAGTTGTAGTTCTGCAGCTCAATCTGGTCTTTAATTTGGCTGATGAGAATCTGAGACAGCAGGATGCCCACCAGCTGCAAGAGGCGGCCATCGTTAGCTTTGTGCGCGCGCGTGTGCGTGCGTGTGCGAGCGCGTGCGCCGTCCCACCTGAGGGATGGCCAGCCCCAGCGCGATGCCCCCCAACAGGAAGAGGTTCGTGTGGATCCAGTCCACCACTTTGTCGATGCATCCGTTGGTGTGGATCACGTTGCCGGCTTCCATGTATTTGACGACCTGCATGCCTTGCCCGCACATGGTGTTAATCACCTCCACCTGCACGCACGCACGCACGCACGCACGCACACGCGAGTTGGAGAACACGTTACGGCAAAAAAGCGGAGAAATGGCTGAAACCTTGTCCTCGGTGATGATGCAACAGGAGAACGGGACCGAGCAGCGTTCCCGGCTGGGGTTGTTGTGCGTGCAGTTGAAGTACATGTTGTTGGACCAGTCGGTGTACGTCACGGCGCCACAGCAGCCAAACTGAAGGGATGGCATTATTATTATTATTATTATTTTTTCATAATAATTTAAAAACCCACACATTTTCTGAAGACGAACGAGAGGCTGACCCGACCTCTTTCTGGCCAAAGTCGATGAGGTTCTGCAGGTCGATGTCGTCCCTGTAGTGCACGATGGCGTTGTTGACCATTTGGGTCACTTTGTCACGGGCCTGAGAAAAATAAAACTTTATTAGTTGGCTTGAAAGAATATAGAAATCAATACACACACAAAAAAAGTGCTTTTTAATTTTGACAGCAAACTAAAAAGATTTAGTACTTGAGCGATGACATGAAATAACCAACAGAGGGCGCCATTTATCATTTTATTTCTCTGATTCTGATTCTATGGCTGGATAGCCGGTAAACGAAGACTTTTGAAGCCGCGAGGCGGCCATATTGCTCCTCCCAAGAACTGTTTCTCGGCATACCATCCTATACATTTACACTATCGAGATTGGAGAACATTTGAGACGGTATTTAGTAGAAACGGAATGATTTATGATGTTTTCAATTTGACAAGAGGACTTCAGACATTTTACAACTTGCCTTAAATACATGTATAAATGATATGCTTAATGATGTTTACAGAAGGTGTATTTGTATTAAAGAATGATAAGTGAAATTCAACAAAAGATGCCTCTGCCAAATCTAAAATTGGGCTCGAAGGAACTGAGTGATAAAAGAAGAAGCGGCTCTTCAAAGCGGCACTTGTTAAAAAATAGCGACCACATATAACATAAAAAAAATGTTAATGTGCTTTCTAATCAGTAAAATATCTCTGTATATTGTTTTTTTATTTTTATTATAAAAACATACAGTCATGACGAACAAAAATTAAATTGTTTCTGTCACGTTTTTGCTTCAATTCGATGAACATTGTTGCGCTCCTTCTGTTGTGCCCGCCGTGGCCACTTGGTGACAGTATAATTCAGATACAGTACAAAAGTCCTCGCTCCTCAGTACGCCGCTGGAATAGGTCATAAAAAAAGGAAAAGAAAAACGGAACCTTATCAGAGAAGATGAATCCCAGCACGCCGGCGGCCAATTGAAGCAGGAAGATGACGGTCAGCGTGATGCAAAACTACGCAAAGAAGAAGAAGCGCGTGAGCAGTTTGGCAAAGTTGCGGTCCGCAAAATGGCAACTTACAAACTGCAGCAGACAAATGTTCTCCCGCAGCGAGCCCACGCAGCCGCAGAAAGTGACGATGAACATGACGACGCCCACCACCAGCAGCATCATGGCCGGATCCACGGCCAGGCACGCCAGCGCCGTCTCTGCGGAACCAGTCAGTCATGGGTTGGACTTGCGGCCTGTGGACGGCTTTGCTGAGCGGCCGTCAGATTACCTGCCTGCTTGGCGACGCGGGCGTACACGCCGATCGCCATCATGGCGGCGGCGATGAGCTGAAAGGCGACAACCAGGAGAAAGAAACGTGACGTGAGCAGCGCGTGTTCGGACTTGTGCTGGGGAGCGGCGCCATTGACAAAAAACACTGAAGAACAACGTTTGATTGACTGCAGCCGCCATTGCTCATCTCACCTTTCAAAATAAAGACACTTTAAAAAAAATATTAAATTTCAACATGAATCTCTCCACTGTCAATAAAGTGGATCCAGTTCATGTCTAGTCTAATACTTTTAGATGATTTTGCAATATGTTCATTTAGTTTCTCTTGTGCATTGCCCAGTAACCAGGAGGTACCGGGTTCGAATCTCAACTCCAAATGCCATTATGCTAAGTGATATACACGTATGACCACTTTTCACATCATTTATCTTTCAATTTACTTCGTAAGCATTGAAATCTTAGCATTTAGCATTCCCACGCAATTTCTCCAGAAATTGCACTTTGTCTAGTTCGATTTTGCTGTTGCAGTATTCATATTTTTAAAAACAATTATTCAACATATTTAAGTGTTACTGATGGTGTAGTGGAACATCAGCCTAACTTTGGTGTTGTTATCAATTGCTGTATGATCATACTTTTTATTGTATTTTTGAACTATTAGGGGTTTGAATGACTTTATGAAATATTATTTTTTCAGAGTGGGTTTCTGAGTTTTCATTAGCTTTTATTTGTTTGAAAATGCTTTTTTTTTTAGTTTAGGTTTTAAAATTAGTTTTAGTTTTTTTTTTTTGGGGGAGTATTTGACTCATGCAAGATAAAAAGGTGACTCCGCATTGTGTAATAAAAGTAATGCAAACTACAATTCCCAAATGATTGCTCAAACTTCTTTCAGCCGTAGAGGAATATTGAAATAAATATGTTTAAAACAAGCCGACAGCAAAAATGGACATGGTCTTTCCAATTAGCGTTATCAAATGTAGTTTATTCTTCAAAAGCGCTTCCGGTGCGCACGTGCGACTGACGGCAATTGTTGCGCAATGCCAGCGGCAAGTGTCACAACATGAGCACATTCCGCCAGCAACCACTGTGGAACCTTTTTTTTTTTTTTACACATTCTCATCTTGTCCATACATGACCTGCAGCCGCACACCCAAGCGGGGCGTTCAATAAAAGTCTTGTTGTAAACGGTGCTCATTTTCGGTGGCCTTTTCAGCGGAGTTTAATCTGTGATCCAAATCTGCTCAAAGTAAACGAACAAGGATTTGGACTTTGGTTTGTTTAGAACGCTTTTAACACAATTTACTTTTAGCTGCCACACTGCCGCCATCTTGTGCACACTTATAGTCAAAGTTTGTGTCATTTGGAAAGTCAATTTGCTTGACTTTTATGATGAGCAACAAAACGATTTCAATTCACCAGACACTTCATTAGCTGCCACATTTACAAAATATGAATTCTGCTAAAACAACAACGCTGAGCTTCAACAGTCGTTTTCTAATATTTGGACTTTCTCTTGCGGCTAAATGAGCTCACCAAGCAACACATTTGAAATTGAAAACCATCGGACTCACCCAGAAGAGGAAATTAAACACGAAGAGCAGGTATTTGACCACGGGGCTAACAAAGGACAAGTCCTCATCGTAACGTCCAGGTGCGTCTCTTTCACGGCTGCCACACATGACGTCACGCAAACATCAGTTGTTTTTTGTTTTGTTCGTTTTTTTGTTTTTGGGGTGCAAGTGCCTCCATGGAGGTGCGAAGCGTTTCTTTGCCTCCTGGTGGGACAGCCGCACACATCTGCTGGGAAAAGCTCAACCTCTGACACAAAGGGGCGGGTCTGCCCTCCTTTCATGGCCAATCATGTGACATGCCCTCCCAAACGAGTCGCACCTTGAGTTCGTGCATGTGGTCCGTATTAGTCGATCGATAAATATCACGAATCAGCCCCAACAAAATATAACTAAACGTTAAACAACTTACTTTTCATATCACGATGAAAATGTATTTCGATTTTTTTTAATACCATCGTTTTATCTTGTGTGAACGGATCAGAGTCGGGTGGCTCTCCAGCGCCCTCTATTGGCGAGCCATTACTCCCTTCTGGATGTAGTTACTCGAACTGGCCACAAAACAGCAGTATTGCATCAGTAGTAGCGTTTTTGCTCAAAAGCTTCCAGGTCATGTGACCTATTGACCCCAAATCAGTGCGAATATTAAAATCGAATAATATATTTTTTGATTGAATTTACAATACAGTATATACTGTATGTAATTGAATGAGTTAAATTTGTGTGACATATTTGCATTATATTATTTTTGAAAAACAATTTCATAAAATGTAACTTTGAAACAAACAAACAAACAATCTCTTTGAACCCTCTGTGTTCATCAATTGAGGAGTATCTTGTACTTCCTTCTTCCCTGTCATTGACTCAATAGTTCCTCATGAGGAGAAAGGTGGCATTACAAGTTTCTTCACCATTTCTTTCAATTCTAATTCAGTAATACTTTGTCATAAGAACGCCCCAAATAGCTAACTCGCTTGGTCAATTATTATTATTATTTTCTTTTATCCTCCTACTCCAACACATATATGTGTCTTATTGGCAGTGCTAAGTTGCTAACAATGTGCGAGTTTGGGCCAGTAGAGGGCGTCAAAGAGCTAAGTTGTTGCTGTTGCTTGTGTGTCCAGCAGGGGGCCTCATAAACGCAGGTGAGCTGTTGTAAAAGTGGTTTCTTAACTTTCCTGAAGACTTTTTCTCTGGCTGTTTTTTGTCTGTGCATCTGCTTTAAATGACCCACCTGACTTTTAGCATTTTTTTTTTGCACCCATTCAAAGTCAGCCCAGTCCACTCCAGCATGAGCAGCCCACAATTCAAGAGCTTAACTGATAAGTTAAGGGAACGCGTGTATTAATTCTGGTTGATTTTGTAATTCATCTGGTGTCATTTTCAGCTTTTTTTTGGGAGGCTTTGTCACGTCAAAGTCTGGGTTCGGAATTGTCAATAGAAACAAGCGGCCATGAAGAAGACGGCTGTAGGAAATGCAATTTATTTGCAATTTTTTAATAACATCATTCCTCTGATAAAAATGCAATGTTACAGGAATATACATCAGATATTAATTTAAAACTTGCTTTCAAGGGACCATACAGTCTAAATATACTTTTTTGTTTTTTATTTATTGGTAGCGTGCGTTATAAGCAAGACAGACTCTGTCACCAATGACAGACTGACGACTTACAGATACAAACTGTACACGACTTATTTACAAATCAACTTTTTTTCTTGATTTTTTTTTCAGTGTCACGTTTTTTTGGAAAATAGGAGTAGAAAAAGTGATTGAATTAATATTCAGATTTAATTTGTATATTCTTTCCTTTTTCTAGAGTCTAAATGAAATGAAGAAAGAACAAACGTAGAAAAAGAAAAGTTGCGTCCAAAGTGTGAGACCATGCAGCCGTAACCGAGGCGACCAAGTGACGTCGGCCAATGAAAAGCCCTCATGCAAACCAAGGGGTGTGGCTTGCGTCATCCCGACACAGCCGCCCGTTAAACGCACGCTCGTCTTGTTTTGTGACAATAAAACATGGTGATGTCATCCAATACTACACGTGAACGAGCTAACGAATTGGTCTTTGAACGCCTCTCGGCACAATTCCCAGCTGCGGAGAAGACAAAAACGATCCTGCGAGAGACTTACAAACTCTTCACTTCCTGTCAGCAAAGTAAAGGCTCATTAAAGCTTCACACACAAACACACACTCGTATACATACACGCTGGCGTGTGAGCTAAAAAGCTGCTAAAAAGCGGCTAACAAGCTGCCTCGCATGTGTCTTGACGAATATTTTGTTTTCGTCGACGGTGAACAAACAATCGGAGAAGGAAAGCCTCAGTTGCGTCAACTTCGTTACCGCTGTTGCTATTCAGCCGGGTTGACTTGGAATAACAATCCTTTTGCTTTGGTCACGTGTGTTTCTCTCTCCAAACAAATCCTGCACATGCACCGACAACACTTGGCCATAAAAAGGAAACTTAACTCAAGGCCTGCCAACCCGCTTCTCGTAATTGCACTGTCCATCGCCGTAATATATTTTCATTGGCACACATAATATTTCTCCCTTTTTTTTTATATCTAAAATAGAATAAAGTCGCTATGGAAACTAGCATTCTAGAATATAGCCTCCCGCAAAATATCTGTACACTCGCTCTTCATTCGGTTTTGAAATTGATTGGCGGCCATGCAAAAAAGGCTTCTTGGGATTTTCTCTTTGTGTCTAATGTAGCAGCGCCAACGTGTCCAAATAGCAAACCAGCACCAGCGCTGGTCCAAACCGACAGGCGACATTAGTCGCCTTCTTTAAAACACGGGTGGCAAATCCAGGTCCAGAAAGTCTTTGGCTTTTTAGAAACCAGGTGCTAGCTAGCTTGCTAGCTTACTTGCACCAGGGGCTAAAAGCCAAAGTGTGGCAGGGGTTTGACTTTCTGGACCTGGATTTGCCACCCGTGCCTTTAAAAAGGCTTTTGGTCACTCAAAACTATGAAACGACTCACCTCATTAAACTTCCCATATCATATTTCAATGAGAAAACGTCCTCATTAACACTCCCTGCATGAACGCAATATTCCTCTGGGGGACAAAAGAACTCATCTCAAGTGGGACGTTCCAATAAATTCATGCTGACGCTGCAGTCGGTAGGCCATGAATACATTCCCGCCTTCTAATTCCATAACATTCTCTTGATTATATATTCATTCATCAGATATGCTGTAGAAAAATAGACAATCGTCCGCCTGTGGTGAGGCAGTATTAATATTAATTTTAAACTCCTCTATTCTATATCATAGACGGGCATAATGATGCAGTGGTGCCTTGAGATACAAGTTTCATTACCATCAGTCAAACAATAGGCAAATCACCTTTCCCTATTGAAATGAATGGAAGTGCTATTAATATGTTCCAGCCCCGAACCCCACAAAAAACAACAACAAAATGTTTCTAATGTGTCTTTTAAAAAGGGGAAACTTCGTAGAAACATACAGTAAGAATTCAACAAAAAGTCTTATATTCGACGCTTACAGCGTTATGACGATGCTAATTGCTAGCCAGCCAATGGCGTTTCCTCATTCAGTGTTAGCATTAAGCTAGTAGACTTAACGTCAATATCAAAGTAAATACATACGAAGGCTCTCTTTTTGAAGGAACGCTGCATCTCAAGGCACCACCGCCACATTGTGTGGAGTTGCCGTTTGCCTTGCCACGCGTGGAAGCAGGAGTTCAGCACATTCAACGAAAGGTAACCGAGTGATCGAGAAAATGTCGCCTCATGACCAGCTGGACTCTCGGGAGGACGAAGCCGTCATGGAATTCAACACGTCTTGATTTGACGCCGTATTTGCCTTCAACCTTTCTTTTATCTGGACAAAAACCCAGAATCAATAAATAAATCACCTTCATTTATAAGTAATGGCTTCAAGGTCATCACAATATCATCTATGCTGGGGACGGGGCGTTCAAATGAGCTTGATATTGAATTGGGAGAAGCCCTTTTTTCAATAAAACAAAAAGCCTTCTGTTCTCTTTCAAGATTAAAAGATCATTAAATATCAATTATGTACACAATCACGACAGCAGGGCTGAACGATTATTCAAATTCAAATCCATATTGCAACGTAGTGGAATGCAAATTTGGAAGAAAAACAACAACTGTTTCCTTTTGTTTGGTCAATTGGCTTTATTTTCTTACATATGTGTATATTTTATACATTAACAAGCGTAATTGAAGTCAATTTATTTTTGGAATAAGCCTACAAGATCTAAACAATCTCATATTGTTTATTCTAATTGATTACTGGTTTGTTAAAAAATACTTTGACTTTGCGTATTAAGTTCACAATCGCTTTATTGAGGATGATGATGATGATGATGATTTTTTTGAAATCGTTCAGCCCTACCAAGCAGCCGCTCCGACGTCGTGATGGCGACGCCTGCCAGTCAGCCAACATCGACCAACGCAATTCATCAACCACTCTTGAGGCTGCCGGACTGCAAGCAAACCAGCAAAAAAAAAAAAGAGCAAAAAAAAAAAGAGCAAAAAAAGAGCAAAAGTGATTTCGGGTCAGTAAACACGTCACATCATCGATACAACACTGCAGCTCACCTGATTTCAAGTATGTTAGGTTTCTGTTAGGTTCGGTTCTCTGGTGCGGGAAAACAAACAAACACAAAAACAAAAACCGCCCGGGAACCGTACAGACGAAGTTATTGCATATCTTGCTGTTACTGGACAGGGTTACTCGAGGTCAAATCTGAGGGACGGTCAACGGGGCCTTTAGTCAAATCGCTCCACATCAAAGCGTCTTAAATGTCCAATTGACGTCACGCATTCCGACAAAGCTGAAACTCAACTCAACATTTTCCAAACTGCAGCCGCGTGATGTCACATTCACGCCAATTTGCATAATTCTCATGTTCCTGGCACGCGGGCGCGACACACTCGCGCCTCGCAGGTAAGCGTCCAAGCGGCCTTCGAACCAATGCGGCCGGCGTCCATCTTCTGCCACGAGAAGTGTTTTCTTGGGAGAAATGTGGCAAACGCCATCTTTGTTGGCAGGTTCCAGTGAGAGGCAACGGGGGGGGGGGGGGGGGGGGGGGGGGGGGTGTCGCGGCGCGCACAGATTAAGGGCCTCAATGCATCAAATATTATCATCAGATCAAATTCATGTGATGCTGCAGGCGGCCCCAAAAGTCACCGAGCAGTACGCTTTTTTTCCTAATTTATTTTGCATGCAAATTGGTCAGACAGCATTTGACACCTTTTGGAGGTTGTTGGTGGGGATTTTTCATTTGACCCAACCTCCAACGAATAACGCAAAATGAGTCAAATGGACCCAAGTGGCAGATGGGTTTGAACCCAACAATTTAAAGAGTGCCGGGTTACAAGAAAGCCAAAGTGGGTGAAATTGTAAACCCAGCGCTGGGTCCGAAAGGGACAGAGCCAATGATGGATTATTTATCTTATCTAAAAACGGTTGGGACAAAAATAATCCAATTTAGGTCAAAAATGATCCGATCCATTACTTGGGTCAATTTGACCCAACTTTTTGTTTTGTTTTTTTTGGTACAAAAAGACGCTAAAATGGTGTCATTTTGTATAAAACAACTTACATCATTTGGATGGGTCCATTTTTTGACCCAAACTGGGTTATCTTTGACCCAACAGTGTTTTGAGTGTACCCAATGTTGTATTAAGCTGTCTAAAAACGGTTGGGTAAAAAAAGAATCCAATTTGGGTAAAAAAACGGAAAAAAAACCGGACTAACTACTTCGGTCAATTTGACCCAACTTTGTCTTTTTCTTCTTATTTTTTGTTGCACAAAACAACCCAGAAATGGGATCTTTTGTGGATTTTGTTTTACCCAACCGTTTTTCGAGTGTACCTCGTGCAGTGGGTTGAGGATTCGACCCAGCACGTTGGGCCAATATTTTGAGCAGGTTTTCAGTCGAACTGTGGTTCGAAATAACACCAACTTTATGAGCAACATTTCAGGAGAAGTAACTTTTCCCTGATGATGTCATCCTGACCGGGAAAACAACATAAGAATGTTGCATTTCAGGACACGAAACTGTCAACCAGCTTCAGCACGATCAACCCTCAAACAAGTTTTCGAACCACCAACCCTTTGCTGACCACATGCTCACGCGGTGTTCACAACGTGTTTCGACCAACTTGCCTTGAGAAGCGTGTACACGTTGAGGACGGAAAATCGTCCGTTTCGCAAAGTGCCTTCAATGTCAAGCGGCGACGGAATGATAAGCTCTTAAAAGCTCGCGTCGGTCTGAATGGGACCTGCAACCAAATAGAAAAGAAAGAAAAGAAAGCGTGGAGTGACTTTTGGGACACTTTTGTCCTCTGCAGATTCAGCGTAGCAGTTACAAAGCTTATTGAAAATTAAACAGCAATTCAAAAACATTTCCCCGCCAAAACATTTGATGTCTTTTGTAAGCGCCGTTCGTACCTTCTTGCTACAAACTCCCATTGACAAAATCAAAAATTGAAAGACGTTTGATGATGGGTTGAAAATTCTTGCAGCATCTTTTAACTCAGCCCTAAAAGTTCCTTTGAAGAGAAAGATGACTTGAATCGATGGCAACAGTGTGTTACGGCCCCTTTCACGCAATTCGCCGCTTTTCTTTTGTGTGTCTTTTTGAGCACGACCATCAAGAAAGTTCTATCGACCTCAGAACAGAAAATCTGTGATGATTCAAATGTGAAAAGTGTGCGCA